>NW_027556180.1:145202650-145802650 GCF_003287225.1 Phascolarctos cinereus | reverse complement strand
TTTCCTATCTGTTGACTAATTCATGAAATTTCAATATTAAAATTTCATCGCTTAAGTTTAAACCTCTGGACTTTCTCTCATTTGCCCTGGCCACCCCCTTAATTTTCAATACTACTGTTAACATCTAATCTCTTCCTCTTTTCAATCCACCCTAGGTCATGCTGCCAAAATTATCTTCCTAATACTTACACACTTTTGATCCTGTCACTCCCCTTCTCAAAAACCTTCAATTGAATTAAGTTGGAATTCCTTGGTCTAGTATTCATGATTATCTGACTCAACTTACCCATCTAGCTCCAGACTTACTGTACCATTTCTCGACCTTTACGTACTCAATGTTCCATGCTATACATGGTATGGCTTCTGTTTCATCTTTAATTATTGAAATTTGACCCATCTTTCAAAGCCTAGATCAAATTTTACTTTTTTCAAGAAGACTTCACTGATCCTCAGTGATAACTTATAAGCATTCATACCCCTCTCCCCTTTTTTTGGGTACCTGTCATTCATTATATTTTATTTTAATATTATAGTTATTTACATATAACCTTTACCTCCACTCCTAAACTGTCACTTCCACAAGAACAATAGGACAAGGACCATGTTTTATCTTCATCTTTCCTTCTAGGGCAGGTATGGATGTTAAAAATGCAAATGCCCTTGGGAGGGAATAATACTTAAAGATAGTAGAGGTTATTTATATCTCTCTAATGAATATATTTTATGTCTTTTCTGGATGCAGATCTGGATAGGTGTTTCAGAAACTATCCTGATTGTTATATATAATGAGAGAAGCGTAAAAAATTGGGCTTCTGAAAATGCAGACAACCAAAAGTACTTCCTTGGTACACTTTAACAGTTTGACTAGTACTGAACTTATCTGCTCTGAAGAAGCTCACAATCTAATGAGAGCCAAGAACTTCCAGGAAACGCTCAAAGAACAACTAAAGGCTGAAACTGTGACACTTGAATGCAGTAGGCCACAGGCTAAACTTAAACAATATTGGGAATATTTTAATCCAAATTTTAACAGAGAAAATAGAAAGCTGAGAAGTACTCTCCAAGGAAACAGGCCAGAGGTTTATAGAATGAAATCATCACTTAGAAGGATGCACTTCATCCTCTCAATGTACTTAGTCGAAAGGGTACTAAGTTTAATGGAATCATGTGGCTAGAAAGAGCCTCCAGGGGTCATTTATTCTATCCCCTACTTGCACCAGGTTTTTAGCCATTTAAAATGCATGGGTAATGAGGTTGATGTCAGAAAGAAAGGGTCAGAGCCTTTAGTACTGAGCAGACTCAATTGTTATAAGGGAGAAAGGCCTGGCTGAGTTTCCTTAGCAAAAGGAAAATAAAATTCTTCCAAAAAGGGGGCTGCAATAACCTTCATTTCTTTTCCTTGCCCTTGAGAAAAATTTTGATCTTTCACAATTAATAATATGTCCAGGACATTACATTTCTGGCCTTAATGAGATAATATTTGTTTTGTTTTGTTTTGTTTTTTAAAAGCACCTAACACAATACCTGACACATAATAGGTATTATATGAATGCTTATTCTCTCCTTCTCCCCTCCCCCACCTTAACTTAAAAAGGCTGCTGGGAGTATTGAATTACTCTGTAATTCACATAAAAGGACACAGTACTGGATATCATATACATACAAGTGATAACATCAAAGATTGTGACTTCTACAGGAGAAAACATTGAGATGGCATGAAGGAGACTTGAGTTTTCTACTTTGTTGCTACTTTTCTGCGTCTGGTTAGTTGAATCACTACACTTCAATTCTTCTGCATAACTGAAAGTATGTGCCTCAATTTGACTTGAGAGATGTTTCCTGGGAATTGATGTCTAAATCATATTTGAAAAGAAAAGGCAATATAGTTTAAAAGGATGAGGGGAGCTTAATGTTTGATAAATCCTTTTATAATGGGAATGACCATCCTCTAATGTATCACTTTTATAAATTTTATATATGGATTTTCTTTTCTAAATGGGAGATACATCTGTATTTGTCTCTTAACTAGCTTACAGGAATAATGAGAATTTGAGGTTTAAAATGTATAACTTTTGGGCACTGCTGATATTGAAATGTAAGACAATTGATACAATACATTTTTGAAAGTGGGTGGATGGTGCTACAATGGATAGGGTGCTGGACCTGGAGTCAGGAAGCATTGTTGTTCAGTTATGTCTGACTCTTCATGACCCCATTTGGGGTTTTCTTGCAAAGATACTGGAGTGGTTTGCCATTTCCTTCTCCAGCTCATTTTATACATGAGGAACGAAGGCAAACACAGTTAAGTGACTTGCCCAGGGTCACACAGCTAGTAAGTGTCTGAGGCTAGATTTGAACTCATGAAGATGAATCTTCCTGATTCCAAGCCCAGTGCTCTATCCACTGCACCACCTAGCTGCCTCTAGAGTCAGAAAGACCTCAGTTTGAATCCTGCCTCAGGTACTTATTAAACTGTGACCCTGGACTAGTCACTTAACCTCTGTTAGACTCAGTTTCTTCAACTGTATAATGGGGATAATAACATCTACCTTTCAGGGTTGTTGTGAGAAGCAAATAAGATATTTGTAAAAAGGACTTAGCACATAGTAGGTGCTACACAAATGTTTATAACCATCCCCTTCCCCTAATCAGTATTCAAGTATTACACAATGTAATGGTAATCAAGTCTCTCATAGGATCAAATGAGATATGTTTAAAGCATTTTGAAAACCTTAACCTTTGTCATATCAATGCTAGCTTCTACTGTCATAATTTTTTTAAAGGAAAATTTAAAGAGATTATCTGAAAATCCTTCCCAGAAATTAAGAACATTTCTTCTCAGAAGCGCTTTCATTTGAAGCATTTAAATATAAGTTAGACAAAATGCAAGAAAGAGGACTCCTATTAAGATATTACATATTAGGAGATTAAAAAAAAAAGACAGCTGACATTACATCGGGCTTAACTATTACCAAAACATTTTAGAAAAGAAATCTCAAAGAAGGTGATGGTAATAAAAGTACGTAAAAATGGTCTCCATTTGGCAGTTGTTCTAACATACCACTCTCTAGGCTAAATGAGGATGTTAACCTCAACTTTTAAGGTGTTTAAATGAAAATGAGACACAATAGATTAAAAAAAATTAAAATGTATTACCATGTCCCTGAGACCCAAGAGATTGCAAATGCTTCAAAGTATTTCCATTATCCTGACAGCTAAGGAATAGCTAGCTATATTAGTATCTTATTAATTCCATAATAGGGCTCTTTCTTCACTTGGTATCTAGCACAGTTACTCATACATTCCATCTATTACTTTTTTCCCGCCTTGGATGAAATACAAAACATACTAAAACCACATTAGAGGAGGTTTATTATGGATACCACCTCACTTACCTGCTGCTTGAATGGCTGCTGGGTTGAATACTTAGCACAGCTTAGACAGAGCAGCCCATGCTTAATTACAAAGCTGAAGTAGACACCATTTTCCCATGAGAGAGCAAGGTATTCTCTGGGGGACAAGCCATCTCTCTCTGAGGGCAACTGCACCTGATATCCAACTGTCCTCTGTGCTATTATCTCCCTACAACTGTTCTTGCTCCAGGCAAAAGAACCCTAGTTATCACTTTGGGTTTAGCTAATGTTGTGCTGGTCCTAGTAGCCTCCATGGCAGTCCTGGGCATGATCTACTTTGTAAGGTTGTTTTGAGAAAAGTAATTTGTAAACCTTGAGGTGCTATACAAATTCAAGTGATTATTAGTATAATTATGAGAGTGGGTGGGTACTTGGAGTCAATTTGTGTTAGAGTAGATATTATCACTGATATTCTTTCCTTTTTCTACAAAATCTATCCAGAGACCATATCTTCTTAATTTTGTTGTCCTCAATTACAACTAACATGTGGCCTCCTACACATAGTAGCCCCCTTCATAAATGTGTGTTGAATGCATAAATAAATCAACGAACTATCCTTGCATCCTGAGTCACAGTTAGGAGCAAGGCAAGGCCTCTGATAAAGTGAATCCATGTTATATTGTAAGAAATTTTCTATATGAAAGGTGTTCTTCATTTAGAAACAGAAGACATGAATTCAAGTCCTGATACTCATGTGACATGAGAAAATCATTTAACTTCCCTAGACTTCATCCCTTTCCGCATCTGTAAAATGAAGGTTGTGGCCTAGCTGACCTGTAAGGCACCTTGCAGCTCAAAATCCTTTGCAGATCAAAAAGACAGACTTTGCCTATGATATATAACATATCTGACATTCACAGAGTGATCTGACATTCTGAGACTTACCAAATCATTACATTACAAGTGAAGCTTTAAAAGAGATTTTAATACATCCATCAAACATATGATTATTATAACAATGACATCCAATCCTCTTTATAGAGCTACAATGACTAAAACACTTTATTTTTAATGAGATAAAGCTTCTGTAGTGTAACAATCAATACCCATCACTAAAGAGATCTTCACAGGCCTATAATTGTTACAAATTCAATTATTTCAGCTAACGTAAATACAAGCAGTATAAAATATGCTAAGCAGATTCTTGGCTTCAAAATTGAGCAATGAAAGCTAAAACTAATTTGTGTCTACAATATGTAGTCTTTTTGAACGAAAGTTTGTGATCTGTGGCTTGACCAAATTTTAAAAGAACGTTCTTACTGAAATGCTTCTTCGGTTGATAGATTAAAAGGTCTTTTAAATTCCTACTAAGGTCAGTCAATTTAAAAGTATTTATGGAGTATACTTTGTACTGTGGGATACTTGGAATTCTGGATACATATTAGAAATTAGATATAGTTCCATATATATCTAATATATAGATATTTATAAAATAGATATAGGTATATATAATACACATATTAGATATAAATATGGAACCTTTCAATGTAATAGGGGAAGATAAGATAGATTAACACATAGTTCACATAAATATAAAAGTATAAATATCAATAAATATCATACAATTCATTCATTTACTGGAACATTTGTTAGGCACTTACTTTATGCAAAACCCTAGGGAAAGGTAAGTAAATAAATTGCAGATTCTCTACTCTCAAGAAACTTGCAATCTTATAAATAATTCCAAAAATCATTTAGTGGAGGAGGGGAGGCCTTCTGGATTTCTTTTGGGTGGGTTAGATGATAGAGTCAGGGAAAACTTGCTGTCAGACTGGACCTTGAGCTGAAGTAAGAGAAATGATCCAACAAGAGGCAGAAAAAAGGTCATATAAGCCTCATAACGTGAATCTTTCATTCATTCATCAGATAATTAAGAGCCTATTGTATACAACACAGTTATCATTAATCAAAAGCCACACCAACAGCTTACATCTGTATCAGTTAGGTGGCACAGTAGATGGAATTATGAACTTGGAATCAGGAAAACCTGAGTTCAAATCCCATCTCAGACATTTATTAGCTGTGTGACTACAGGCAAGTCACTATACTTTTATTAGCCCCACCTTCTTCCACTGTAAAATCAGTATAGAGCTCCTTGTAAGACATACTTACGAGGGTTGTTATAAGGCTCAAAGGACAATATAAATTTGTGTAGATATTGCTATACGTGTGTATATGCATATATATACACATATATATACATATACACACACATACATACACATGCATACACTTATATGTGTATATATACACACGTGCATACATACATACATACACACACACACACACACACACACACACACATATATATATAAAATGAAAACTATTATTATTGTCTTTGGTATACACCAAGGTTAAATAAAGTAGTCCTTGACACAGCAGTATAGCTAAACTCTCTTTGTTCATGGCCCTAGAGATGAAGCATGGAGAACAGTTTGGAAAACAAACATTAAAAATTTAAGTTTTCTAAATAATCAAGGAGGACTTGCATATTTGGATTTGGCTTGCATGTACTGTCTCCCTTTACTCATGGCAAGGAGACATCTGTAAAATCACTTAAAATCCATTCAAAGTGTTTGAAGTAACTGATAGTCCTGATTCTGAGTTAGTCTCCAGGTGGCATCTACTTGGGTTGTTCCCTCTCTGTAGGCCACATGGGACTTCCACCTTTCAAAATGTGGCAATATCCCTATGGACCACTAGAGAGAGCTCAAAACCTGAAAAAGCTGAGCTATTCCCCAAAAGGGCTTTCAGCTGCTTTTACCCTTTCCCTCCTTGACACTAAAGCCTCATTTAGCCCTTGGCCAAGCCAGAGCTTCTCAAGTTCTAGTCTAGGAAATGAAATATTAATATTAAATCTATACAAATTGCTACAGTTATCTTGCCTCTGATCCCTACACCTTGGGAGTATTCACTTGGTTTCTCTTCTCTCTGTCCCATTGATTTCAACATGCGGGTCACTGCAATTTTAATATATGTAAATGAGAGTGAAATGAAACAGAGAAACTCTCCTTCACATGCAGAGATAGAAATCAAAACCTATTTCATCCTTTCATTCTCTTTTCTTTCCTCATCAATCTTTACCCCATTCTAATCCATCCTCCATATAGACACCAAAGTGATTTTGCTACAGTGCAGGTTTGATAAAAATTTCCCCTCTATTCAAGTTTCAGTAGTCAAGTAGTTTCAGTCATGTCCAACTCTTTGTGACCCCATTTGGGGTTTTCTTGACAAAGATAATGGAGTGGTTTGCTGTTTCCTTCTCCAGCTCACAAATAGGGTTAAATAACTTGCCTAGGGTCACACAGCTATTAAGCATCTGAGACCAGATTTGAACTCAGGAAGACTCATCTTCCTGACTCCAGGCCTGGTACTTTATCCATTGAGCCACATTCAAATATAAATGCCTTTGCTTCACATTTAAATGTCTTCACAACCCTGGGTCTTTCTCCTTTTTATTGTTGTACTGCTCCTTGTCTTCCCTTCCCCCACCTCTCTCCATTATGAGATCTGGTCATAATGGCATATTTGCAGTGCTCCTCACAGGATACTCCATCTCTATCTTTGCACTCTCCCCTACTTCATCTCTCCCATCCTGGAATGCCTGCCCTTTTGGTATTCATAGTTCCCTTTAAGATTCAATTCAAGCAGGACCCTCTATACAAAAACTTTCCTGATCTCCCCTAGTGTTCTCTCACCCCTAAAATCTATCTTGTATTAATTTTCTACCTATAACATATGTATATTATATATTTCATGTATGTGTATATGATATGTTTATGTCTATGTCTATGATCTATGGTTATGTATATGATATATTTTCGTGTCTTATATATTTTCATATTACACATAGTTACATATTTCCATATATTTCCCTCATTGAAATATAAATTCTTAGATCTAGGTATCCAGGTGAAGACCTCTCTCCTGACCTCCAGTCTGCTACGTTCAACTCCCTCTCAGACATCTCAGACTAGTTGTCCTGTAGACCAGACTTGTGAGTAAAGCCTGAACTCTATTACAATATAATATTTAACAAAATAAATAAAAATACAATGCAACATAAGATAATGCTAATTTGTGGTTAAGTCAATACGCGGTAGGTACCTCGGAGAATTGTTTTCTATTTGAATTTGACACCGCTGCTGTAGATACCTCAAACTCAGTGCATCCAAAACTGAATTCATTATCTTCCTCCAAAACACAGCCTCTTCCTAACTTTCCTATGGCTGCTGAGGGTACCACCATCTTCTCAGTCACCTAAGCTCAGAACTTTGGTGTCATCTTCCACTACTCACTTCCTCTCTATCCAATCTAGTGCCAAATCTTGTTCCTTATGTAATCCCTTCTGTCCTCAGACATTGTCATGGTCCTCATGCAGGAAAGCCCCTAGAACCTCCTACCCAATAAAGGGATACAGGCAGCTCTCTGAGATACCTCTCTGCCTCAAATGTTTTCCCACTCCAGTTCACTCTCAAATGGCTATTAAAGTGTTCTTCCTAAAGCAAGGTTCTTACCTTATTGACCCCAATATCAATAAATTCCAGTGGCTCCCCATTACCTCTAGGATCAAATATAAAATACCGTTTGGCTTTTAAATCTCTTCATAATTGCTCCCTTCCTCATTTCCAGTCTTCTTACACTTTATTTCTCTTCCCCTACTCTCTAATCCCTTTGCACTTGCCTCCTTACTGTTCTTTGCACCAAAGGTACCATTTCCAGACTATGCATTTTTATTGACTATCCCCCATGCCCAGAATTCTCTCTCTCCTCATCTCCGTTTCCCTGTTTCACTGGCTTCCCTCAAGAGTCAGCTAAAATCTTGCCTTTTCCAAGAAGCCTTAACACTAGTGTCTTTCTTTTCATCATCTGCCATTTATCCTGTACCATCTTTTTATTGTTGTACTGCTCCTTGTCTTCCCTTCCCCCACCTCTCTCCATTATGTTTGTACATAGTTGCCCTCCCCTCCCTTAGGGGAGCTCCTTGAGGGCAGGTTCTATTTTTGCCTTTCTTTTTATCTGTAGTGCGTGGTACACAATAGACAGTAAGTTCTTGAGCTGAGGAACTGCTCCACTTTTGTGTCTGCATCCCTAGGGCTTAGCATTGTAAGGACATTAACCTGGTAAGACTTGAGAAATACTTGTTTACTTCATTGTTTGATTGATTTATCTTCCCCCATGCAAACTTTGGACAGCAATGAATCTGGAGTCTTTTCCCTGCTGTCTGCATTGGCTCTGAACTAATTTGGCTTTTCTCTGGACACCTCCTGGAAGTTCCAATGCAGAAGAGAGAGGCAGTAAACTACATCCATAGTTCTTTTTGTCCTGTCCTTTATCACAGAGGGATTTAACAGAACCCCAGTAGTGCTATTTACTATAGAGGAGTATTAGAATCTGTTCCACCTAGCCTTGGGTCTAAACCATTTATGGAAGGGCCCATGGGAATTTCGAAAGGCGGAGACAATGAAGTGAAATTCCCCCAGGTTACAGTAACAATCAAGAAGAAAAAGTATTAGCTTGTATTAGAAAATGAATGGTTATGTTAAAACTATAAAAAAGGTTCAACTCAGCTACCAGTTCCTTCGGAGGCCTTCAGTGAATTCCCCTCCTTTTCTCTTCTTTCAAAAATAAAGATATTAGTTCTCTTTCCCTCCTCAATCATTCTTGCACTTATGTGCTTGTATTCTCCATGAGAATACAAGCTCTTTGAGGGCATGGGTTTTTAGATCTTTATACCCTTCAGGGTCAGCACAGTGTCTTCCTCAGGCATAGTAGATACTTAATGAACTACTTGTTGAAATTGAAATAAAATGCAGGGATAGGAAGAGGTTTACCAGACTGAAGGGAAAACTTAGAGCTCTATGTCCATCAACCCTGTGTTACTTGAGAAGAGTTGCTTTTGTTGTTGTTCAGTGGTTTCAGTTGTGTCTCTCTGTGACCCGATTTGGTATTTTCTCGGCAAAGATACTGGAGTTGCCACATCTCATCTTTTGATGAGGCGCTTTTCTAGGATTTGACCCTGTTTGATGAAAGAGTTGATGGCTCTCCCTCGTTGCCATGAGGCTTTCAGAGATATACTTTAAGAGATAAACGGGTAGAGACTTGTTTCATTCTTTGTATTTGCATCCCCAGTGCCTCATCAAGTACCTGATACATGGTAGGTGCTTAATAAATGCTTGATTGGCTGATGTTATTAAACATTTATCTTAGCCTTTATCCCCAAGTACTTAAATGCACATACTATTATCTTGTATTTTTAAAATGCCTCACTTCCCTTTTATGTGTTGATTTAATTGATTTTTTAAACTGGTATTTCCACATCCAATGTATGTGTTTAAGTTTCCTAGACTGTACGTTTAACAATGGTAAGAACTAAATCTAGGGCAGCTAGGTGGCACAGTGAATAGAGAACTGGGCTTGAAGTTAGGAAGACTCATCGCCTCAGACACTTATTAGCTGTGTGACCCTGCACAAGTCATTTAACCTTGTTTTCCTCAGTTTTCTCATCTGTAATATAAGCTGGAAAAGGAAATGGTAAACCACTCCAGTATCTGTGCCAAGAAAACCTCAAATGGGGTCACAAAGAATTGGACATGACTGAGCAACAACAGAAAGCTGGGAGGAACAGCTAATATGATGGGTGGCTGTTAAATCAGTTTTAGAAAGATCTCCCAATTCTGTTACTCTTAACTTAGCCTAGCCCTCTATTGTCTTACCTGTCTAAGGCCCCTGGCTACTTCCCACCCTTGACTCTATGTAGACCCCATTCTCCCTCCCAGTCACTCCCATCAAGAACCTTCCTAGATCGCTCCCACAGTCTTTCTGTATATGAGGTCCATCTTGTCTCCATTAAGGTGCTCAGATTCTTACAATCTAGCCAATAGCTCACAGGTGCTCAGATTTCTTAAGAGTCTGGCTAATATGGCAAATCTTGAATAAACCTTGAATCTGGCTGAAAGACGGATTGAGTCGAATTCTTTTGTGCAGGATCCATGTGTCATGATTTTGGGGTTCCAGCACCCCTAAGCCTCTCGACCTCATCAGTATGACTCAAGAGACTAAAATTTAGCTTAAAATCAACCTGAAGGCATAGTGGAAGAAGAAGCCATGGCTTCGATTGCATACTTTACCTCTAATTAGCTAGGAAACTTAGGAACGTCTCATCAGTATTTTTCCTTCATTATTACCATAAATGAAAGAATTAATAAATATTTCTTAAGTATTTTTTATGTGCAAAGTACTACATTGAATGCTGAGGACACAAAGAGCCAAAATTACATAATCCCTCTTCTTAAGCAGCTCTCATTTTAATAGGAGTCAAAATATCAAATTTCAACGGCAAGTCAGATGGGAAAAGCTCAGTGGTCATTAGGGTGCAGCAGAAAAGCAGATTGTAACATATCTTCTTTAACATTATTTGTAAGATTCTGAGGTTGAACCATTTGACAGTGCTGACTCCAATGATGTCAACTCTTCCCTCCACCCCCACCCAAATCCTCAGTAGCTGCAGCTCCTGAAGCCACAGATGGGGCCATAGTACCTACAGAGGCAGCTCTAGCTAACAGGTCACATTCTTTATAAAGGCTGGTCATCTGGATGATGGCAAAGCTGAAAGTCAGGTTGGTGTTCCGCTTAAGGACAAAGATTTGTCTGGTCACCTTAGGATTACCTGCCTTGTAGTGGCCATTGGGGAGTGCTTTGTGTAAGTTTTTCAACGACAGGAAAACCCAATCATAAAAGTCCAAAAAAACCTTTTCTTGGCCATTTATTTTCATTCCTTTCTTACATAAAAGTATCAGTTTAGATCTTTTGATCTTCTGTGAATTTGAATTCACCAAATACCTATTGAATATTTATTTTTCCAAATTTAAGTTGTTCTGTTTCTACTAAAAAGATAAAGAAATAAAATACTGGAGCAATAAATTTTAAGACTATGTACTATATGTAGAAGCAGACAGCACACTTTGAGTTGTATAACTTTTGTCTCTATTTTTTCTAGATCTAAATGAATCATGTTAAACAGAGAAATTCAAAAAATGGAAGCAAAGAAGAGATGAAAAAATGTAACTGATAGTAATATGTTTTACCCCTTCTAGTGATTCTCAAGTAAACAAAAAAATATGAAAAATTATTTTAGGTAGAAGGACATTCTAAGAAGAAAGTTATTACTAATGGGGGGAAATTTAAAGATTCAATATAGTAGAATAAGATGAGAAACTAAAGGAAGCCTGAAAGGATATTTTTCCTCATTTGACCCCAACTTTCAACCCAATAAATTTTTGTCAACACTATTAATGGGTTAGAGCAGGCCTGCACAACATATGGCCTGCCAAAGCAGCCTGCGGGCAGTATGTTGTGCAGGCCTGTTTTACATCTTCTATATTTTTCGACGGCTACCCAAAATCCTTTCGTGGGCTGCACGTGGTGTGTGGGCCATAAGCGCCCACAGGCCAGATGTTGTAAGGGCCTGGGTTAGAGATGGCCCATAGAACGCTACAAAGATATGCCTGTTTTTTTGGGCAAAATGATCACATTCTACTTACTCTAGATTTTGTGGCACAAATACTCATAGAATGATGGCCATACTTAGAACAAAGATGATCTTACTTGAAGACATGATTGACATTGTTTTCACAAAGGTGGAATGTAATAATGAAAAAAATGCTTTGCTTTAGAAATATGAAACTATGTGTATACATACATATATACATAACTAGTATAAACATAATATATACATATATGTATGCACATATATACATAGTATATAAAATTTATTATATACTGTATACAAACTCTACATACATATATGCATGTTTAATACACATAATATATACACATATATTAGATATTATATATACATATGTATGTATGTACATAAAATGCATGTTATATGTGTGTATGTATAAACACATATTATGCTTGGAATTTTTTTTTTAAATAACAAAACAGGTAAAGATTGCCCCCCCCTTTTCAGTTTCTAAGAAAGTTCTGTAAAAGAAAGTTTAAAGCAGCTTTTAAAAATATGTTTCAGTTGAAGTAAGTCTAGTGTTTTTAGATCTGGGAAGAACCATAGAAATCATTTAGTCCAATGCTTCATTAAACTAAGACACAGAGGGCTTACATAGCTAGTCAGTAGTAGATGTGGTATTCCTGACTCAGTCCATTGCTCTTTCTACTATACCATCTTGAAATTGTGATTAAAAGCAAAAGGAAAACCACTAAAAACTATATGCTATATGTCAAGTTTAACATTTAGGTGACAAGAAGCATGGCATAATGGAGAGACAACTTTGGAGGCCAGCAGACAGTGGCTCAACCTCTGTTTATGATACATAGGAAGAACTTTGTGGCCAGC
The DNA here is from genome assembly GCF_003287225.1 of Phascolarctos cinereus. Taxonomy (NCBI): domain Eukaryota; kingdom Metazoa; phylum Chordata; class Mammalia; order Diprotodontia; family Phascolarctidae; genus Phascolarctos; species Phascolarctos cinereus. The sequence continues at coordinate 145,789,882 of NW_027556180.1, read as the reverse complement.
TAACATTTCAGTACCCCAGGTAACTCCTCTATCTACAGTGAGGAAAGCTATTTCCACACCAGGACTTCCAAATACCAATGAAATCACAAATACTAATTAAAAAACATCCACATAAGTGCCATTTATGTGTAGGTAAGGTTTCTTTCTATTTTCGAAGGTCACTTACCTATATTTCATGATCAAATGCCATGCAACTTTTACAATACAAAATGCAGAATTCCACTGTTAAAACAAATATCGCTTATATTACTTGAGTGGGGTAACATTAATTATTATTCATTAATAAGGCTATTAGTCTTTATCAAACCTTTGATTTAATCTGTGGAAGGAGTGCCAAATGAAGAATTTCCTTTATAAATGCTGAGAGAAATCTTTTGGCAATTTACTTAGGTCCCAGGGAAATAGAGGTTGAATGATTAGGCCAGGGTCACACAACCAGTATATGCCACAGACAGAAATTGATTCCAGGTCTTCTCAGTTTAGAGTCAGGCTCTCTATTCCCTATGCAGTCCTGCCTCTGTAGAGGAAGAGGGGTGATATTTTAAAGGGGGCTTTATTTATCAAATCAGCTATTTCTATCAGTCAATCAATAAACATTCATTAAGTGCCTACTTTGTTCCAGGCACTGTTGTACAGAATAGGGATTTGAAGGAAAATTTTGGGGGGGGGGGCAGGTTTGGAGGCAATAGGGGTTAAGTGACTTGCCCAAGACTACACAGCTAAGAAAGTTGCTTTTTTTTTTTTTAAATGTGAAGCAAGCTATAAGGAAGGTTCTGAGCTAAATGGAGCTGTCTAGCCAGGGCTGGCCTGAGTTCAGCATCCACTACTTATGAGCACCAGGCTGGACACTAAGGGAACAAGGTGGAAAAACACCAAAGATCAACATCCGCTATTTTGCAATTTTCCTTAAAGTCACATGTGAAAATTCTTCCAACTAAATCTTATGGTTCCAATTAATGTTTATTATATTTAGAAACAGCCTTAAGTAATTGTCCCACCTTAACAAGGCTTAACAATTTAGAAAAATTGGTAGAAATTATCTATTACAAAAAACAAACAAACAAACCTTAGTCTTCTATGCCTTTGCATTGGCTGTTCATGGGGCACTTGCTTTCTTTTGCTGCCTTTCCCCTCTGAGTTTCCCTAGTTACCTTCAAGCCTCAGCTCAAAGCCTAGTTCTGCAGATCTTTCAGTCCTCCCCAGGTTCTAGTACTGTGATCCCTTATGATCTTCTGAGTATTCTGTTTGAATCTCATATGTATCTAGTTATTTACATGCCTCTCCAGGGCTGAGGGCTACGTGCCTGGGACTATACACACACACACACACACACACACACACACACACACACACACACACACACCACTTAATAAATGCTTGTTAATTCACTAAAAATCATAAGGATCTAAAGACCTACTCATTTCCTTTCTTTTCTTCTGATCTTTATAACTGGATAATGGCGGTAGAGGTCTTGAGGAGGAGAACATGCTAATTTCTTTCACGGCAAGTAGACCCTGTTTATCCATTATGATGTATTTGAAAGTATCTAGTTATCTGTATTATTAGGGTAAGGGGGGAAATGAAAGTGTGAGAACACAGGAGCTAATAAGGTATCAAGTTTTCTGCTTCCATCAATTCCCATCAGGCTTTGATATGAGATGATTTAATGCAGCAGCATATCATTCCTGACCCTTCATTCATTCCTAAGAAATTATGTGCTTAAGAAAACCTCTTAGACCAAGGAGGGATTGCATTGTGACAAAGAATACACAGCTCAGGAAACTAGAACTAAAGAAGACTTGAGGTGGGGTAAGCACTATTCCATTATAGTGTGATTAATAGTTAAACCTCCCTAACAAACTAGCCTTTTGAAAGGGCAATTAGAGTATCCCAGAAAGCAAAAGGGAACAACAACAGCAAAAACGAAGCCATTAGGGTGTTCTTGTGGCTTTAAGAATAAAAAGTGGTAAAGGAAGGGAGAGGGAATAACAATAGGTTGTACTTCCTCCGCCTGCACTCTCTTCTTTTCTATTTCTGACTCTGTAATGTCTCCTGGTCTAGAATTGTTGGCACTTCAATTAGCTGTCCAGTGTCAAAGCATTGTGACTGCCCCATAGCAAGTTTAAACAAGAAAAACAAAACAAAACAACCCCTGACATTCCAAATTACCTCTTTATAATGATATAGAAACAATAACTTAGGGTTGGAGTCACTGCCTGATTGCTCTTCCCTTAAATTGTTGGTGCTTATCCCCCAAATTTAAAACTGGAAAAGAAAGAAAACGCTAAATGTTTCTCCTCCATCTTTATCTTCACCAGTCTCTCTCAAAACCCCAACCTTCATAATTCCTTGCTTAAAATGATTTGGTGGTGGGCAGAATTTTTCAGGAATGTGACTAGGATAAAATAGAAAAGTAAATACTGAGAGATTTGGATTCTAGTTAGTTTTTCTGCTAATTATTGTGTAACTTTTAGTGAGTTCTTATTTTTTAACAAATGGGGAGAAAAGCTCAAAGATTAATGAAGGATGGCAGCTAATTTAGATTGAACTTCCCCTGTTATGAAGTAATAGAGAAAGAGGGAAAAGATGTGACTAAATAAGATAAATACCTTGAACGAAGCAGGTTTTTTATTTTTATTTTCACTTTTTTTTGGAGGGAAGGTTTCTATTTTAGTAGATCTCAAATGGTTTATTTTACTAGCTCAGGTAGTCCTAAATAAAATTATTTACTTTCTTCTATGGAAAAAAAGGAAAGAACCAGTGATATTCATGATGAAGTTAAGCAGTTGCATTTGATTCCTTACATGAACTTTTTATTTTACATTCCAGATACACACAAGACATGACTCATGGTGATGAATATCTTTGCTTGCTTTTTTCAAGTAGGTGCATATTGGCAACAGAGAAGCATTTAATCGAACAAAGATTTACGTTTTAGAAATGGTTTTCAGACAAGAATCAAGGCCTCCACCTTTTATTATTGCTTTTTCACTTATGGATACATTAGTCAACGAGCCCATATTGTGAAACCAATCTTCTATTGCATTTTCTGAAACAACACTGTCGTGGTGAATAATAACATCTTTGTGTATTCACACACAGCTTTTTCTACTCATACACACAAAATTATATTTAAGAAATTTATTAGCAACTTGACTTTCTACTGTTTGTTAATCAGTTAGACTGGTTTACATTCTAAAGCAGTGTTCTGAATTGCAGTGTTTTTGAGAAATACATAAGTATATATATATATAGATATATATATACACACATACACATAGATAATATATCTATATGAATATGTGAATGAGTGTGTGTGTGTGTATATATCAGATATTCTTCAAGTGGCTTAAAGAGAATTTAATTGAGCAGAATTTAATAGGATCTCAGATGAAGCAATGATTTTGAGATACTGTCCTTTTTATTAACATGGAATGAAAGGATGGGGACAGATATGCTTTTAGTAAACAGGGTAACATTCCAGTGACCTCCATGGGTTGTATTTGAGGAACTCATTGACAATTTATTTCCCCAATTATATGACTGTGCCTTTCATGTTGCAATGTATTGTTGGGAATAACCAGGTAATAACCCAGATCAAATGCTACAGGGCAAACAACAAATTCAAGAATCAATGAGTAGGACATGGAATTGTAAAAAGGAAAATCAAGGAAACCAGGTACCAGTGGAAAGTGAACTATGTGCCTAGAGAATCGGAAGAGAGAGGCATACACACAGGAGAGAGTTCAGGTAAAATGAAGGTGTTTAAAGACACTAGGCAATTAAAATAAACTGTTTCTTCTACTAGACTGTATATTCCCTAATATGTTTGCTCACTGTATTCAATGAAAGTAGAAACAATAAGTTCTAGGCCTTGAAGATACGCTTTATGGTTTGGTATGTGTCTGCTCTGGGCCAAAACAGGTGCCAGATAATGGTAAGTCTGACCTCTCAAGGAAATTCTAGCCTGAAATTGATTTGGCAGAGAGGGAACCTGTAGGATGTTCTCTATAATGTGGGGGATGGGCTGGGAATCCAGAACGGAAGGGGTCCCACATGAAGCCATAAGTGTATCAAGCTAAGAGCAATCACTTCACCTAAGAGATGCTGGCTGCCTAGAGGTTGTAGTAGCTTTGACTAGCAAAAAAGAAATCAATGTTACTTTAAAAAAATACAAAGCATCATGCATCATATCAAAATTGAAATTTTAGGCTAAGAATTACAAATTGTAAGTAATTTAATGGAGCAACCCCTGCCAAATAGCAGCCCTGCCCTTTTGTTTCTTTCTCTGCACACCCCTCCCCACCGTCTGTCTTGAGGAAGTACAAAATTTTTTTTGGCTGTTGTTGTTTTGGGGTAGAGTGTGGTCAGACATGATCAATTAATTTTTAAGACAGCCGGGTGTAGTGGATAAAAATGTGACCTCATAGTCAAGATGACTGGTTCAAATTTTATCTTTGATACAAACTAGTCAGGACAAGTTACTTAAACTTTTGGTGCCCCTAGCAATTCTGCAAAACTTTTAAGTTGTAGAACATGAGTTCATTGGCATGGTTAGAGTTTTTGTTTTGTTTTCCACAGGGGTTTCCCTAATTTTTGGTCTGGATCTGTGATTTCAATAGCACAGAATCCCCCATATTGTAACTCCCTTCACCAATGCATATCAACAACTACTCTGTAACTTACAGTCTTTGAATATTAAATGAGCCACTCGAAAGCTGTGTCTTGCCTATGGTCATGTAACTGATATGTATTAAAGGCAGAACATGAACCCAGGTCTTCCTGTCTCTAAGACTGACCTTTTATCCATCTTCCCATTTTTCCTCATCTTAATATTTAGATCATAATGCTTCTTCTAGATGGGGATAAGGATGGCTTGGATCTGCATAGACTTCTGAGATTAGGAGTTTTTAAATTTATGACTCAGACAACAAAATATCACCTAGTTTGGGAATGAGGTAGTGAAAAGGGAGAGAAAACATGGATAGGAAGGATATGGTAGAGCTTTCTTCCTCAAACTACTTGAAGGAACAGCAGAACTTTAGCAGCCCAATGGTGACCTCAGTAGTTCCACTCAAACCCACACCTCTGAGAAACTTGGTCCTTTCTACTACCTTAGTTAAACTCTGTACAACTAATATACATGTATTCCATTAGAGACTATATCAGACTGATCTAATTTCTCATAAACATTTGTGGTTGACAGGTGTTTATTTGCATTTTCTTGCTTCCCTTGATTTGAGTCATGTAAATGTGGGAAAGCTCTGGGAGCCACATAGGAGAATGACCTTTCCTAGTGTAGGGCTGAGACCCCAAACACAAGCCCTTTAACACAGAGAGTTTTCTCTCTCTAAATTGGGGGCATAAGCATCAGACATTTATATGTTTCATAATGACAGTTCCAAGAGCAGAATTATTATGAACTCAGGCCTTTAAATCTTCCTTATCATGCTACAAGCCAAACATTAGCAAACTCCCCAAGGTAATAATAGTATACTGAAAATTAACTCACTATTAATGAATATTTTTGTTTGGTTTTGACCCTGCCTTGCCCAGGCTGGAAGTGCTCATAGAGTTATCCCTTCCACATCACTGGGGTTAGGGGCATGGCACCCTGGTAATCTGGAAAATCCATATAAAATTCTTTGGCCCTCCCGTGGTGCCAGAGAAGAAGTCTGAATTATTATGGTATTAAAGGATAAAATAGGTTGATATTATACAATACTATACATATATTTTAATGCATTTTGAATTTCTAAACCTTTTCTGTGTCATCTGCTGGCTTTCACATGTTGTCTGTGGCTTCTATTAAACTCCTCCAAATTTTCCATTTAATTTCTTATGCCAACTTACCATATATCAAAACTGTGAAGGGGAAAAGTCGCTATGCGGAAGAGAACTGTATTACTCAAATGCTTGATTTCATTATTTTAGCATGAGATCTCTGACTTGCTTCACTTGTAACCTGGCTATTTCCCCCCCTTCTCAGAAAGCCCAATGCCTAAATGAAAGTCCTCTATTTAAAAAAAAAAAAGCTTAAGAGTGATATAGTATTTTACAGCTTTTGAAAGTATTTTCCTCACAACAACTCTGAGGTTGGTAGCACAGTCTTATTATATTATTTTAATGATGAGGGAATTCAGGCCAAATGACAGGACTATGGCTAGTTAGTGGCTTGACTAAGTCTTCTGTGTCTGTTCTGTCTACTGTCATGTTGGAAAAAGAAATAAGCAGTCTCCTAAAAACCTCTGTAAATTGCATGAAATGACATCTAGCTGTCATTGACATAGAAGCTTCTCCTCCATAGGTGAGCTAGCAAAGGGTAATAGGACTTGCCCCAGGCAAAACTGCAAAGTCATTGAAGTTTGTCTTTAAGGCAAAAATCTTTGCTTTATGGTGCAAATTTTCCCCTATCTCAGAACACAATCTCAAGTGAGGAGGAGATAGTGAATTCTTTCTTAGTACTTTTCACTGATTAAGGCCTCATTTTGTTGTGGGTTCTCAAAGGCTCTGTTAGTGAAACTCAGGGCTATACCAAACTGAAAAGATTTCAGATATGGGTATACTACCCTAATAGCTAAATTTTGAAAGGCTCATTACTGCTACGCAGACCATCAGAGAATTAACTGGGGAAGGCTGTAAGGAGTGTTAGGTTTTGCGTCAGAAGAATTTAGTTTTCTGGCTCTGAAGTTTCCTAGTTGTGTGACACCGGGCAAGTCAGGTCATTTCTCTGTGTGGGACAGCGACCCCAACCCAAATTCAACTCAGAGACTTCTCAAAGTGGAATAAAGGTTACCTGTATTACAATCTCGTGAGATGGCTGTCTGCTCCTCGGATACATGTGGAGAGAGAGAGGGAGAGGGAGAGGGAGAGGGAGAGGGAGAGGGAGAGGGAGAGGGAGAGGGAGAGGGAGAGGGAGAGAGGGAGAGGGAGAGGGAGAGGGAGAGGAGAGGAGAGGGAGAGGGAGAGGGAGAGGGAGAGGAGAGGGAGAGAGAGGGAGAGGAGAGAGGAGAGGAGAGAGGGAGAGGAGAGAGGGAGAGGAGAGGGAGAGGGAGAGGGAGAGGGAGAGGGAGAGGAGAGGGAGAGGGAGAGAGAGAGAAGAGGGAGAGAGGGAGAGAGGGGGGAGGGGAGAGAGACTGCCTAACAGGGCCTCTTTATAAAAGCAAATCTCCGCCCACCATGAAAACAAGTCTCCACCCACCACTATCCCTTACCCCCTTAACTGGGGGTGGGCTTACATTCTAAGCTTGAAAGTTTCTTCCTATCCCTTTAACTGGGAAGTGGGGCTTACATTCCAGGTGCGAAATTCAAAGCCAAGGACAAACGGCTCAGGGTGGGGGTGGGGCAGGGCTTATTCTTTCTGTTAAGTGCTTAAAAACGGGGTCTGAGATGGGGGAGGATTTTGAAAGTAGTAATCAAGAATTATTTGATCCTTTGAGGAACCCTCATTTCTGAGAGTTCATTTCTCAAACGACCTTCTGAACTCATTACCTTAATTACACTGAGAAGTCTTCACTGGGACATCCCATTCATCTCTGTGCCTCAATTTCCTCATTTGTAAGATGAGGTGGTTAAATCAGAGGATGTTTAAAGCTCACGATCCAGTGATAAAACCATAGCCAACCGTACCTTTGTGCTAGGAGGGCTTTTCTAACTTACAGGACACTGGCCTTGGTATTAGAAAAATGTCAGTTCAGATATTTACTAATTGTGTGACCCTAAAAAAAAATCTCTGAACATTTCTAGGCTTGTTTCCTTCTCTATAAAATGAAAGAGCTAGACTCGATGCTTCAAGTTCCAAATCTATGGCACCGAAATCCTTCTCTATTACTCACTCATTTGTTTGCCATCCTACTCTTCGTATCTTGCCAGAAAACTAGTTTGGGAAAAAAAATAATTTTGTAAGTACTCTACTCTATGAAAGTACTCTACTCTTTTACTCAATAAATTATTTTCCCCATGAAAACTGAAAATATTTAAGAAGTAAGCAAATTATCTTTTTTTTCTTTTTTTAAGCATGCTATGATAATATTTATAGCATTCTTAAGACAGCTGTTAAGAAAATAGCAAGAACTTGTTTGTCTGGGGATGGGTCTCTTATTCCTGCTTGAAAGTAGGTACACAGGTCAAACTGGGCCAAAGCTTATCTGCCTAGATGTAAATAGGTGAACTCAACTGCAAATGGTATTTGTATCAATAGAAAACAGAATGTATACCACACACACACTTGCATTAGTATGTACACATACATATTATTTCCCTGGAAAAGAAAGAAGGACATTTTGATTAGAGTCAGCATGGTATGGTAAAAAACAAAATTGTTGTTGCTATTTGACCTTCATTCTCAAAGAAAACCATGACATCAGGGAGGTGATGCCATGACATGCAAGTGAATTGGATTTAAGTGACAGAGGGCCGTACAAAGTCACCAGCCTCACTTTCACCTCTGGAGTTACCTGGGTCCAGTGGTAACACATAGATCAGGACCACAGTAAAAAAAAAATTGGTTTTGAAGATAGGAAGCTGTAGGTTCAAATTCCACCTTGGATACTTAAGTGCTTGGGGAAGTCACTTAACTTCTGCTGGCTTAGTTTCTCTTCTGTTAAATGAAAGGCTAGGGTACATATTTATAAGGACCCTTCTACTTCTACATTTATGAGCTTATATGCAAGATATTCTTGACTCTATCTTATTTTAGATTGGACATGGGTTTTCCTTGGAAAGAGAACTGGCAATTGTTCTGCAAACTATGGTCTATGGGAAGTGCCTGGAGGATTAAAAAGTAAATTTAAATCATTTAGCAAAATAGAGGCATTTTCTGTTGCAGGAAGGACTTGAATTCAGATCTTTCTTGACTTGGAGGGTAGTTTTCTATCCGTCATTCCAACCAGCTGCTCTATTTTATTTTAACCTTAGCAGCAGTAATAATGCTACTTATTTTTTTTTAAAGTCCTCAAACTTTTTTTAAAAATAGGTATAAGAATACAAAATGATTCTAGTTTGGAAATCACAGGAAAATATGTATATAAGACATTTAAGATAAATTATTACAATGAGTCTGTTGTAAAAACAGTATATTTTATGGGTCAGGATGACACATAATATTTATCTCTGTTATAAGAAAGAGGCTCAGTGAATTAGTTATGGCTTTAGTTCTCTAGAATAATCAATTCTCTCCTCACTTGTGGGATAAATATATTTTACTGCAGTCATCACATATTCATCTAGCCTACTAAGGCCTTAAGACTGCTCTCGGGTTCAGGGGTATAAATTTATTTATATGGGTGCAGACCCACATGATATGCATAACAGCTTCATTAAGCAGAAATGTGTAGATTTGCTTCCAGATGAGAGCAAAGCATCAAGAAATACAATAGGTTTATTATTCTTATTGTCCTGTCAAACACTTTGCCTTCTCATTTAGTTAAATAAAGTTCAACCAAGCTGCTTCAGAAAGATTAAATATCTGTCTCTTAGGAAATCAGACTAGAGCACACAAAAGTTGAAGGTCCTGTCTTTTAGTACTCAGCAAATCATTTGCAAATGCCTCAGGTTCCCCCTTACACATACCCAAAGGGAGAACCATCCAGCAAAACCAAAAAGACATCAATAGAAATTCCACTATGTGCTAGAAATAACTACACCTTAATGGAGAAGCAAAGGACTCATCATTGTCTGGGTCATTTGCATGTAATTTGTTTTTGATTTTGTTGTCACTTGCAAAAGGTCTCCCTTTTATTAAAAACACCTGAAATGTTTGGCCAAAATATTTACAGCCCTCATTAAATCTGAAAAAACCGTATTCCAAACCTCTGGAATTGCTCCAGGCCACACCAACCACTACTTCCATGCCCCTTTAACTATCTGCTATGATTGTCCACATCACTATAAGGAAATGAAAGGATCTACCTATATCAAATGCACTCATGATGTATCCACATAGTGCAAATATCTGTTCAGTAACAGGAGCTTTCTGATCTAGATGTGTAAATACTATTAAATTGCTGGATTGTTTCCCTGTTGTTTAGTTTTCTAAACTGAGAAAGAGCACATGATGGTTTGGGAGTGCCGGGAGAGGCCATAGGTTCATGTAGTCTAACTGCCTCATGGCCCAAGTGAGGAAACTGAGGCCCAGGATCATAAAAACAGTTAGCTTAAGGTCGAAGAAAATTAATGGGAGAAGAATGTACAGAGCCTAGGTCTCTTGACTCCTGGTCTTCTGCTATACCAATCTAGTTATTCTTGGCTTCATTCAGGACACAGGGGAACCAATTAAACAAGCAAGGGGTTGCTTGTTGGCATAGACCATTCCATTCTTATTTCTCTATAAAATTCTAATGGGGAAAGGCCCAAGGCATAAGCACCTGGGAAGGTTAGTGAAGGCTTCCTGCAAAAGGAAATGTGTAGCCTGTGGAAGCCCTTACAGATCTCAGCTTGCACAGAGGAAAAGCCTCAGCACACAGCAAATCCTTCCTTGACTGAAAACATGATTATCAAACAGCATCTTATATCAGAACTCTTCATAGGATAGCTAGGAAAAGATAAATTAGCAGCCAATGAAGTGCTCTTCTTCTATTATCATAGAATGTTAAAATTGGAAGGGGCTAGTCATATGATTTATAGACATGTACAACCATTTACATTTAGACTGCTATGTGATTTTTAAAAAAAATTTGGGTTGAAATGCATTGACACCAAAAATGGTCATCTGTGTTCTTCATTCCCATATTCTACAATGCTATGAACAGCTTAAGTGGACATAAAATTTTTTCAATTTATTTTTTCAATTAAAAAGATTTATTTCCTATTTCTCCCACCTAGTTCTTCCAGAAATGAAAAAAACACCTCAGAACACATCAAGAAAAGCAAATTCTCATACTGGCCATGTTAGTCAACACACATTTATTAAATACTTACAATGTGCCAGGCACTATGCTAAAATTTCAGAATGTATGTCTCATTCTGCAGTTCTGCATCTTAAGTCCATCTCCTCTCCGTGAGGAGATGGGTAGCAGAATTCATCATCAGTCTTCTGGAATTGACATCTGGAATTGCAGTTTGTTATGAATTCATCAGAGTTCTCAACTTTTTCAAAGGTATTTTGCTTTAAAATGTTGTTAAATAAATACAAAAATAAAAATTGTTTTCCTAGTTCTGCTCATCAGTGTTAGAATTCCCTAGGTGTGGTCATCTTTCCTACCCTGTTTTTCATGAAGTTATTAGTACAGAAAGAAATTCCAAAATTTTTAATAAATACCAGGGCATTACAGTAATAAAGTAAATGGAAATACCAAATTTACTACAAATACAGTAGGTTTTTTTAATAGTACAATAGATTTTCTATAGTATAGTAATGTTGTAGTGGTAGCTCAAGGTTAATTTTAAAAGTAGAAATTAAGGAAAACGAGGCCTTTCCTTCTCTATTCCTTTGATTCAGTGTTTGAAATCTGACTACTAATGAGACTCAGAGTTGGAAAAGACCTTGCAGGCCATCTGCTCTGACCTGTACTTGAACAAGAATTCACTGCAACTTAATTGGCAAATGATCATCTGGCCAATTAAGAGGACTTCCAGTAAAGAGGATACCTATTACCTGCCATGGTAACCCATTCTATTTTTAGATAGTGTTAATTATTAGGTAGTTTTGCTTATATCAAACCTAAATTTGCTTTCTTTTTTAAAATTACTTCCACCTATGCCTCTTCTCTGGGACCACCTAGAGCATGTTCCTGTGCCAGTTCTTTAAGTATTTGGAGATGGCTATCATCTCTTCCTCACCATTCCCTTTCCTTCTAAGTCTGCTCTATGTTAAATATCCCCAGTTGTTTCTACTGAAGATGAGATAGAGAATTCTACAGGAATATATAAGGATCCATCTCAACCTCTGCCCACAGCTTAACTGATGAATTCCTTCTTCATTTTCACGTTAGAGTAGATTTTAGTGCTATCCTGAAACCCTTGTAGAGTACACGCTAGGTGGGTGAAGAAGCAAGGTGTGCCAGCAATTTCCATAAAGAAGTTTGTTCTACTGATAGCTAGTTTTTTGGAGACCCATAAGTTTCATGTTACGTGATTAGGTGCTTTTGGAACCTGAAATAGCTTCAGTTTACCCTGCTGAACCCACACAATTACATCCCAAACAAGGTAAATATGAAGGAAGTCTTCAGTGGTTTCATTTTTCAGAAAAATGACAACTAATGTACTTGTGTTCTGAAGCTGAATCTGATGTCACTGCAAAGCTGAATGCCACATTGAAATAGTTTCACCATTATAAATCTGGGATAAAGGAAAATAAATAGTGTAAAAGAGGCACAGAGTTAGTGTAGCACTACTTGTCACAAGTTATTATTCACACAAACGGCCTTTCCTTTTATAATTAACTGAAATATTGCATCCACAAATGAGTACATTTAGATTAGAGTAACAATTTCCTGGTATTTGGTCTGGATTGCAATCGATTTAAAGTTCCCAGGAACTTGGCATATAACATTGTCTACTCAATGAACTCTACCCAGGACTGGCTGTGCTGTTAGCATTCAGGAGTTCTTATTTTATGGCAACATTACAGTCAGATCATTAAATGAAATAAATCCAAATAACCTGTCTTGTACCACACCATGTCCTGCAAGCAAATGTTCAATCTTCAGAACTTGTTAATAAAATTAGAAATATATACTAAAATGGAATTTCCGGGAACACTTGATTTAATCTTTGGCTCAAAGATTTTAACTTAAACTATTGTTAGCTCTAAGAAGAGAATTAGAAGAGGTCATGGCGCCTGTGTTCTCCATTCACTCAAGTCACTCAATAACTTAAGTTGAAACTGATGAACCTGGACACCCATATCACATGATCATCATCATTATTCATATGTTAATTAATAAAGATGGCATCAAGTTTTAAAGATCAATTTTAAATAACCAGCTAGTGAATACCAGTTCACGGATCACTGATTCCAGAGGCCCAGGAAACAAAATTAATTGCTTGTCTACTTGCGTTGGTTATATCTGATTATATTTCTGTTGCAGTCTCTTTTGTGAGCTCCCTGCAGAATGCCACAAATCATCTTCCTTCCTCATTACACAAAGGCAAATTAAAAGAATCTTATCTTTTTACAGTTCTAGAGTAAGTACCAGACAAATTTCATCTTAAAAATCAGAAATTGCACACAAAAGGTCTAACTGCAGGGGTGGAAGGGATAAGACCACTGGAGGTTAAGTGAGTGCAAGGGAAAGTTGGCCTATGGCAGAAGATGAATTCTGTTTGGGATCTCAGAGAATGAGGCAAGAGCCAACTTCATTTGAAGATACTGAGGAAGTAAACACTCAGGAGTCACCTGTACAGAAGAGCCAAGATCAAAACCAAGACCAGGCAGTTTAAGAGAGAGTCAGGAATAGCCAGAATCAGGGTTTAGAGTACCAAAAAAAGGCAGGGACAGCTCCAGTCTGGTCACAAAGAACAGAATTGGTCAAGTGATCCCAAAATGCCTCTGAATGCTTTGGAAACAATCCTGAAAATTCCTCTAACTGTGGAATTTAAAGGGCCCTTCATCAGGAGAAGAGTAATGAAAAGAAAGTTTGAAATCTCAAAGCCAGGAAGCTCCTTCTGACACATTTGAGCTATGTGACCCCAGGCAAATCTTTAACTTGTCAACACCCTAGGTTCTTCTGCCTATGTAGGTCAGAACCTTCTTCATAAATTATAGTTCAATAGAGTGGCCTAGTACGCTTTAAAATTAAATGACTTGCCTATGGTCATGTAGGCAGCACTTGGACCCAGATCTTCCTCGCTTTGAGGCTATGTTGCTAGATACTATACTATGCTGCTGATTCTTTCAGAAAAACTCTCCTGATAAGTATCCCAAACTAAAAATAGTAATTGGTGTAGCTACACATTTTTTTTGTTATGCTATATTGCTAAGTCTTCCAGGAAGACTTATGTTACCCAGTTAGTAATAAACATTACTCTCTACACGTATAAGTATTTTGTTTGAATGCTGTTTGTTTGGAGGAAGCTAGGTGGTATAGTGGATAGACTTCTAGGTCCTTGGGTTTGGCCTTTTGACTCAGTCCAAGTTTTACAGAACAAATCCTTTTATTAAGGGGATTCGTTCTGTGAAGTTTGGATTCAATCAAAGGGCTGCACTTGAGGACCTGGAGGGCCATATATGACCTTGAGGCTGCAGGTTCCCCACCTGGGGATAGAGTGTTGGATCTGGAGTCAGGAAAATTTAAATTCAATTCTTGATCCAAATACTTGTTAGCTGCATGACCCTGGACAATTCACCTAACTTTTCTGAGCCTCAGTTTCCTCATCTGTCAAATGTGGATAATAATACCTCCTACCTCACAGGGTTGTAAGTGCTCTGTAAAACTTAAAACACTATATAAATGTCAGCTATTTATTATTATTTAAATCTCTATGACATACTTATCCTGAATTATTAGTTTACAATTCAGTTATTTGTGCATGTATCATAACTCCAGTGTAGGCAGGGATTGTATTTTCCCTAAATTTTATATTTTACTCAGAACCTAATACGTTGCTCTGTAGTAGGCATTTCAAAATCAATCAATCAATAATCTTAAATTATTCAACCATAAATGTTTGTTGGATTTATTTGGTTTGAGTGAAGATTCAAAGAAGGACAAAATTTAGGGGGAAAAAAAAGCCAAAACCTTGATCATAGCAACCGTACTAACAGGCCTAATGGTACCACTGATCTTTTTAGAAGTGAGCATGATTTAAATGACACATTCTCCTATCAGTGATGGAATAAAAGCAAAGTTACATAAAAGGGTCAGTTTTGCTTAATGTATTTTATTGCAGCTATGCTTTAGTTAGATAATAATGGACTTGGAAGTTGGTGTCAGAATATGCTTTTGGGCATCTGAGAAATTCTTAGAATTTCAAGAGATTAAGGACATAATTAAAAAATCTAGCCGTGGCTGTAAACTGATGGTTGAAAGCTAAATAAGCTTTAGGCAAGAAGTTTCATAAATGATTAGATTCTTAACAACAGCAACAACAAAACCTTGTACAGTGATCCTGGAGGAGATTGTGATTAGGGAAAAGAAACCTTGGGTTCTAGCTTTCACCACGCCTTCCCCTTTTGCCGCGGTTAATTGGTGGATTGCTCATAGGGCTCATATGAGATGGCAGTCAACAACTTTATTTCTCCTAAGGAGATGGAGGATCATGAAACTTTACCATTTGCCATACCGATAATTCCTCAGATTCCCCCAGGCCCCAGTATTTGTCCCCTCTACTTCCTACAATCCCCTAGCATCTTCATCTTAACTAATTACATAGCCTAAGAACCTTTAGGCTTTGACATCTGCTTTAGTGCTATTCTTAGGATCTCTCCCTTCTGAGTCTTATCATATGCCTGCAGTTTAACATCCTTTTATATGTGCACACCCAGTTATTATTATGTAAATAAAAGATCTCCTTTTCATTCCTGGTAAAATAAATTTGGGACAAAAGAGATGACTAACTGAAAATCAATCTTGTTAATTATTTTTTAAATCAGCTATTAGTTTGGTGGTTATATTCTAGTTTTTTTTTTCCTTTTCCACTTTGTATGTTACAGTATGAGAGCTCCTTGATAGAAAAGACTAGAATTTTTTTTTTTCTGTTTGGATCCCTAGAACTTGGTATAGTACTTGCATCTTATAGACACTTAATAAATACTTTTTTCATTCATTTATACAGTAAGAGCTCATTGATTGATTTTATCACCTACCTACCACTTTGAGATAAGTGAAGCAAGAATCATCCTCATTTTACGAATTAGAACACTGGGGCTCTGAGAATTTATTATTATTGTTATTATCGGAGCCCTAATTAGAACAAGACATTTGGCCCTTTGCAAGTGGGTTCTCCATGCAGGGAAGTGTTTTCTTGGGCAAAGGGGGAACTTCTTACATGGGGAAATGACTGTCTCCACTTCTCATTTTAAGCTTTTCCACTAATTGTAGTCCTAGGCTTTCTCCTGGAGTCCATGTTATCCACCCCCTGTAGGACTGAGGGATGGATTCTCAGGGGATAAGCCTCCTGACTTTACCAGGTAGACAGAGTCAGGAAGAATTGTTTTTCAGATTATTTTGATAATACTGTTGCTGTCTTTGACAATAACGATGTTACATTTATATTACCACTAACATGATATTATAATAGCTTGCATCTACATAGCACGTTGATGTTTGCAAAGCACTTTGTATAACATTAACTCATTTGATCCTTACAACTACACTGTAAATTAGGTGCTAATTATATATTAGGATGTGTGTGTGTGTGTGTGTGCGCGTGCGCGCGCGCATGCATGTGCGCGTACACATTATTTCATTTGATTTTCCCCAAAAGTCTGGAAGGTAGTGACCTGCCCATAGTTTCAACTCATAAAGGCTGAAATTAGACTGAAATCAGGTGTTATTATTTAAAGCTCACTTCTCTTTCCACTAAATACTGTTGGTGTTCAACATTTTATCTTTTGTGTTGTGATTGTAGGCAATTCTTAGAACCAACTATTTTATCTTGGCTTGCTTTTGCCTTCTGTCCCCTGGCCTACATCACATATTTTGGATTGAAGAATTACAGTGTAGAGCTAGAGGGAACCTGAGGATTATCTAGGCCAACTTCTTCATTTTGCAAATGAGGAAACTGAGGTTCAGCAAGGCTAAATGGTTAGAGCAAGGCCACACAGATAGAAATTCTTCTAACTCCCATTCTGGTGCCTTTCTCCCTTACAGTTTATTTTATGATGCTTGGCATAGATTCCTGTTTCTGTTTTCCATTCTGAACCCTGAAACTGTTTTTTTTCTTTGTGAATTCTGCCTTTGACCACTGGTTGTGTTATGAGACTGATGATTCAACTGTAAATTCTCTTCATCTTTTTTTTCACTCTGACCCACATGTCCCGGCTCTAGGCCATGGCCCTGGCACTGACTTCCAGGCCTCAATCTCCATTCAGTGTATATCCTCAAAAGGCAACATTTCTCAAAATATGGTACTTTTTCTACATTCCTCAAAAAAAGGGATATTTAGGAAGCCCACACAGATCCTCATGGTATCTGTGATTCATGTAATGAAATGGAATAATTTTCTGAGTACTTTTCCACAAGGCACCTAAAAGATTTTTCTTGACTAAATCCCATAATTTTCTGATTTTAGGTGATAGTTAAATGTCAAAGCTTCTTTCTCTCTGATTTTTCTACCATAGCTCATAATATAGTAGATTAACTAGGGATGGGGGTGGGAGTTTCTCTTCTAGTCACAGCAATTACCATTCTCAGTTTTGGATACCAATGAGCCTACTGGAAACACAGAGTCCTGTATTTAATAAGAACTCCTGATTTGAAAAATCCCATCTTAATAAAAGAGGGACTCCCAGGAGCAAGGCCCCATCTTCTTTCGCTAAGAAAACTTTCCACTAAAAATTATTTTGATCAGGATCACTCTTTTTTTGGCTTCTTGTGTGCCTTTTGTACAACAAGAGTTGAAACACAGAGTTCTCTGATTTTCCAGACTGCCTCATAGGGACCATATTTGCCAAAGAGAAAAGGTCACTATTTTCTGTAAATATTAAATATTCCTTCTTACTGTAGTTTCTTTTTCTTCTGTCCTGTAGACGTCACCTTCCCACCTCTACCTCCACCTTGGACTTAAGTTTGAAATTTTGAATTGTGAGGATTTTTGCTGGTAATTTTTTCTATCTTAGCTCATCTGGATCACTTATTCTCAAAATGAGAAACTTCTTTTTTATTAACTCAGTTAACAAACTGTACTCAGTTGTTCACCTTGTTAACAGATTCAGGCAAAGAACAGCAGTTAAACAGTAATTTAATTAAACAGTAACCATTTAATGAGGGACAAAAATGAGCAAAGCAATATCAGCAACATTCTTGAATCAATTCAAGTGTTTTTCCATTCCCCATCTTATCTACTTGCTAGGACTCCTTAAGGTCTTAAACTCCTTCAACTCATGACTCTCAGAGTGGATTCAGTACTTCTTTGGGAACTATGTTCCAGGACAGTCTACAAGGAGGCTCACTTGTTTCTCCTTATGCTAACCTGTTGTTGTTATTTGTGTTTTGTACTCACAGAGGACTATGACATCAGGAAGGTGATGCTGTGATGTGCCAGAGAACTGGATTTAAGTGAGAGAGGACTGTGCAAAGTCACCAACCTTACTTTCTCCGCCGTAGCCATTTGGGTCCAGTGGCAAGATATAGATCAGGATAACTGGAGATGTCCCTGGATGCAGATACCCATCTTTTTACATGTGGCTTCGGAGCATGCCATTTATATGAAGGGCCCCACTTGAGTAACTTCCTCTAGCTCCTACTTATCACTTGATTAGCTGCTCAGGAGCACACGCCTTTATATTTTTGGTGGCAACAACAACAATAACAAAACTCTGATAAAATAGTGAAAGAGTGATTCTCTTTAATGACTTTTTCCTAGTGGGAAAAAAACAAAACTTCCCTACTTGGCACTTCCACTGAAAAAACAGCTGAAGTAAATCTTCTCAAATACTGCTAAGAAATGTTTTTCTCCTGACCTCCCTTATATCACTTCGGTAGGGAATGGGGGAGGGAACTACATGGAACCCTGTTCTGTGCTCTGAGGAGCCTTGGCTACATTATTGAAGAATCAAATCAGTTTGGAAGGGAGTATAGGCCTACCTGGCATCATCCTCTTCTTCTAATACTACCCCC
This sequence comes from Phascolarctos cinereus, assembly GCF_003287225.1. NCBI lineage: Eukaryota > Metazoa > Chordata > Mammalia > Diprotodontia > Phascolarctidae > Phascolarctos > Phascolarctos cinereus. Next base: position 145,771,163 of record NW_027556180.1, on the reverse strand, counting down.
TTTCATTTGGGAAATGAATAAACAGATTGTGATGCATACATGTAGTGGTATATTACTATACCATCAGAAATGATGACTAGGAAGAATTCAGAGAAGCAGGAGAAGTCTTACACAAACTGATGCAGAGTGAAGTAAGGAGATTTATAAAACAATATACATGGAGAGTACAACAATGTAAATAGAAAGAAGAGCAAGAGCAGAAAAAAAAGCAAGACAAAAAAAATTGCTATATTATTATAACAAACAAGCTTGACCCAAGAAGAGAGAGAAGATTCACCTCCATCACTTCCTTGCAGAGGTAGAGGACTAGGAGTAGAGAATACTGCACATACTGCCAGACTCAGTTGCTCTGTTGGTTATTTTTGATGACTTGCTTTTCCTCTCTTTTTTTCTTATTCTTTATTACAAGAAATAGCTCACTAGGGGGTTTGCAATCAAGGGGTAAGGACAGGTTTAGAAGTGAAAGTATTATAAAAAAACCCCCAAAATATCAAAAAAAACCCCACAATGCCCCTTTACTCAGGGCCATCCTGTTGATCCACTTTCTTGTACTCTCTTAGTGTTAAAATACTATTTTCTTTTCCTTTAGCAACCCGTCTTCTTTCTGGCTGTTTGTCTGTCTGTTTTCTGCCTGACAATACAAGGACAGTGCTCTGCAAAGATGGAAGGCTCAGTACTGACTGGAAGCTACATTCTTTTTATATAGTCAGTCTATGTGAAGGGAAGGAGTTTTTTTTTTTCCTTTTTTTCAACTTAGTTCCTATAGCATTTCCCCACAAATGTGGTAAGGCAGCTCTTGGAATTCATTAGGTGCAGAAATTCCTAATTAAGCCTCTGACCTAAAAAAGAGGGGATAGCATATTGCTTGCAGAGGAATGGCTTCCTTGGGAATCTAATTCCCTTCAGGCAATATTTTTTCTTAGATACAGTAGATGAACTGTCTGCAAAGCATTCAAATAAAATGGTCCAGTGGATGCTAGCCTACCACATAATAATCATCTATTTCCTAGCTGTCTGTCTATCTATCTATCCATATTATTTGTAAAGGAATGAAATAACTTGCTATTTCATTCATGCCCTTCTACTTCCTAAATGATCCCACCTCTCATTTTTTCCTTTCTAATACATCCCTACATACCACTGCTGGATTAATCTTCCTAAAATCTAGAGCACCCCTTTGATCATGACATTCCCTTCTTCAAAAATCTTTAGTCCTTCTTTGCTATATCAAATATTAGCTTGTGATCAAGATTTTCTATAACATTCCTTTCTAGTCTTATGAAACTATAGGATCCAGTCAACCTGGTCAACATACTGTCTCTTTGAGGTGGTTCCTCCAACTTTCTCACTTAGATCTTTGTTCATGCTGTTTCTTTTGCCTGTAAATTCACTTCATCCATCTCTGCTTTTTGAAATCCTACCCATCTTTCAAGGTCCACCTTGTTCAAGTGCCACCTCCATCATAAAATCTTTCCTTTCATTTTAGCCAAGATTAATCAATTTCTCTTCCTGCTTCTGTACTTATCTGTATCATTCATATGGCAATTGCCAAGTGCTTCCCTGTGTTGCAGCTACTTACCATCTGTCTTTTTCTCATCTGTCCCTCAGAAAATCTCAAGCTAAGATTTGTTGTTCAGTTGTTTCAGTCATGTCTGACTCTTGACGACCTTATCTGGAGTTTTCTTGGCAAAGATACTAGAGTGGTTTGGCATTTCCTTCTCCAGCTCATTTTACAGATGAGGAACTGAGGCAAACCAAGGTTAAGTGACTTGCCCAGGGTCACACATGTTCATAGCACACTTCACATAGTGCCACAAACATTTCAAAAATAAGAATGGTAACTAAACATGAGAACAAAATAGAGCTTGCAAAGAAGAAGCTATTAAGAAAATTAGTTTCTTAGAAGCATAAAAAGACATCTTATATTGCAACAGGGGATTAGGATAATTTGTAACAAAAGTGAAAGTGGTTTTCATTTGTATAAGCTTATAAGCTTATACAAATATATTTGTATAAACACTGCGTTGTAGTGAGAAGGCATCTCACCCAGATCATGGAACACCTGGATCCCTTTTGACCTCCAACCATCATTAACAAGCTCTATGATTGTTCATGTCACTTAACCTTTCGTAGGGATAATAATAATTTATCTGTATAAGATTGGACCAGACCATTCCTTGAAGTTCTTTCCAGATTTAGGATCTGTTAAACACAAGTTTCAGGTGCTACTGAGAAAAGGTCCATGGGACTACTAAATTTATCCACATGAAATAAAGGAAAGTGTGTGTGTGTATCATGTTATAAACTTAGTTCACTTTCCTAACATGAGTCATATGCATTGTAAGGTGGATTCAGTTCTTTGCTGTACATCTGAAGCCATTTGCATAGAATCACCTTTTGTAATCGTTGAACTGGGAATATGAATTCATGGTCCAGTACTCATAGCACTATATTCATAGCTCATATTTATATAGTGTTTTATGATCTCAAAGAACTTTACACATATGATCTAATATTAGGAGTATAGGAATGTTAATGAGGCACTACCGTTTACTGATGAACTACAACTCTTTATATCCCAGCCTCCTCCTTTCTACATCAGGAATTCTTTATTTCTAAGGACTACAAAGGGTAATGATAATCATAACAAATAACATTTACATAGCACTTTAAGCTTGATGATATGCTTGCTTTGTAATAACCAAATGAGGTAAGGAATGCAAATATTACTAATCCCATTATAGTAAAAAGAAACTAAGGATTTGAGGGGGTTAATTTACTGTGCCAATATAGTTAGTAAGTACAGAAGGGCGTTGAAACTTGGTCTCCTGAGTGCAAGTCTAGTGTTCTCTCTGCTATGCAAGGTGTAAAGCAGTATGTGCAAGGTGACTGGTGCTATAATATTCATGTTGAATGGAAGAAGTGGCATAAGAGAAGGCAACAGGATTTGGGAGACTAAGAAGTGATGTATTTCTCTTCTCTGGGTCATTATGAAAAGAGAGAGGACAGTAGAAGAGGTCATCAGTGGAAAAAACAATGAATTCTTTTCAGGCCCTGTGACAAATGACAAACTTTGCAGAAGGTCATAGGCAACACACACTGGAGTCAATTTATCATAGATTACACATATTTTTAAGGCAGTCTATCATATAAAAAGACAATGGGTGGGTTATATACCAAAATAGATTGGATCCCATGGGAATTATAAACAACCAATCAGGAAGCAAAAACTTGATGTAACAAGTGATTATAACTGGCTATTTGAAAGAAGGAAACTGAGCTTGGGCCTGTTAGCATTCCGAGGATCTGTGCATTCATGACGATGAGTAATGACAGTTCCAATTATGATAATCAGATGATAACAGAAGCCTACTTCACAGAATTTATGGGTATCTTGATACAAATGTTCATAGCATACTTCACATAGTGCCACAAACATTTCAAAAATAAGAATGGTAACTAAACACGAGGACAAAATAAAGCTTTCAGAGAAGAAGCTATTAGGAAAATTAGTTTCTTAGAAGTATAAAAAGACATCTTATATTGCAACAGGGGATTAGGGTAGTTTGTAACAAAAGTGAAAGTGGTTTTCATTTGTATAAGCTCTACTTTGTTTTTCTCCTGTACGCAAGCCACCTCTTCCCCTTCTCAGTTCTCTTCTTAGGTAACTGAACATGACCGTACAACACTGTGACCTGCTTATGCTTAATCTAACACAAAGAGGGATGGATGACTGACATTTACTCCACAGAACTGACCTCTTGTTTATCAAATGCAGAATAGGCGGGAGACACGCTAGTTACTTCACCAGGGTCTCCTGGGATGATTAGACATTGACCTGGAATTATCACCTCCAGAGGTCAGAGGTTGCTCTGTTCACTGGTTTTAATCAATTTTTGGCTACCTTGCTGGAGTTGTTAACCATGATATCAATTAATGCTAGTGTCTGGTGGATTTTATGATGTGAAAAATATATGTCTGCTCCGTAAATAACCACTTACAGACATGATAACAAATAATTTCATCAGCAAAAAGACTTGGTGTTGCTATTAACCTGAACTAGATGATAAGTATATTACTGATCAGTCAGTTGAATAAGGATTTACTCGATCCCTATTAATTTCATGACATTTGCTAGGTACTTTTTGTGTTCAATACAAACTAAAAACACAACATGGTCCTTGTCTACCCTCAAGAAACTTACAAAGTAGCTAATGAGTCAGGAAGCAGTGCAATTAAGTAGAAGTAAAATATGTTGTGTTGATTATAAGCAAAAAAGAAGTTCAGAGTTTGTCATTTTAATTCTTATGAGACTTAAATCCTACTCAAACGCTTCACTGTGGTATGAAGGTGAATCTGGGTTCTTGTAGGTTATGCCAAGGGATGTGCACTCTGGTAAATTCTACCAAACTAGAAAGGCTTTGAGTACAGGTGGCAGACTGTATGACTAGCTAAGTTCTGAGAAGGTTTTTCACCTGGTTGGCTATAGGATGATGAATTCAGAACCACAGTAACTCTTGAAGATTCATCTACCAAGAAGGCTTGGTACCACAGTAGTGCTGTGATTTTGTTAATGGGAGTGCCTGTATCAATGAAATAATAAATTCTTGAAGCACTGAAGAGGAACTATGACGCCCTTGTAGTACAATTCAAAATATGGTATTATCACTAGAAGACTAATAATGGTAGAGATGAGTCTTCATGGTACTGAACAGTTTGGAATTCTTGAAGGCATTGTGAACTTTCCCGAATACAATGTGGCCTGATACCCACTTCCTGTCCAGTTTGGGGCCCACTGTTCTGCAGAATTTATCTAAGACTCACATATTGATTAGACAGATGGGCAGTTCCAGCTGTCAGTCTGGGCAATACTGTTTTAAATTCCCTTTTGTTTTTACATGCAGATAGTTAAAATTTTTACCAACAATTAAAAGAGCAATGGAAAGACATATGGTGGTAATAAGCATGTAATAAGCATGTAATAAGCATATTATCTACTTGAAAGAAATGTCATAAATATAAAGTTATATATTGCCATATATGGTGGTAAGTTTGCCATGTAGTGAGACTAAGGCAACAGACTGACAACTTAAGTGGCATGTTAGTACCCCTGAAATATTAAAATATTAAAGGAAACTTCCAACCATATTGGAGAGATCCTTTACGGTGGGAAGAGGAGAGTCTAAATTTCCCTACCTAACTTTTAAGACCTTTCACAACTTGACATCATTCTATATGATATTTGTGTCCACAGTTCTTACTAGGCTCAAAAAATGTTTTTCATTCATTCATTCATTCTTCTTTGTCTGCCTACCTAACATCAAGAAGATAGCTGATATCCTAGACAGGTCTAGGGCCTCACTATGGATTCCCAAAATGGCATGACCACCTCTGGGCAACACTGGGCCCTATATCTCTTTAGACCCTTAATAAGCTGATAATAGTAATCTTTGTTACTGGATTTTGGGGTGTTATTGGTTCAATATCTTAGCTCCTTCAGGTTTTATCTCTCCATTTGAACAATAACTTTCCATAGCCAATGGCACAATCTAAAGGGAGAGCTTCAATCCAACACTAGCAAATTAGGGGAGAAATTTTAGTGGGAGAGTTGAGTCTGTGGGACTCTTAAGAATTAGCTTGGGTAAATTTGTAGGGAGAAAAATGAGACTTATAAACTTTTGCTAAAATGTTAACATATTGAAAGTTTATATTGGTAATCTAAGTGTGACTAGTGAAACCAGACACAGGAATTATCTTCTTTCACTAACTAGTTTATAAGTTAAAAATAAAAATGATTCCTTTATTTTTAAACTTTGGAACAGTTGCCTTCAGTTAATTCCTATGCCAGGCTCAGTAACACTTACTTTCTGGGCTATTAACCCAACCCTTTACTGCACTGAGAATACCATAACAAGATCAACCTCTCAGCCACCCTAACTAGCCAGAAACTCCTTCTCCAACTCTCCTATCACTGGAAAGCTCTTCAGACTTTCCATTTTTAATCTAGTCAATTAACCAGTTAATTCTTAAGTTTGCAATAAACAAAACAAGGAAACACATTAAAGAGAAATGCAGGGCAGAACAAAGGATTAGATCTCCAGGGATTTATTTATTTTATTTAGTTGAAGTAAGAGCTAATAATAACAGCTTGCTAGAATTTATGTAGCATTTTACATAAATATATGTTATGTCACAACCCTGAGATGTTGGTGCTATAATTAATCTCCATTTTAAATATGGGGAAGCTGACTCTGAGGCAAGTTATGTGAATTGCCCATGGTCACAGAGCTAAGAAGTTTGATGCAGGATTTGAATTCATCTCACTGATTCCAAGGTGAACATTCAATCCATTTGCCACCAAAGGCCTTAACTCTTTTTCAACAAGTTAAAACTTACACATTATACATTAAATGTATAAGTACTTATATATTTAAAAGTATAAGTATACTTATGTAAGTATATATATGTATACACTTATATAAGTATACAGTATAAGTAAATATACTTACACATTAAAGAGCAATTTGTGGCACCTAGCTTTTACAGGAATATAGACCACATCAATATTTATGATATTTCCTATACGTGTGTGTGTGTGTGTGTGTGTGTGTGTTTATTTAGGCAATTGGGGTTAAGTGACTTGCCCAGGGTCACACAGCTAGTAAGTATCAAGTGTTTGGTATGAAGCGGGATTTGAACTCAGGTTGTCCTGACTTCAGGGCTGGTGCTCTATCCACTGTGCCACCTAGTTACCCCATAACATTTCTTATAATCTCTTTGCTTTTAAAAATGAAAAAACTAGATATTCTGCTGTATGCTTAAAATTAATTAAAAAAACCCAAATTATCTTATGGTAATAAATTTTCCATGAGAGCTATCAGATCACTTAAGAACTTTTAAAAGTATATGAAGTCTACAAGGTGAATTGATTAAAAATAAGAGTGGACACACTTGTATTGTTAGTGAGAAATATCGAAAAACAAAACATCTTATTTGAAACATTTGAGCATCAGGCTTACCAAGGGTGAAATAACTGCCTTAGATGAATATTCATACATCATTGACAGAGATTTCCAATGATTCTGTACAACTCTTGGTATAAAAAAAAATGCCTCCACAGTGAATTTGTTGCTACTGATAAATAACAGCATTTTCTCCCTTTACATTCATCTTATACTTTTAATCTGTCTCGTTAGAAATGTCTGAAATACTGCTGTATTCACAACTTGAACAGAAATAAAAAGAAGACAATTTAATCTGTGACTCTCCTTCATTAGGTCTGATGGGAAAACATTTCTGGGAAACTCTTAAATATATGAAGAATATATTTATCACATATAGCTTGAATACTCTAATTATGTTTTTAAGCTTACAGAAATATAACATTCATAAAATGGTTATGGCTCATTCAAAATCATCTTTGTACACCATTAGTGCAGATGATTTTGTGTAGCTACAGTGGCATTTTGAACGTAAAAGTATTTATTCTCATATTTTCTGTAATTTTAGGATATATACCTGTTTATGATATATAATCCTAGAATCATAAAAGGGAAAAAAACACATTTGACAAATTCTTCAATTTATCACTCTTCCAGCAATTTGTTGCTTTAAGCAAACACATTCTATTTTACAAAGTCCTAAGTGGGATGTTATCTCTTCTTTCCCTTATATTAATACTTTGTGTTTTATCTATCTAGAAAGCTTATATTTTAGAGCTGGATGGGACATTAGAGATAATTTACATCAGATATCTAATTTTATTGATAAACATTTGATGGCTAGAGTAACTTGGCCAAGGTTACGAAGTTAGTTTGCTAGTAGCTGACCTGGAATTTTACTCCAAATCTCTATTCCCAGTTCAGTGTTCTTTCCTCTAGGCCACAAGTTCAGCACTTAGAGAGGGAAATTATATGAACTATAAAAAGATAAGATTTTCCTTTTTAAAGTAGTTTGTTTTCCTAAAGAGAACAAGTGCACAGTATTTCTATTGACTAAATGCAAAAGACTAATGACTTTTACAATTATCCCTTCCACGTCATGACTTTCCTGATCACTGGTTTCCATATATAGCAGGTTGGCATAAGAAATCCAATGGAAATTTTTTTTTTGGTTTTGCAGAAGCTGCAGACTTCACGAAAAAGTTTAGAAACTCAGAGATGCATAAAACATATGTATAGTATTGTATAATATCAAGTATATGTATTGTATAACATCAACATATTTTGTCTTTTAAAACCATAATAATTCAGACTTCTTTGGGAAGGCCAAAAATATTTTTACCTGTGTTTTCCATATCGGGGTGAAGGTTGAAGGGTGCTGCACTACGAACCTTTGCTATGTGGAAAGGGTAACTGTAATGTGATCCCTACGGAAAGCTTTCCTTCAAATCAGTGGGAGATTATTCTGAAGGACATGATTTATATGATGGAAATACTTTACAAGTTGGTTAATTATCCCAATTGGCATTCGACTTCAGGGAATCCTGAAAAGACATTATGTTAAAAATCTCTTTGGATGATAAAAAGTTATGAAAACCTGAGTGAGACCTTAGTCAAAAGAAAGATTATCAGTCTCCAAGTCAATAAACAGCTCTGGATCAAGGAATGCTCAGCTTCTGATAGTCAGGGTCAAAGGAAAACAAATAAACACTCAAAAACAGCTAGAGGGCAGATTGGGAAGGTTGGGGACTGGGAATAAGCCTAGCTAATTTTTCTCCTATCTTGAGTGAAAAGATTAATCCTGCTTTCTACCACTATTTTATCTGCCACAGGTCATAGAATTAACTGTGGATGGGCCAATGAATTGGGATGTCTTAGGATGTCAGTGTGGTACAGAAAAAAATGCTGAATTTGGAGTCAAAGGCCCTGAGCTGGAATCTAGCTTTGCTACTCACTACCTCTGTGATATGGGCCTTACTTTCCCCATCTGAAAAAACTAGTAGGTTGCACTAGAAGGCTTCCACATATTCTTCCAGAGTTGATTCTATGATCCTATGACATCATGGAAATACATTTGGGGCCCATGTAATAGCAAAGTGGACCCAGAAAGATGAAATCTGTTATTTTGGAAATGCTTTGGTAGTTGCATCAAATCTTTAAAAATACTTGGTCTCAATGCCTTCAAAACCATTTCAAGAAGCAGAGTATTTTAAAATGCTCTCTCTGCTGCCATTTCAAAAGTATTACACTTACACTTTAGTATTGCATTTGAGTGAAAACAGTCATAGTTTTTAGTTTATGCCTGCCATCCTAAGCAAAAATAAAAATAAAAAGATGCACTGGAAAGTGTAGACTCTTGCCCAAATCCCTGCATTTTTATGAATAATATAAACTTGCTCCCTGGGTATATTTACCCATAAGTTATTCCAATGATGTAAAAAAAAAATACAAAATGTTACTCTTCCTATGCTTCAAGACTTCCATTCCTTTAAGGGAGAGAGAGAAAAAGAGAGTGAGAAAGAGAATGAGAGAGAGACAAACAGAGACAGTCACAGAGAGAGAGAAATAGGGTGGGAAAAATAATTTTTATACTGTTTAATTTTAGCATCTAAATTCTTTCCTGTTAAAAGATGCAAACATTCCATGAGAAACAATTGTGGGACTGTGGAAAGAAAAATAGACTTGGAATTAATAAACCTGGATTCAATACAGGCTCTGACACTAATTAGCTCTGCGATCACGAATAAGTCAAACTTCTCTAAAACTCAGTTTACCTTATCTGTCAAGTGGAAATAAAAACAGTATTTTAACTATCTAACTTATAGGGTTTTTTTTTGAGAAAAGTTCTTTCCTTGTTAAGCTTAATGTGAATTTTATAATTGTTATCCTAGAAAAAAGAACAAAGTCCCTAGGAGGCTAAAATATTAAAATGTGACCCAGTTCAGTTTAGATGATTACCTAGTTCTATTTTCTCACATTCATCAATGGTTATTCCTTCTAGGAGGCTGAACAAACCAAAAATGGAATTTTCTAGCTCCATGAAACCACCACAGTGGGTCCTGAAGCCTCCAAGGAGTCCAGATGAAGAAGCCCTTAGGATGGATAAAATTGTTTGGTGTCCTGGCCTGTAAGTTAGGTATCTTTAACAGTGTTCCATGTGACCCATTCCTTCTATCTCACCCCACATAGGTTTCTGATTGGATAATAAATCTCTAGAGTCTGGCCATTTATCATAGGTTAGAACCCAGTGATGTACAGTAGAAAATCAGGTGTAATAAATTTGGAGTTAGGAGATTTGGAGTTTGAGATCTGGTTTTGCTGCTTACTGTGTGAACTTGGTGAGTTTTTTTTTTTTATCACCTGTGAGAAAGGTTACCTTAAAATGAAGGAGTTGAACCAGATGACCTCCACCTCCCCACCCAAGCCAAATCCTATGATACTCATAGTATGCATGCTTATTCCAGCTGGTGCTAGCAAGGTGGCTGCTACGGGGAGAATGTACAGTATAGAGGTTGGAGACAAAGATAAGCACAGAAATGCCACTAAATGTCTACATGCCTCTGAACAGAAAAAGCCTCAGAGAAAGATCCTCTGTTGCTAAAGAAATACACATTCCAGGCCACCCAGTGACTGATTTGTTCTTGATGTGATTGATGGTAAGCCTTGGTGTAATTATGCTTTGGCCTCTGTGCACAGTTAAATCTTAAAAGTTCTGTAGATTTGAAAGTAGGATCACAGGGTCTCCGTCTCTTTGGCTCTATAACTTATTTAAAGAGATGCAAACATTGCATGATAGCTTCTTTCAACTGTCTTAAATTCTGGGGAAGAAATGAATGAGATTATCATGTCTTAATCAAAGAAATGTGTTTGCATTCTCTTGTCATTCTTTAAGCTAGTTTTTCCCTCACTCTGCCCCTCCCCCCCAACCCGTTTGAAAACTTGTGGCTCCAATTACTCACTACTCTTTTCTGAAGCAGGAAAGGAGGACAAGTAACTTACATTGTGCCACACATTGTGCTAAGTGCTTCATAAATATGATTTCATTTTATTCTCATATCAACCCTGAGAGGAATGTGCTATTATCATCTGCATTTTACAGTTGGGGAAACTGAGGCACAGAGGAATATAAAGAGAAGAAAAAACTAGGACATAGTTCCTGCCTTTATGGAGCTCACACCTAATAGACACTTGACCTGTCTTATTTGCACAATTAGGCAGTATTATGGATTTTAATAGGAACATACTGCAAATCCAAAAATTGAATGGTTCCTATTCTGTTCTGTGCATCACTATTTCCACTCCCTTATTAAGAAACTGTAAGGAAGTGCTTTAAGAAAGCAAGTTCAGTAGAAAGCATGGTAAAAATAAATATATTTAGAGGAGAAGTAGATTGAAGGAAAAGGCATTAATCATGCTTGATGTTGAATAAATGCCTAACTGTGAGTAGTAGACTGGAAAAATTGCTTAGGAAGAGTTCATCCATATGAAAATTTGACCCCTATAATGCTGTCAAGGTCACTTAGACCTTTGGTCAACTTGTAATGCTCGCTCATATATTTGGTTATAATCACAGCAGCACTTGCCATTTATCTCATACAGTAGCTCTTTAACATGGCAATCCATATTTATTTACTTGCATTTATAGGTGATTAAAACAACAACAAAGGATTTAGTTAGGATAAATCCCACAAGGAGGACTGCTTTTCTGAGCATGAAGAGCTCAGGATTTTTTTCTCTTTTCCGAAGTTTTAAATGAAGGACAGACCCTGCTGCTGTTTTGCAGATACAGAAATTTATATTCTAGTCCATAGAACTTCTTTATCACCTCTTTTGAGGTTCCAGATAAAACTGTAGATACAGCCTTCTGATTGTCAAAGCACATTTGTAATTGAGCTCTGCACTGAATAATTTCTCTTAAGCCAGGAAAACTTAAAAAAAAAAAAGAACAAAGCATGGGTGGATGTTAGACAAAAAAAGCTTACACCTACACACACATATTTAATAACAAGTGGGCGATTGGGATATTTTATATTAACAATTCATGTGATTGTTCATTACAATCCTTAATCAAATCATAAATCATCCTAAAAAGGATTTTTAATGTAGATCACATGCCTGTAGACCAAATTATAAATGTATAATTCTCAGTTAATTTTTGAAAGCCCTCTACATTCATCACAGAAACTAATCTTAGAGGCACATTATCCAAAATGTATCTGCCTATATCAAAAGCAAAGATAGAGTGTGATGCATACCTAAACCCTACGGGATGAGATACCCTGTGACACTAAGATTCTACTTCTGAGTAACCCCTTAGTAGTCTGTACTGAGCATCTGTTATAAGCCATTTCTAAGAGAAGGGGGGAAAAGGACATGGAAGGTAAAAATATTCATTTTTATCTCTACGGTGAGAGCTGTACAGAGTTTTAAAAAGCCATTTCCAGAATGTACAATTCATGTTTCTTTTCAAGTTTTGTTCTGTATCTTTTTTCAAGATTCATGAAGTATGTACCACTATGTTTTTTTTTCCAACTTGAAGTTAAACATTGTCCTAAGCGTAGGACAAATTTTGGTCTCAAAAGGAGGAAAGCTCTCAGAATATAGGCATTCTACCTTGCCTACAACCTAATTTTTCTTGATGAGATTGGGGAATCAAAAGAATGTACTAGTCCCACCCCTTGTTTTGATCTTTTATAAATTAATAATTGACATTTGCTACTCCATTATCTATCTGGTTTATAAGTAGCTTAACTCCTAATCTGTTAAATTTTGAAACAAGATTGCTTGCTCCTTCTTTATGCTCTTATTTTTTCAAGGAAAAAAAAAGCATATCCCACCTAAATTCTCCTGCCTGATGCATGGGCAGATCATGTAGTCATCAAAATTATCTCTTTTTCTGTTGGAACTCTTGTTACAATTTTTAAAAAAGTGAAAGAAATTAGATCAGCAAGAAAGTAATGGAAATCTGTGTGAAAATGGTTTAGTGGAACAACTGTTGGATTTGGAGTCAGAGGTTTGTTCTGACACTTTCAATCTGTGAGACTAGAGGCAAGTCATTTAATCTCTTTGGGCCTCAGTTTCCTCAGCTATAAAATGAGTATGTATGTATGTAAAAAAATATCCTCTCAACTTGAGGGGATATTAAGTTGTTTTGGATATGTTAATTTTTGAGTTGCCAATGGAACACTCAAATGCAAAGTTTAACTGGCAGTTTTTGATAAAAGTGTAGACTTCAAGAGAGAGGGTGGGGTCAGATAATGTAGTCATGTGCATGGAGATGATAGATGAACTCTTGATGAGTTCCAAGAGAATGAGTATGGAGAGAAGAAAAATGCACCCAAAATAGAATAGGGAATGAGTTATTGATGGTGATAGAGAAGACTGAGAAGGAACAGCCAGTCAAGGAAGGGGAGAATCAGGATAAAAGTGTCACAAAACCCCGAGAAAGATGAAAATTGACAAAAAGTCAATAGAATCTAACAACATAAGAGATCAATGGCAATCCTGGAGAAATCAGCCACAGCTGAGTGACGAGGTAAAAAGCAGAACTTCGAGGCCTTGAAAGATGAGTAGGAGGTGAGAAAGTAGAGGTAAAGAGTTGAGGTGAATGAAATAACAGAAGTAATATTAATTATTTGTTGATATAACAATTTACAGTTGCAAAATTCTTTCCCCTCATCATTTCCTCTGAGCTTCATAACAAACTTTTTAAATAGGCAAAGCAGGTATTATTACCCCTGATTTCATAGATGAACAGCCAGGTTTGATGCAACTTATAAGACTTCCACCCTGTAATAGGTAAAGCCAGATGACTGAGTCACCTCTTTTGTCTCCAAGTCCAAAGCATCTTCTACTGCAAGAGGCCACCCCTCTGCATCAGTTCCTTTTATTTTAGGCAATATTATTTGGTGGTTGTAGTGGTGATGATGGTGCTCTGTGAATAAATAATATATGTGACTGGGTAGCACCGTGGAGACACAGCCTTACATGCTGGAAAGAGCAGTAAACTATACACTACGAATTATCCAGACATAGGTAATTTTAAAAAACAAAACAAAACACAATGCATTGGGGAAAAGTAAGCAAGGTACAAGTCTGCAAGAAATTACCCTGGAAATTATTGCTGACATTTCTCTTTCTTGCGAAACAATGAACTAATATTAACAGAGAGAGCTGTAAACATTTATGTACCTATGAACAGCATGGGGTAAATAATTGGATAATAAGGCTATACAAATCCATTTAAAAAATATAATTACAAGATGAGTACATGAATATCTACAATATATGCAATAATATATCTTGATTTTACTGAAGTATTTGATGTAGTATCTCATAAAATTTAATTCACAAAATTTATTCAGATTGTCTTTGCTAATTTATTGAACTCCAAAGTCAGAAAATATATTCAAGAACAATACATACACACACACACATACACACACACACACACACACAAATTACTAACAACTGAAGGAGAGAAAGCTAACAAAACAGCCTTCTAGTTTTAGCTAATACTTTCATTAGTACTCATAAATATGAATAAATAATACATTAATGAATCACAATTGATACTTTGGGAAATGGAAAGAGAAAAACATACTCACCATGTCTTATACTCATCTCTAAAACTCCCTAAAGAAAATAATGATACGCATCTATACAGCATTTTGAAACTCACGAGTAAATAATATTTTGTGCTTAAAGGCTCTAAAATGCTTAATAAGTAGTTGTTATAGGACTTTTATCTTCATCTCACAGAGGAGAACATTGAGACTCCAAAAAGGTTAAGTGATCACACAGTTAGCAAGGGGAAGGTGGTGATGAGCATTTAGTAAATTCATACTGTGTTTTAAGTGCTTTACAAATATAGTTATCCCTTCCACATTCCATGTTGATTTTGATATATCTTGTGTCGGCATAAGAAATTCAATGCTAATTTTTTGGGAGTTTTTCGGAAGCCACAGATGACCCATGAAGGCCAGCTGACAACATAGAAAAAGTCTAGCAACTCAGAAATGCATAAAATATATGTATAGTATTGTATAATACAACCACATTTTAACCTTTAAATACTATAATAATTCAGACTTCTTTTCTGGTATGAAGGGAGGGCCAAAAACTTTTACACAGATTTTCCAGATTGGAGGGGTGACATGCCCTTAATCCCCTCCACGTGGAAGGGATAACTACTATTTTATTTGAGCAAGCAAGTATAAGAAGTAGAATTTAACCCACCTCTTCATGAGTCCAAGTCCAGGACTCTAGCCATTGTATCACAATTATTTAGGCTTCCCCCTACCTCATGTCTAATTCTACTGATGACATCTGAGGCCCTGGCAAGTCAGGTACCTCACCAGGGTAAAAAGAAAAGTTAATCAATAAATTGCAATAATACAGCAGAAACTCAGCTCTTAAGCACTGGATCAGGATTGGAAGTAGGTCTTCTGCTTCTGAGGTCTTTAAGACTCCAAGACCAGAGGAATAAGGAGTAGTAAGACAATAAAGGGTAGGAAGAATCCAGGATTGTGAAGAGATTTAAATGTCCAACAAAGGAGTTCATATTTGCACCTATGGACAAATAGGGCAATTAGGTGGCACAGTGGGTAGAGTAAGGGGCCACAAAGTCAGGAAGATCTGAATTCAAATCTGGTCTCAGATACTTAGTAGCTATGTGACCCTGGCCTAGTCACTTAACCCTCTTTGCCTCAGTTTCTCATCTCTAAAATGACGTGGAGAAGGAAATTTCAAAGCATCTTAGTGTCTTTGCTAAGAAAACCTCAAATGGGGTCACTAAGAATAGGATATGACTGAAACAACTAAATAACAACAAGATGACCCATGACAATTTTGGCTTATTATGAGAGCTTCCCAGCATCCTGTTATGGGGATGAGGTATTATTTATGTGCTGAGAACACACACCATCCAGTTTTATTTTTTTTTAAGCAATCCATCTGATGTAACAGGCACTAGCTTTGTTTATATGAAACTGACCCCAGAGTTTCTCTAACTAGAGTTCTCAAAAGAGCTATAAGTAGTTAAATGAATAGAACACTGGTCAGGTTTTTAAATTCAGGATTTATTTGTGACTTGATTCCTAACGCTATAAACCTAAGGGCGAGTTCATCTCTTTCCTTTAGTTTTATCACTTGTCAAACATGGATAATATGTGTTCTTTTTCCATTTCATAGGAGTAGACATAGGTATTTTAATGGACCCATTTTTCATCAATGAAGTTGCATTGGTGCAGATAACAACCTTATCCAAGCCTTCACATCTTCTCCCATAAATCTTCCATAGAGAATGTACCCAATGTGCTAAAGAAGCCCTCCTCTCTCTTTTTCTCTCTTCTTCCCTCCTCTCGGTGGAGCTTCAAAAACCTTCCAATCAAAGATTATTTTGTATCAAGTTTATATGTGGCTGGTGGACACCCTGTTTCTCTTATTAGGCAATAAGATCTTTTTAGGGCAGGGACTGTTTCTTATGTCTCTGGATCCCTACTGCATAGCAAAATACATGCTTAATAAGAGCTTGTTGACTGGTTGATTTTTATATTTGGTAAGTACCAGTTCAGTAAGGATTAATGAGCTAAACCCCAGGAGTTGCCTTGCATGGTATAGATCTTCAGCATAATGTGAAAATACAAGTAATGAAACAGACACTGAAAGAATCTTTAGCCATATAGTTATGCTACATACAAAATCAGCCTTGCTTAACATATGCCCATTTAGTGAAGTTCCAGTCATTCAAGTTGAAGGAGACTATGGTTCTATACGAGAATGATTAAGGAGAGCCTAATTATTTTATAATTACACTGTGCATAAGGTCAGCTTCACTTATCTCACTGCACATTTAGGGGGCCGCTAGGTGGCACAGTGGATAGAGCCCTGGCCCTGAAGTCAGGAGGACCTGAGTTTAAATCTGATCTCAGACCAAACACTTGACACTTACTAGCTGTGTGACCCTGAGCAAGTCACTTAACTCCAATTGCCTAAAAAAACCAAACACAAACAAAAAAACATAAGCACATTCACTAAAGTTTTAGATTTATATAGACATTTAAGCTCTGAGATTCTCTGTGAAGCCTCAAAATTGAACTCAAGTGCTTGAGAAAAATCACTATCCTTTTAAGTCACTTACATAGCACTCAATGGATCAGAAAGGGCTAAATCTTGACTTTCTACCTCTACAACATCCCTCAAATCCAATCTCTCCTCTCCACTCACATAGCTCAACCATGGTTCAGATTCTTATCACCTCTGGTCTAGCACGTTCCAACAGCTTTGGGCTATTGTATCTCAAATCTTTCCCCATCTCTCGTCCATCCAGCTGTCTGTGATTTTCCTTAAGTGCAGATCTGACTATATCACTCCTCTACTCAAAAACTTCCTACCAAAGGCTCTCTACTGCCTCCAGGATTAAATATAAGTTAAATATAAAGTTATATAAAAATAAAAGTAAAAATAAATCAAGTTAAAAATATGTTTAATATAAAGCCTTTCACAAGTTGGACCCAGACTGTCTTTTCAGACTCATTGCACATTGCTGCCTATTTAACCCTCTGCGATCCAACTAAATAGTCTCTCCCTCTATTCCTCACATGTGGCACACCATATCCTATCTCCATGTCTGAAATGTATTTCCTCCTAACCTCCACCTCATATAATCCAACTCTTCATTTGAGACTCAGCTCAAATACCACCTTCTACAGGAAACCTCCTCACATGCTCATGCCTTCCCTTTGCAAATACCTCGTATTTAGTTTCCTTGCAGTCATTTTGTATTTATTTTCTTTTAATTCTGTATATACATGGGCCTAATGCCTCTGTTTCAGATCAAGCACTCCAGCATATGGGTATAGTGAACAGAGTACTGAACTAGAAATCAGGAAGCCCTGGGTTCAAATTTTGCCTCTGAAAAACCACTAGTCACTTACTTTCTTTGGGCCTCAGTTTTCTTATTTGTAACACAAGCGAATTGTATTTCATTACATCTAAGGCCTCATCTAGCACTAAAGTCATGATTCTATGATCATACACGTACAAGTTATCTCTATCTGGACATTTGTAGAAAGGCATGCCCAACTGCAAATGTGAAACTTTTCGTACAAGAGCCAAAACAATATGTTGTAGGCGAGTGTAGCAAATAATAAACATATCTATACAATACTTGAAGGCTTACAAAGCATTTCAGTTATATCATCTTTGAGGTTTAGAAAGTGTGAGTATTACCATTACCCATTTTACAGAAAAGGAAACATCAATTGGCGAATGGCTGAACAAGTTGTGGTATATGATTGTAATGCGATACTCAATGATCTTAGAAAAACATGGAAAGACTTACACTAAATAAAAAAGAGTGAAATGAGTAGAACCAAGAGAACATTATATATAGTAATAACAATTTTGTTTTAAGAATGACGTTGAGTGGGGCAGCTAGGTGGCGCAGTGGATAGAGCACCGGCCCTGAAGTCAGGAGGACCTGAGTTCAGATCCGGACTCAGACCCAACACTTGACACTTACTAGCTGTGTGACCTTGGGCAAGTCACTTAACCCCAATTGCCTAAAAGCCAAAAAAAAAAAAGAATGACGTTGAGCAAATAAGTCATTTTGGCTATTATAAATACCCAAATTGACTATAAAGCACATATGAAGAAAGAAGTTAGCTACATACAGAGAAAGAATTGATAAATAGAAATATGTATAGAATAATTTTACACACACATACACACATACACATACATATACCTATTTGTGTCTAATGGTAGCCATTTCTAGGGTAGAGGTGGGAAGAAAAAAAGGAAGAAAAAAGAAAGAGAAATTTACATTATAAATTTATTATAAATTTTAAAGGACACAATAGATTCGCAGTTTCATATGCAATCATCTTTTAAAATTATACCATGTTGTGGAAATGCTTGTTTTATTCCATAAATTAAAAATAAAATAAATTAAAAAAAGCTAAGGCTCAGAAATATACTAACAGTTACACAAAACTAATATGTAGTGGCAGCTAGGTGGTGCAGTGGGTAGAGCACTGGTTCTAGAGTCAGGAAGACCAGAGTTCAAATCCTGCCTCAGACACATAACGGTAATTAGCTGTGTGACTCTGGGCAAGTCACTTAACCCCAATTACCTCAGCAAAAAACAAAAACAAAACCCCAAAAACCTAATATGTGGAATATTGTCTTTGATAAAGCTGTATAGTAAAAGCTTAAAATGCCATTACTGAAGAATAAGTTCACCTAAATCAACACTTCATCTCACATATAAAGAAACTAGAACCAGATTGGCCAGAGGTCATAGTCGTAGTTAAATATGAGTAAGGAGTCAGACTCAGATTCTCTGACCCCAAACCTAGGGCTCTTCTCAATAATACAATACTGACTGTTTCACTTGGGCATAGGTTTACAGATCAAGAGGTGGAAGGAAACTCAGAGGTCACCTAGTCAAACTTCCTCATTTTCCGTTTGGGAAAATTTTAGCCAACGGAAATTATCTGCTTTACTCAAGGTCAAAAAATAAATGTCAGAGGCAGGATTTGAATCCAGGTCCTCTTATCCCAGAACAAGTGCCCTTTCTGCTCTGCCACCTTGACTTCCTAGGGGCTGTCAATGTAGTTTCTAGAAAAGTGAAGCAAAATTAGAGTCAAACAACTGGTCCAGAGGGTCAACCCTTAGCAAAGCTGGGAATCCTAAAATGTCAAAACTAGAAAGCACCTTAGAGACCACATATTCCCCTTCCAAAAGCCTCATTTTGCAGATAAAATAATTAAACTTCAGAAAGGTTGAGTTGTCCAAGGATCCACAGCTAATTAGCAGCAGATCCAGGATGAAGACTCAAGCCCTCTGATTTCCTTTCCTGGTCTCTAAGAATGAAAGTTTCATAGGCCAATTAGAAAACAACCACAACACAAACGTGGATTATTCAGATAATGGACTCGGTACTCTTCTTTATGCATGCAGCTATTCTAAATGTTGAGAAAATGCTTTTGACAATGAGAGCTATGCTATTATTAGACATGGCAAGGAAATGGGTAGCAGCATCCCCTCTTGAAACAATTAAAAGCAAACTAAATAAAGCTCTTCAAGTAAACTGTGGCTAACAGGCCTTCAAGGTACTGAGCATGATGAATTTTGAGGTTTCTTTCATCTATAATTTTTATGATACTGTGGTTAATGACACTGGAGAAAACAATTTCAGAGCTGACGCAAGTTACTCGTAATGCTGTATAATATGTTCTCCTGATGTGACTATCTCTTATTCTAGCAAGGGAAGAGGTCATGCCTGGCTCATGGCAGTAGTGGAAGGTGTCATTTTGTCTGTTTTCTTGATTTCCTGTGATTGCCACTTATAGAATCCTAACTGTATGACACTAGTAGGGGTAGGAAGACTCATCGTATGCAAGGGGGGAAAGATGGGGCAACATACAGTGGAATCTGACCAGGGGAGGTTATGCAAGAACCAGATTTAAAAGAAAATCCATTAAAAAAATTATCATTCTAAGTAATCTATTTTGCTTTCAGTTCTTAACTTTTTGTCCCACATGCCCCCTCCCTTTGTCACATAAGCCAATTGCCTTCCTTTACCCCCAAAGTCAAATCTATTTATCTATCTATCTATTTATCTATTATCTATCTATCTATCTATCTATCTATCTATCTAAAACCAACATGAACAATCTAAAAACCCTAAATGTGTTTTAGAAGGATTTCCTATTTTGATCCTGAAGGTATTTTTACAAGCAAATCTCTGTACTGTTAAATATAATTCCTCAGCTTGAATAAAATTGTTTCACACTCTGTTATGCATTTGTTGGACCACGGAGAAACCATTCCACTCTTTCTACTCTTGAGGAATGAATGACTTGTTCAGGGAAGCTGGTATAATTGGTGAAAGCTTAAACATTCTGGTTTTGAAAGCATTTATCAGTATGGAAATAAGTTGGATGGTTTGAAATCTGCTTGACATCAAGGAACAGTACCACGCATAGTGTGGTATGTCTTCAAATGCCCCAAAAGAGAATATATTATATGCTGAATATCTATCTGGTCTTATCTACCAGATGTTGGGAAAAAACAAAAATATTGAAAATGAAGTATTTCAACTTTTGAGCTAATTGTATTTATCATACTCTAAGAAATAACCTAGAACTTGATCTTTACATTGGGAAGTGGGAATGATCAGGACTTTGTTCTCAGCAAGTCACTTCCTTTTTTCTCTTACTAGACAAAGAGAACTAAGATTTGCTTGCATTGAATACCCCACAGTATCTTTACAAATACAGATCTCTTTTAGCTACACTAGCTAATGTAACTTAAGCCTAATTCCTTTTAGAAATGACCTGGCATTGTGGAGCAGGGGTAGCGTGAACAATAAAGGTAGATAAAGAAGCCATCTGTCCAGGAAGAGGCAGGAACTCTTAGTGAGGGGACACTCAACAACTCTTAGTGAGAGGAGACACGGATTGGAAGCAGGAAAATAACTAGCATTTCTGGTGCCTGGGGACAAATGTAGTTGTTGTCAGTTGGAGGAGACCTGGGGAGAGAGATCAAATAAGATATTCATCAAGTGCATAGCACTTAATTAATGCTTGTTCCCTTCTCTCTTTACTCAATGGAGTTAGAGAGACCTGAGGCATAAGGGCCAGTGGGTTGGGAGACTCATGGACATTAACTCAGAGTAGAGTCTCAGAAACTGTAGGACACTGGCCTTTCTAGTATAAAAAATTTCTTTTCATTTGCGTATATTCTACTCTCAAGAACAACACAAACAGTAAGAGATCACAGAATTTAGAACTGCTAGATATCTTAAGGATCACAGTACAACCACCCTTCTGATTGATAAGAAAATTTTTTTGCAGACAGGATACATAACTTGCCTCTTGTTGCCTATTTTGGGGCCAAACTTGGATTAGAAACCAAGTTTCCTGTCTCCCAGGCCAACACTCTTTGTACCATAGCCTGCTGCTTCCTCTAGGTCTGTGTGGCACAACGCTATAGGCACATTAGCCTAGTCACAGTGACTTAAGCTGACTTCATTCTGGAAGACGAAGCAAAGCAGAAAGGAAACCACAAAAGTGACAAATAAATCACAGGATAACTAGAAATAAATTCCCAAGTATTTTCCATGCAATAATGCTATCTAAATTCCTATTAATACACAGTTGATTTTTAAATAAATTATTTGACTATTCATTTTATTTCAATTTTTTTTTGAAATGTTTATTAAATACCTAGTATGTGTCTGCACACAGTCTTAGACCTTGAAACCAAATGTTTCCAATGTATGTTTCAAGTAGCTTCAGAATTTTGAGCAGGGCCCTTTACCAAATCAGGGACTGGCAGCAAAATAGGAATAAAAAGAGGGTGGAGATGCCAGGACACTGTGATGTCCCTGCTAAGAAGGATGTTTTCCATGAAGGAAGTAGGGCTGGCTAGGAAAAAAGCTTACCTGGGTAAGTGGGGGTGGGAGACAGTAGAGAAGAGTAGAGTCCTATTTTATTTAATAACTTTTACTACCTTTGAGTAAAAGCCAGTTGTTTCTACCCAACCAGGGAAAGT
This sequence comes from Phascolarctos cinereus, assembly GCF_003287225.1. NCBI lineage: Eukaryota > Metazoa > Chordata > Mammalia > Diprotodontia > Phascolarctidae > Phascolarctos > Phascolarctos cinereus. The sequence goes on along the minus strand of NW_027556180.1, from coordinate 145,748,658 downwards.
GATAAGTGCTGTCACTGCCCTCTAAATTTCAATACTCTAAGACAAAGCACTGATCACCATACCCTAGTTATCCCTCTGCCTACAGATACACTATTTTGATATGTTTAGTGCCAAGAGTTACAGGGAATATAAAAAAGCCTTGAGTGGACAGTGCCATAAAAGGAGTGTGATTTTCCAACCTGATAATAACATTTCACGTTTATGAATTCTAGGCCTTGCTCTTGAATTTTATTAGAATTCATGTTCTCCAATGCCTTCTTCATAGAATCCCAGAATGTCAGAGTTGGAAAATAGCTCAGAGGTCATTTAGTCCAACTCACACAACTGATTAAGAAACCATTCTACAGCATATCTGACAATTCATCTTTTGGACTTTGGAAGACCTCTAGGAAGGAAAAAAAAACACTACTTCTCAAAGCATCCTGATCTACTTTGGGATCGCTCTAATTGTTAGTAAGGGTAGTCTTAAATGGAGTCACAATCTGCTTTTCTTCAACTTCTATGCTATCACTCCTAGGACTGCCCTAAAGGTCCAAGCAGAAGTCTACTCTTTCTTTTACACAAAACCTCTTCAAATCCCAGTAGACTGCTCTCATGTCCCCACTAAGTCTTTTAGCTAGGCTAAAGGTCCTCATATAGAATAAACTCAAGTTTCATCACCATCTTGGTTGCCTTCTGGCTTCTGAATGTCCTTCTTATCATATGATATCTAGAAGGAAACACGGAACTAGAGATGTGTTCTGACCAAAGCAAAGGAAGACTGGATCATCATTTTCCTATGATCTTCTCCCTGTTCCCTTGTACAATACAACAAATAGATAGTCTATTCAAGGATGGGAGGCATTGTGGTATAGTAGGAAGATCCTTTGGAGAATGAAATGGCAAATCTCTTTAGCATCTTTGCCAAAAAAATCCCCAGTGGGGTTATGAAGAGTTGGATGGGGCTGAAATGACTAAACAATAAAACAAAGATTCCTGTCTTAATAATCATAGCAACTAGATTTGAATCTTGGCTCTGTCACTTATTAGCTGTATGACTTTGTGCCTCAGTTTTTTATTTGGTAGAACTGGATGATGTCTAAGTCCCAGTCTATCTTAAAAATTAATGATCTGATAACATTATAATGGGGAAAGGGGGTTAATGGAACTGGCAGAAGCTATCACAGGGATTTTAATATCATCCTCATGAAGAGTATTGCAAAAACCATCCTCTAGTACGATGTACTTAAATGGTTGAGTGATTTCAGCTGTGCAATGCCAGTGCAGGTGTGTTGGACTGCTGACCCTGATTTACCCACTGCCAACCACATTTAACCAGTGCACACAACCATTTCCTTTGCTCCTCTGCAAGGAGTAGTTTTGAATATTTATTACAGACACGATTCTGGCTTCCATATCTGCCACTGATGTTCAATTGCTGAAAGCTGGGGCGCAAATCATTGCAAATCTGGCCTTCAATATGGCAGACAACTGCTTTCTTGTCTTGTTTAATAAATTGTGTTGCTTTCATATGAAAATGAACTATGTTAAAACACTCCCTGTTTTATGTGGCACTTATTTTGGAGTGTTGAGAAAGGATATAAACAGAGTAACAAGGGTAGTTTGCTGGAATGTTTAGACTACCTCCTGCCATGGATTTTAAAATGAATGTGTTAATCCATGCTAATCTGGTTCAATATTTTGAAAACAATTACATTTATTTTACAACCCACCTGGCATCCTGACTAGTATTATAAATATGCTCCATTGCATACATATTTTCACTTTATTGTACCTGCAGGCAGAGTTAAAGCAAATAAAAAGATAATATTGCTGAATTTGATTAAAGTGGCTCAATAGTATATTTGTACAATCCAAGATAGCTCCAGCTCAATGTTTGATTTTTAATCAACTTCAGCAAATTATCATTTTACAAGATGTGAAAAAATGACTTTGTAAGTAGCTCGTGTACAATTACTTTCAACAACTTCTTGCAAAAGGCAACTACTTACTCATTTTAATCAAAAAGTTTTCTGAAATTAAAAAAAAAAGTTTGCAGGCTATCAGTACACTCCCAGGAAGCCTCTTGACTATATCATTACTTCTAAGTATTATCCTTAAATATTACTGTAGTATCACACCTGGCTGAGCAATTACTTCCAAGACCCTAATTATAGAAAATGATCTTAAGAGCAAGGGAAAAGTTTGCCTTTGCATTTTGCCTCTCAGTAGAGTTCTGTGAACTGCCAACAGCCCAAAGAAGCTGGGGTTTAGGGAGGGAATATGGCCTATTACAGAACAATCAGTGGTTAGATGGTGGATCACCACTGGGAGGGCTTTAACCAAAGATCAGAGAAAATTCTCAAGTTACAAGCATCCTGAGGTAGCAAAATTGAATAGGCCAGTAGGTACGGTCATTAAAATTCAATAAGTCAAAAAGTGATTAATTATATATGCTTTATATCTTGGTCCTTTTAGGCCCGTATTGCATTAAAAGACTGTTCAGACCCTTCTTCATGGGCAAACAAGTAAATATGCAAATCAAATGATGATCTTTAGCTCTCCAACAGATAATTTATATTTAACAACTCATTTATACAGACTTCAAAGTGGTTTCCTTATAGCAACCCTATAAACTAGGTACTGCAAATAAGAATACTTCCATTTTGCAGATGAAGAAATTAATTCAAGGGCAGGGGTGGAAAGGAGGTGACAATGACTTGTCCATGGCCACATCGCTTACACATGTCTGGCCAAATCTCAGTCTCCAGACTCTTGCAAAGATCAAAAGAGGTATTATCTGTAGAGCACTTAGTAAATCTTAAAATGCTACATAAATGTCATCCTACTATTAGTGTTATTATTATTACAATGTAGCAATTTGTCTATCTTCTGATCCTTAACTGTTGTTTCAGGGGAAAGCTTTATCCACGGGGAGAGAAAGTTTCAGGGATACAGGGATGGGAAAAGGGGGGAATGAAAAGTTTAAGTGACTTGCCCATAGTCCCCTGGCAAGTATGTGTCAAAGGTAGAACTTAAAACCATGTCTATCAGCTCCATTATGCAACCTCTCATCTTTTACTGTAAATTATTATGGAATAAATGAATGAAAAGGCATTTTATTAAGTGCTTATGTGTCAAGCATGGTGCTAAGAACTGGAGACAACAAGCTAGTGGGACAACCCCTGGCTAGAGCTTACATTCTAATGGGAGAATACAAAACATAAAGGAGAGTTAGAAGGGAAATGGGGTAGGGAAGAGTCAAAGTAAATGCAGCATGAATTAGAAATAGCCAGGAAATGGCAAGGTGCTCTGATTCTGGGCAAGATAGGGCTCACCCATCAGAACCTAGGTTTCCAGGGACAAAGTCTCAATTCCAGGGGAAGAGCAATGAGGAATATGGCCAGAGCTCTAGCTGCATTTTGAAACAATGAGCAGTGGCATTTTTTGAAATTCAACAAGAACAATACAATAAGGACCAAATGACATTTTCATTTTAATTGGATTTTAATAAGGAAGGGAAAAGAGAAGAAATTAGATTTCTCTGCTTTCTTCCCATACAGGGGAAGGAACAATAAGTTTAGAAGGCAGAGGGACAGAGAGGATAGGACATGGCAAGGGGAAACTCCAATCCCTCCTTTTCTACACTGAAACTACCATAAAGAGTCATGTGAACTTGGAAATACTTTTTCAATGTATCTCTGATCCAAATGATTTGGGATATCTGTCCAAGGCTAGTCTTCTTATCCCAAAGCAATCCATGTCCTCTCATAGGATCTCCAGACATGGTCTTTCCAAAAGTCTGAAGGTCTTCCTCTAAGTTTTTTATTATTTTGTACAATCTTGGGCTGTCCAACTGTTATTTATTGCTATATTAGAGGAATAATCTACTCCATTTTCCGTTGGTCAATAGCATTTATTAATTACTTACTATATGTTAAGCATGGAGGATATAAAGAAAATGAAACAAAAAGCCTATTTGAGGATACATTTCCTGGTTGATGTGCATACACGGCATCATTGCTAACACAGCTGTAGCCTATTTACACACACTATGCTCCATTGCTCTCTGGGGGGTCAATGGCCAGTTTGAAGGGAGGAGCTGTTTCAATTTTGCCTCCAGAACCTAGCATAGGTGCTTAATAAATGCTTGTTGATCGATTGGTAGCTCCTTTGGATATTGCATTGTTCCATAAGTCACAGTAATGTAGAAAAGTCAGCGAGAATACCGGGGGATATTTTTCTGTACTCCGAAGCAACATAGATCACAAAAATTACAGTGAATTCTCAGGTTGCAAACTGTACATGCAGCAGAACTGAATAAAGAAGTGACTATTTCATTCCCATAGCTAGTCATTGCTCCCAAAAAAACAAAACAACAACTTTTACCTTATAGGAGTTATTTGGATAAATGAATATATTCGTGTATAATCTTGGCTTTATATTTAAAGTTAAGCCAAGCAAGAAGTTTCTGGCCTCTGTAAACAAACTTTGAAGTATAATTTCAGGTTTTGTTTTTTAATGGAAGATCACAGAACTAATGCAAACCTCAAAGACCTTCTAGTTCATCCCCTAATATTATAGATGAGAAAACTAAGGCTTAAAGAGATCGAGTGACTTGCCCATATTCATAAAAAGTAGTGTGTGTTAGAAGCAGGATTTGAACCCAGGTCCTCTGATTTCAGAGTCAGTGTTGTTTTTATTGTAACCCACTAAATAGAGGGAGCACATGTTTTGGGGAAGGAGAGGGGCATTCAAAGAGAGGGCAGTTGGCAGAGATGACAGATTGCAGCAATATAGAAATCCAAAGCCCATAGCCTTCTTTCTCTGTTCCTATACTGTTGCTAGCAGCTGTTTCATTCAGGGTCCTGAGATGTTCACATTTCTGAAGCTACTTGAAACATGAATTGTGTTGGAAGTATTTGGGTTCAAGGTCTAGGACAGTGCTTGGGCGAACAGTAGGAGTTTAATAAGATTTGTTTTTCAAAAAAAGAATCATAGGATAATTTATTCAAATATTATCAGCATATCCAAAGGAATTTAGAAATACTTATCCTATAGAAAGTGCTTGGGAACTTATCTGTAGTTACGCTGTGAATTATTTGCCAGTATCTATGATTTCCTTCCTGGCCTACTTCATCTTCAGGCTTGACATTAGTTTAAGGTATAGAGACAACTCCATCCCCTACTTGAGCCTGACCTGTGGTAGAGTCTTCTGAGCTCGTATTGGTCTGATCAGCCACCATCAGACACACTATACTTTGACCTGGACATCGTGATGTCATTTTGGTGCTCTTCAAGAGCAAAAGAATAATAACTGATAGATCAGATTAGTGTCTAGCACTGTGCCCTACAGCACCCAAGGCAGTAGTATCTTATGATACAAAAAGCCCTGGCCTGGGTGTCAGAAGGCTAGGCTTCTATTCCAGGTTGGGCACCTAACCAGATCTGTGATCTTGGGTAACTTACTCAGCTTCTTTGTCTATAAATTTTATTATTAGTCAATCAAAGGAGGTGTAATAACCACCTTTAGGGATTATTAAATCAGAGTGTATAAACTTTAAAAATTAAATTTCAACATAATTGGCTTTCTTTGTAATCTTATGTATTAATTTTGTGCATTTAAAAACATTATGCTAAGAAGATGTCCATAAGCTTCACCAAACTGCCAAAGGGGTCCTTAGTCTTCCCCTCCCCTCTTTCCCCCCAATATTAACTCCTGAGAGATGATCCCTGAGGTCTTCTCTGTTTCTAAATTCTATGATCACTTACTGTTGTTACTGTTGTCTTTGAAAAGTGGCCCATATCTAAGTGAAATCAGTATGCAGAGTGGGAAAAGCACTCCACTAAGAGTCAAGAGGACCTGGGTACTGTGTGGCCTTGGGCAATTATCTTAACCTATCTGGACCTCAGTTTCCTCATCTATAAAATGAAAAGAGTGGACTGGATGATCTTTGTAGTTCCTTCCAGTTCTAGAATTCCATTCTTCTTTTCCATTGGGGGAGGGGAAAAAATCATAGATTTGTAGAGGAAAGGATGACAAATAAACCTAAATCTAAACCTAGGTTCTAGCACACTTCTACTGATCCTGTTGTTGAACTTTCTTCTGGGCACTCTAATTATTTTCATCCACTCAATTTCAGGCTAGCCCAAATGAATGTGAAATCAATATTGACACCATAGTGGAGTCTCTGCCCTGTCTCTCTGTTAGGGGAAAACAAAAATAAGTGATTGGGTTCTCAGAGGCCATCATTTAAACCTGGTTTTAGGGATTTCAAGTCTAGCATTCTATCCAATATGCCACCCTGATCCCTCTCTCCCCTTTCATTAAAGGAAAACATGTGAACAAACTAGCAAAGCCTTTGTTTCTGAAAATTTTTTAGAGAAAAATTCCCCCAAAATGGGGAGTAGAAAGAGGAGAGAAAGAAAGAGGTGACTGCTATTATCTACATGATTTATCTTAGAGACAGTGCACAATTCTTAAATTTCATTCATTTATTTGTTCATTCATTTTTCAGACTTACTATGTGAAAATCTATATTATATTTAAATATGCTGATTCAAAATAAATATATAAGGAAAGCCTTGATGAAAATCTTACTTCAGTGCATTAGTGGGCTCTTGAAGGCTCTGACAACAGAGTACGGTTCTGAGAAGCCCTCCACCAAGCTAGAAAAGCTCTGAGTACAGACCGGTCTCCCAGTTTGTGCTTTGAGCATCAGCCTCGTTAAACTTCCAGAGACAATTTGTTAGGTTCGTTGTGATATGATGAATTTCTCCACTATAGCAAATTGAAGACTGTCTGCTAAGGTTTAGGATTATAAAATCATAGATCTAGAGATGAAAGGCACTCTGGAGGCATTCTAGTACAACCCACTCCTTTTAGAGATGAGGAAATTGAGACCCGGGGGTACTGTGAGCTGAAGTGGTTTGGAGAATGAACACATGAATAAAATTGTGGATCCTGAGAAATATTTAAATAAATAAATGAATCCATAATCCCATCTGATCTTGTGTCTTTTATGAGTTTGGCTCTTTTTTTTTTTTTTAAACATTTCTGGCTCCTTTCTTAATGAAGGCAGTATTTTATCTTGGAAACATTTGGTTTCTATCAATTCTCTTCCATTCATTATAAGTATGTCTGTATTGAAGGTCACATATTTCAGGGCATATACTTTGGTCCCACAAGTACATAATAGTCATGCTTATGGATTAGGTGACCACTGTTGAACAGTATATCATGCAACTATGTCACCATACAAAATGTTGTAAAAATGTTACCTTACAGCAGCTTTTGGCTCTCATCCATAGTGATGGGGTATAATCTATTCTGGGTAAAAGAAGTTCACAAATAACCAAAGCTTTATTTTACCCAACCATTTCAGCCTTTTCTCCTATTTGAACATTTTAAAGGAACTGATGAAAGGGTGGGAAAATCCTTGACAGAATATAGTGTAACAACTTAATCTTGAAGTGGTAAATGTAGAAACTCTGAAATGCATGGAACATTACTGAAACAAGACTATAAGGGTTACAGGCCCATGATTTTCAGATGAAATAAAAGATTTTAATGCTCACTTATAAGACTTTGATACTTTTGACCCAAATTGTACCATTTAAGGAGAAAATTTTAAAAATGCTGATAAATTATGTAATCTTATGGAGGTACAGTTTCCTCATGTGTAAAAAAGACACAATAATATTTGTAGTATTTAGACGTTTGTAACCTTGAAGTCATCCTCGAGTCTTTCCTACTCCAACACTTCTAATATCATATCACAGGCTGAGTCTTATTGATTTCATCTCGACAACATCTTTAACATCTATTGCCTTTTCTCCACTCTCATTTTGACTGCTATCCCAGTTCAAGTCCTCATCTTCTCTTGACTAGAGTGTTATAATAGTCTCCTAATTGGTTTCCAAGTTTCTAGGCTCTTCCTTGGCAATGCATCTTCCACAGAAAAGCTAAATTAATATTTTAAAAACACAGATCTTACCATTTCAATTCCCATTGCCTATAAGACAAAATACAAAATCCCCAGGCTAGTATTTAAAGCCCTCCACAGCCTAGTGAATACCTTTTCCACCCTTATTCCCCAGTACTTCCTTTTAGACACTCTCAATTCTATTTAACTTGGTGAAATAGCTGTTCCTCTATGACATTCCACTCTCCTGCCATCATGCTTCCTCCCAGCCCTCATACCCCCTAGGCTGTTTGGAAAGTGCTTAGATTGATCATTGCCTCTTAAAATCTGAGTGTTCCTTCTTTAGTAGTTTTAATGCTCTTTATCTCTTAAAGTTATTTTGAATATACTTTATATTTACTTCATTTATATACATGCTATATTTTTGTGGTTGTTATCCTTTTTCTATGTTACGGAACTTTTATGGCTTTTCCAAGGAAGCCTACGGACCCCTTCTCAGAGTGATATTTTCAAAGTTTAAAATAAAATATGCAGAATTACAATGGAAACTAATTATATTGAGAGAGTTATCAAAATATGCAGCTAGGTGGCACAGTGGATAGAATGCTGGGCCTGGAGTTGGGAAGACCTAAGTTCCAATTCAGCCTCTGATACTAATTGTGTGACCCTGGGCAAGTCATTTAATCTCTGTTTGCTTCAGTTTCCTTCACTATAAAATGGGAATAATAACAGCACCTACCTCCCAGGGTTATTGTGAGGATCAAATAAGATAGTTATTGTAAAGCACCTAGCATAGTGCCTAAAACATGGTAGCTGCTGTGTAAATGTAAAAAATTTCCCTATTAGTATTATTATTGTTATTCCCTTCCCTATTAATATTAGTTATTAATTTTATGAGCTATTACATATGCTTCTTGAAGGCAGAGACTGTAGCTTTTTGTCTTCATCTTCCCAGGGCCTAGTGTGGTGTCAACACATAGTACAAACTTAATAAATGCTTGCTGAATTTTAGAGGGATCATTCATTCAGTCAATAAGCATATATTAAATACCTACCATGAGCCAGTCATTGTGCTAAGCACTGGAATCAATGAAGAAAATATATGCTAATTGATTTGTAAAATATGTAAATAAGTTTATACAAAAACTTTAATGTCAGATATTATTATTATTATATTTTAGCAATGTGATTTCTGTAAGAAATTAAAGGAAGAATTTTTTCAGATTTGGTATATAGATTAGATTTCATCCAAATATTACCCAAATAGCACACTCAGTGTCTACGTATTTTCTTAATTCTTTTTTTAAACCAACCTAAGAGTAGCAAGGGGTTTAAAGTTAATGTGAACATATAGAATCTATATGCTCTGTATAACATCTAGGACAGAAACAATTTTTCAAATGGCAAATAGCAATTTCCTGCCTAACTTCATTACTGAGGGCAAGATGGAGTAGTTTTTTTGTCCTTTTACATTCAAATCTAATACCTTTAAAGAACTACATGATGAAGGTAAATATTAATAGGTTAAAGCACAAAAATACAATACAGTAACCTGAGGATATAACTGTAGGTATCTTTTGGCCACAAATGAAATTTCTTGGTTACTTTAATGACAGCCAGATCAGGTTTATGGCCATTTCTCTTTTGATTATTCTGTCTCATTAAGAATAATGACTTGGAATCTAAGTGAGAAAATTGCCGACATAGAAGGCATTTTTCATGCTTTAACTGCATGACCACTTAGATAGGGCTTAAATGTTACTAGAGAAATTATCATCACTCTAATGGATTTTTCCAATATGAACCATTATTTTCTTTTGTGAATTTTACAATAATTGAATATGTATCTACTTGTGAGACTCTAATTATAATTAGAGATCTGTTTAGTTAAGGAGATAACATTATTTTGGGGTATTAAATATATTTGTTTGTATTAATCTTTTGAGCTTCTTACAACAATTTAAAAACATAATAATGGTAATCAATAGTAAAAGGAAGGCAGATTTTATAAAATCTTGTCCTCTAAAGTTTTACATCCGTTGCTCGAAAGTACTGAGAAGACCAGGGAAAGGAAGGTGATTTGGAAGGTAATGTTTCCATTCTAGATTTCCTTTCCTTAAGTTTTATGGTTGGGACCTATAATTTGTTCTCTAGCTTCAGGTCTCTCTATGGGTGCTTAGAGATTGCTTTGGAAGAGCCTCAGCTCATATATATAAGGGAAGAAAAGAAGAGACAAAGAGAGTTCAATGAACACAAAACTTCTGAATACTTTTCCTTCCTATCCTCAGCTCAGGAAGTGACAAGTTGGGTATGGGGGTTCCCTCCACCCCCTTTTAACTCTTTTATTTCCCTGGCAAGGACAAAGCAAATTCTGTTTAGCAAAATCTGTGTAGGTGGCAGCTATTGCTACTTTGAAAAAAAAAAGTAGATGCATGTGTGTGTCTTTTGGGAGTGGGGATGGGGGTAGAGTATGAAATAATCTGGACAAAAAGCATTTGACTTTATTTCTTCTGAGGCTCAAGTTGTCTTGAGAAAGAAAAACAACTGAGCAGGAAAACTGGGGGAAAATAGTTGAGGTGATTGCATTAGAGAGGCAGTGTGGTAGCATGGTAGATAAGCAGTTAGCCTCAAAGTGTGGAAGACCTGTATTCAAATCTTCCTTCTGACACATTCTGACTGCATTAGTATGGACAAGTTTCTTAACTGCTCAATGATCCAGGCAAAAAGTGTACATTGCAGAACAGTTGTCCAGCTGCATTGGTAGAGGGATTTTGCTCACTTTGATGAGGTCAGTTTTAGAAAAAACAGCAAACAATTTCCCCCTCTCATCCCTATATGGTGGGCCAAATTTAATTTACATTTTTAGAAACATTAGTATACTATTTGAAATGGGAATGCAGTGGTTATTACCTTGATCACAAATAGTAGCAAGAGTACTGACCTTGGACCCAGAAGCCTTTGGCTGAATTCATGTCTTTGGCACTTACTAGCCATATGGTATATTATCAATAGGAAATTACAGAGGAGAAGCAGACTGAAAAAGGATACTAGGAAAGAAATGTGTAAACTCTCAGCATGTTGTGTGGAACTCCTGTGGGGAACTTAAGGGTGGATATAGATAAAATACAGGACAAGCAGGCATGGCTGGATTGTAATGTGTATTGTTGATGGGCTTGCCCACATAGATGATGATTACCAAATCCATGAGCATTCACTAAGTGCTTAAAATGTGCCTGATATCATGCTAAGCACTTGAGATGCAGAGACACAGAAAAACTCAGTACCTGTCCTTATGGTATTCACAGATTTACTGCCATATAGAAATACTTACAGATGAGGAAACTGAGGCCCAGAGTAGTTAAGTGGCTTTGTCAAAACCAGGCACTCTAACAATGCTCATGCCAGAATTAGAATGAGAATCTCCTGTCTTGTTCTTAGTGTAGACCGTTTTCCAAAATACCACACTTCCTAAGTGAGATACATTCAGTCTAGGGTAATGAGATGGCCATCTTTCATTCAAACACTTCAAATTTCTAAGGGAATTAAGTGACAACAATATTTGACCATAGTTCAAACTTTTTCTTTACTTGAAGAAATTTCAATTAATTGATATTTTTAAAAAACCCTAAAACAAAACCCTTTGAGGTTTAAAAAAAATCAGAAAATATTGTCAGACTAAGTATCAAGTTATATCTTATCAGATTCAAGTTGGAAATTAAAAGTCTTAATTCTTGATTTGTTCTTAAGTTGGACCAAAAACATTTTCTTTACCAATGTCAAATGGATGGAAGGGGTTGTTTTTCTCTTTGTTTTTGTTCTGCTTTTTGACCTTGAATCTGAATTAGCAGGATAACTGTTTGAATTCCTTTTGTTTTATCAGTGTCTAAAACCAGTAGATTCCCTTTTTGTTTTCTCTGTCAATGTGCTACTGTGGATAAACACATTTACAATGCATGGCTGCTTCTCTCAATTTTTAATTAAAATATACTTTCTGTGAATTAATCTGACCATTTCCGAATCAGAATGCTCTCAATTTTGCTTAGGTTGTGCTAATTCTCAGCACACACATTGTCTTGAATTATAGTCTGCTTTGATAGGCAAGGTCACTTATACAGAATATTAACGTTTACTAGGGAAGAGGAGCTTCTGTCCATGTCAAACCACATTTCCAATGGTATGATGGTAATTCAGCTTGCTTACTCAGAGAGTTATGCCACACCTGGTTAGATATGTAGGGATGTTCTTACTCTAATACAACTGTCTATTATGTAAGCATATACAAGAGGTTAATAAGGCCTTTATACACTAATAATTTCATAACAGCTTTTAAAAAAGCTATAGAGATGAGATGATTTGCAAGTGTTTTAATTACTTCTGAGATTATATCAACAGATTTTTTTTTTTTGGCATAGGACTTGTGATTTTATCACAAAAGGATTTTCTGGTGAGGAACTTCGTCTGTTGTTACAAGTATACCATTGCAACTGGGTCTTAGAGAATTGCTTGGGGACACTGAAATATTACATCCCTTGCCCAGTATGTGTCAGAAGGGAGATTTGAACCCAACTCTTCCTAACTCCAAAGTCAGCTGTCTTTCTACTATACCAAGTTGATTTCTACAGGAAGCCTTTCCCAACCCTTTCTTCTATTGATTATTTCCAATATATATCATATTATACATAGCATTTCATATAGAACTTGCTTATACATAGTTGTTGGTATGTTTTCTCTCCCATTCCAGAGGTTACCAAGTGGGTGATATCTCCCAATAGGGGGTGCTGGAATGATGGAGGAAAGGTAGTAGCTTCAAGTGCATTTGGGGCATGTTTAATAAAAATAAGGGGACAGTGGAAGCATAAGGAATGAAGATAAGAAAATTTTGAAAAACTGTCCATACATGTTTCATCTGTTGTGTAACAGAGTTAAAGTTATAGTGATTACATTATTTTCCAAATAAATACACAAAATGCAAGTTATAACCCATCAGAGGTCAAGTCCACTGACAGGTTTTTTTTTTCCAGCTAAAGACAGGGTTTATTAGACCATCTGTCATATTGGCCAGACTCTTTTTTTTAAAAAAAATTTCTTTAAGGCAATTGGGGTTAAGTGACTTGCCTAGGGTCACACAGCTAGTAAGTGTCAAGTATTTGGTCTGAGGCCAGATTCAAACTCAGGTCCTCTCGACTTCAGGGCCAGTGCTCTATCCCCTGTACCACCTAGCTGCTCTGAAATTGGCCTGACTCTTAATGAATCTAAACATTTGTATCACTAATGCAAGTGGGCCAGATTTTAAGAATCTGAGGACCTTAATGCAGACAAGATGGACCTTATATTCAGAAAGACTGTGGGAGGGAGTAGCCAAGTGGTTTGGGGTGATTAGAGGAGGGGTCTAAGGAAGATCTGGATGGGAGTGGCCAGTAAGCTGAGGTGAATAGAACACCAGGGACCTGGACCATGTGGCCAAGGGAGAATGGAGTCTAGATAGCATTAAGGGTGGGAAGTGTCCTGGGCAATGGGAGGTAACAGTACAGAATTGGGAGATTGGGTTTAGCCACCATGAAAGGCTAGTTGAATGGATTACAGCCTTGGGCAAATGCCAGAGATTTGGGAAGAGTCCAAAGATTTTCTTTTTGGGGGTCCAGATCCCAAAGCCATGGTCTTTTCCTTTTAGGGGTTCAGATCCCCACTGACAGGCCTTAACAAGCAAGTGTTGGCAGACAGGGGTATTGTGTATTGTTGGGAAGTCCAGCATGCATCAGCAGGAATATGTGCGGGTAATGATTTGTTTACAATATGATACTAAAAGCTATATGACACAACATTGCATCATCAAAATTTCAATGCAGGAAAACCCCCACAAATTTATAACAAATTATAATAAATTAATAATAAATTATAATAATATAAATTTATGATAAATGCATAATTTAAATTATTTTATTTATATTTGAATGATGCAAATTTAAAAAATAAGCCATCAAAGAATTAAAGAAAGTAGATTTCTAGGGGTTGCTGAGTAATTTTTTTTAAATGGGGCAATAGATCAAATAAGTTTGGGAACCTTTGCATTAGACTATAAACTCCTTGAGAACAGGGACTGTGTTTTGCCTTTCATTGTATGCCCACTGCTTAGCACAGTGCCCAGAACCTACTAGGTATTTAATAAATGTTTATTGACTAACTCAATCAACAGATTAGTATGGCCAAAAGCCCTGAGGTTGTCATGAAATACTTTTTTTGGGGGGGGGCTAGGCAATGGGGTTAAGTGATTTGCCCAAAGTCACACAGCTAGTAAGAACACGTTATTTGTCGGAGGCCAGATTTGAACTCAGGTCCTCCTGACTCCAGGGCAGGTGCTTTATCTACTGTGCCACCTAGCTGCCAAAGAAATACTTATTAACCACTATGTCATCCTCCCTTGGTGAAAGTCATTTATCAGGTCATGAAAGTGACCCTGTGCTCTTGAAAGTTCTGCCAGTGGTGCACAAGCAGGTCCTACCAAATAGAAAAAGCTTAAAGCACTGGCCCAGCAATGAATATTTTGCTATCATTTAGATGCTATTACTAATTTAGCCAAGAAGAGAGAACATCACAGGGAGAAGGCTATCCACCAGGTAGTGTATAGTTTTCTATCTCTATCTATATACATATACCTATGTGTGTATGTATATGTATATAAATATGTGTGTGTATGGGTGTGTGTGTTGCACTAGTTCATGAATGTCTTTCAGAGCACTGGGCTATTTTTTATGCTGGTGGAGTTAGTATGTAGTTTAGTGAAATCCCAAATCTTTTAATGTACTGAAGAAAACATATCATACCAAATATCATAAAACAAGGCCAAAGAGAGGGGAAATTCACTTGATTAGATGTTTGAGTTCAGTATTAAAGAAGTGAATAAGAATCAGAGAAGTTAAATAACGTGCCCAATATCACAAGGCAAATAAGTATCAGAAACATAATTTAAATTCAGGTCTTCCTGACTTCAAAGTCTAGTATTATTCACTATGCCATGGTGTCTCTGGGAATGGGATGGCTATGATGATCTTAATATGATTTTTTTTCTGAAAGTAATAAAACTATGTGAACCTACCTTTCTAGTCCTGTGATTAATTCTATAGCCACAATACTCAGATTCAGGCAAAGATTCTGGCTTAAATTATACACACACACACACACACACACACACACACACACACACACACATGCACACACATGTCACAGAAGTTCTTTCTTCATAGGTAGCTTGTGAACTTATCTTCCAAAGTAGAAAACACAATTGAAAAGGTTTTCACAAAAAGTACTGTGGACACTTAGTACTCTTTCTCTTCTCTTGCTGTAGGAAACTTTCTCTGACCCCTCTTAAATTCAGGACCTTCCCTCTGCTAATTATTTCCTATTTATCCCATACATAGCTTGTTTTGTATATACGTTTGCATATTGTCTCAACAATTAGAACATAAGCTCCTTAAGGGCAGGGATTTTCTTCTGACTCCTTTTTTTGTATCCTCAGTGCTTAGCACACTGTATGGAACACAGCAGGCACTTCATAAATGTTTATTGATTAATTGAGAATAGTTGCATTGTCGTCAGAGAATTCTACTTCAAGGGAAAAAAATGATCCCCATACTAGGACTGCACACACACATACACACATAACCACACACACTTACCCAAACACATATGTATATGTATGTGTAATAAACAAAACCAAAGTTTTTCTCCCTAAATTTATTCACAAAGTGAAAGGAAAGAAAAACATAAATGAGAACTGCTCTTCAAATGTTTTTAAAATTTTTTGAAAATGTAAAAGTGCCTCGTTTTAGCGAATAATATTCATCTTTATCAAATGTGAAGATGAGAATTTTTTGTTTAATTAAAGCTTGAAGTATGTAAGTGCTATGCAAAACTTAAAACATTTTGCTATGTAGTGGTTAGCTGTGTTTAGAAGTGAATAGAAAAAAATGAACATATCTTAAGATATATTGTTTGTAAGAGTAAGCAACAGTATAGTTAAGCTTAGAAAGACTCATCATCAACGTGGCCACAAGGTGATAAATTTCTTGGCCATTGCAACTCAGAGTTATAGAGTGACAAATCAAATCACAGATCTTTGAAGGATAGAAGTCAAAACATCTAGAAGTATGTTCTCTGGTCATTTTGACTCATCATGTTATGTCAAGCAGTCAATAAACATTTATTAAGCACCTACTATGTGCCAGGCATTGTGTTGTGTTGAGTCTATACAATTTATCTATAATCATTTATGCAGCACTTAGAAGTTATCTAATGTTGTACAGAAGATCATATAGCCTCTGCCCTTCCTGGAGTTTACAATCAAATTCAATGGGCAGTTGAGCTTAATTCAACATAAATTTATTAAATACTTATTATTTACATGGTACTGTGCTAGGTCCTAGGAATACAAAGATAAAAAAAACCAAACAAACCATAATTTGAACCCTTACAGAGTTTATACAAGACTGAAACAAAGTGAACAGATACAAGTCTCCGTATGATTAACTGCTAAATTGTTTGGTACTGGCTAGAACTCCTATAGGAGTTCACAGGAGAGAGAGAGATTAATGAAGATTAGAATAGTTCAGGGAAGGCTTTGCAGAAGGGGTAGGACATTTGCTATATTTTAAACTCCACATATTTAAAGAATGGATCAAATAATTCTTATTATAATTAAAATTAAGACCATAGCTCATTCATCCTTGAATGAAAATCCAACATTTGTTACTTGCATTTATTATATAAAATGGCACTAAAGAGGTTTTCATGGGATTCCTAGTCATCAAGACTTGGAGAACTCTATGCAGTGAAATTACAGGCTGCAGCAAGATGGCCCTATGCTCTGTAGCTGAAAATGGCTGATACTCCCTCATGGTGTTGAGCACATTGCTTAGCACAGGAAGTCTTAGGGAAGTTGTCAGAGGCACAAAGAGGTTGAAGCTTATCTAGGATCAAGGAGCTAGCAATTGTCAGAAGTGAGATTTGAATCCAGGTGATGAAACTGAGGAAGACAGAGGCTAAATGGCTTGCCCAGGGTCACACAGTTAGTATTTACGGTCAGATTTTAACCTGTTATCAATCAAACAACAAGCATTTATAAAGTACCTACTATGTGTCAGACACTATGCTAGGCCCTAGACATACAGCACAGGAAGCAATCCTTACTCACAAGGAACTCACATTCAAGTGGAAGGAGACAAGGACAGTTATGTAAAATATGTATACATACATAGAAAAATACGTGTGTGTGATAATTATTTTTGATCAAACTATATACCCTGAAAATGATTCCTGAATCAGGAGGCATACCAAACTATAGGACACCTTAACTTTTGCTTAATTCTGTTTTGGAGATGCTGCTTAAAGTGAGAAATGATTGTAGTAAATGATTTTTTTTAAGAGTAGATAATGAATGTGTTTAAAGCATCAAGCTGTGCTAAGATTATAATGCATTATAAAGCTTGACACTTCAACCTTATTAGTCCACAATAAGCATGGCAGTTTTTAGCAATCCTATTTATCAAGGGTAGGCTGCTTATTAAGACCTTCTAATTATTAAAGCAGAGCAATCAATCTTTAGTAATATTCTGTTACTAGACCTTTTAGTCCTTGAAAACATTGTTCATGGACTTTGGGGAGATTTGAACCAAACCTAAAGAATCTGAATCCACAAATTTGTGGCATCAATTATCAGGGCTTGTTGAAACATAATAGAATCAATTTAATTTAATAAATACCAATTAAGGAACCATTAAGAGCACTATGCCGGGTACTGGGGGCTAGGTTCTAGACTTTTAGAATCAGAAGGGACTTAGATGATTCCAGATAGAATGGGCACACAAATAACTAGGACAGGAGGGTAAAACACAGGAACAAAGGAGAGGTCCTGATAGGTGTCCCATAGACATCTTAAACTAGCTAAAATTTCACTTTCTACAGAAGCCTTTCTGGATATCCCTTAATGCTAATGCCTTTACTCTATTAATTATCTCCAATTTATCATATATGCAAGAAAACTGCACTTTTGGGAAACACTGTATATAGTTGTTCACATGTTGCTTCCCACATTAGATTGTGAGCCACTTGAGAGCAGGAACTATTTTTTGTTTGTTTTGCCTTTCTCTGTATCCTCAGTACATAGCACAATGTCTGGTCCATAATAGATACTTAAATGCTTGTTGACTGATTGACTCTACTGTTGAAAACTGAATACATTATTTCATCCTTAAAGGCATTTTCCCCCAAATGTAATATGTGGCTATACTCCATTACTCTAATAGAGCAGTATCATGAGCAGTCAGTGATTTCTATGTAACTCTCCTCTTTGCCTGTCCAGTCATAGGGTGCAGAAGTCTGCACAGCACTGCAGATAGGTAACAGGCTGGGGGAAAGAGATACTAACTTAATGAAAAATGGTTTCAATATAGTGGAAACTGTATTGCCTGGTGAATTAGGAAATTTGATACCAGTGGTCTGCTACTAACTCATTGCGTAACCTTGCAACCACAGTGTAATAAAATGTGTCTGAATCTACATTTATTCTTCTATAAAATAAGCAGGTGGGGTTAGACCAGGGATTCTTAACTTGCTGTTTAACAAATATTCTGATAATTGATTTCTCTTGTAATCTGCTGTACTTTATTTCATGCATTGAAAAACATTAGTCTGAGAAGGAATCCACATTTTATCAGACTGCAAAAGGGGTCTGTCATATGACCAAAAGGTAAGAACCCCTGGCCACATGGTCAATAAAGTTCCTTCCCACTTTAAATTTCTGCAAATCTTTGATATTGATGTGCAGGATTTCAGATGCTAAAAAAAGTACAAGGCACTTATAGGCATACTCTTTGGATATTTAAATGAAGAGACTGTATAGTGGAGGTGAGGGAGGGAGAATCCCATTTAGGAGATGAAGGAGGAAGCACATGTTGACCAATTGGAATGGTATTCAATATACCCTCAAAGGAAAGGTATACCTAGAACTTCCGGCAGAATCCCTGTCCTTTGGCCCCAAGGCTTTGACCCATCATGCCATGTGACAGAAATAGGGTCACTTGGGTTATACCTTACCCTCCACGTCAAGAAAAGGCAATCAAGGGCTACAGACCCTGGGTCCCTGCCTTCCTAAAGTTAGTAGATGACATAGGATCACAAGATTATAAAGCTAGAATTGGAAGGAACCTCAGAGGCCATCTCATCTAACACCTTCATTTTAAAGATGAAGAAATGAAAATTAGAGGAAGGATGAGGGACTTAACCAAAGACGCACAGATACTAGCAATCTTAAGTGGGATTGGAACCCAGGGCCTCTGATCCCAGAGCCTTTGTCGGCTTTTCCTACTCTGAGTTTATCACTGTGTAAACTCTAAAGGGCTATACATTATTATTTTTCTGCTCCTTGCACATTGTAAGTGCTCAATAAATGTTTATTGCATTGAATTCACACAATTTTGTCTTCCTGGTCAGGGTGAGAAAATACCTTTCAGGATTTCTCTTTCTATCAGCTCTCTCTTCATCTCATTGATTTCCACCCATTTTGAAGTCTCACTTCCGTAATAGCTTCTCCTTTTATGCCATTGTATCACGGCTGAATAATATTCATTTCTTCACAGTAAATAATTTAAAATTCTATTGCACAAATCACAGAAAACCAACACAATCATTTTTTGCTACTTACTGCATGAACTACTATGCATAATATAATTCTAAATCCAACCTTGGTGAATATTTATAATTTGTGAAGGGGATGCATACTTAAAAATATACTTAAATTTTCTAAAAATGCTTCTGGCAAAGATCTTCTACGAGCAGCTGCCTCTTTATTTTGTTTACAAGTTCATCATATACATTGTTTTATATGTTGTCATTGGTGGGTGTTGTCCTCCAACTCTTCCAAATTCAAATAGAAATTTCTCTACCCACACAATATTCCAACCCACGATACACATGACTACATATACAATTGCCCCTCTTTTCATATTGATTTATTCTTAGATTTTCTATCAATTGAAGACTGTTATTTTTACAGCCTACCTTTCTTCCATGCTAGTATACAGTGGCAGACAGTACAGATGGACAGTGGGTTGTGCCCAGAATTGAAAAAGAATGATTAAAGACTTGATTGCTTTCAAAGAAATTGTAAAATTCTTTTACTGAGCCCAAGCATCCCATGAAAACAAGGGCTATCGTTTCAATACTAACATTTCATTAGTGTTTCTATATGACACTGAGACATGGAACATTACTACCTCTGATGGGTGACAGACAAATGGCAATGGAGAGGCACAAGCAGGCTGCAATGTTTAACCAATGAGAAATTCAGAAGAAGAGGATAAAAGATGGTTTTGCATGAGAAGATTAGGAATTGTTGGAGAATGTAGTTATATGGCATGAATGAGGGATGACAGGTGGGTAAGAGAATGCTCCGCTGGTACCATCATGATGTTGGCAGAAAGCAAGGAAGGTCTCCAACACTGTGATGAATTGTAGCGAGGACATGGACAAAATGTTGTATGAAATAGGCTGGTATGGATGGTTTACTATCTGCATCAGTGGAGTGAACTCTAGAAACAATCCGATCATCGATCCATTTCAGTATTTGAGAACCTTTCTTTCAAGTTGGCTTTGGTGGAGCAGGGAATGGTAGGAGACAAAGGTTTAAGATAAACAAAAAAGAAGGTTGGGTGGACCAACTTTTTACTCATTTAATAATAGTTGGCAAGTATAAGGCACACAAGTATTACAAAGTGCTTTATACATATTATTTCATATGATATTTAAAACAATGATGTAAAATATAAAATATCTACATTTTACAAATAAAGAAACCGAAGTTTACAAAGATGAAATTACAAGTCTATTGTCACACTACTACTAAGTGTCAAAAGTGAGGTAAGAACTCAGGTCTCTTGTGAGTCCAGGCCTAAGATCCTTTTCTCTCCACCACTCTATGTATCAACAAAAAATACTGAATATAAAGGAAAAAAAAGAGTGTCAGAAGTAAATTTCTTTGAGATCTTACTATTCCACAATATAGGGTATTCAACTAATGTGGTTTGGTTTGTAGACTGAGATCCTTCTCTCTTCTATTCTTAGTATAATTATTATGATGATTCACATTTAAATACTTGGATTTTATTTAACACTTTATTTAACTATTGCTCATTCACAGAATCCAACTGTTCTTGGTTCTATGTTTCTTTTATTAACAAGATATTTTTTACATAACTTTTTTTTTAAAACAGCAGTTCTAAAATACTTTGTTGAATATCTACTTACTACTACTGCATCTGAAATACAATATTTTAGTGTTTAATTATATTCAAAGAAGAAAGCAGTGAAAAAGGCCAGAAAGTGTGGGCGGATGATATTGTATTTTTCCAATCCAACAATGATGTAATCATTTAATGGTATATAAAAGCTATATGCATTCTACCATTGCTAGCATCCCAATTCTCACAGAATAGCCACTGAATGCCCTTTGAATGTCTGCCTTCATTTTAATGATACTTTTGGAAAACATTTGTACAAAGACTACAACTCAAACACTACAAAATATCACGTTCATTAAATGTTACCACCATATTTTTTTTAACCAACTCTTGCATCCTGATCAATTCTATTTATTTTCAGAATTTGGAAATAATTTTTGGTGTTAGCTATCTTCTAGTAGAAGTTATCTGCTTCATTTTCCTCCCAATCTTTTAAAAAAAACTATTTTTTTAGTTAACAAGTATATATCTACCAGATGGGCAAATGGAAGAATCACACAAATGTATCCTTTTAACATCTATTTAATTTCTTTACATTAAAAAAAACCCAAAACATACCACACCATCTTATGTTTTAAGGAACTCAAACCAAATTATACAAATGTTAGTAAACATTTACATTTGGTATGTGTGTTTAACAAGCAATTTCCTAGCTCCCAAAATATTTATTTTCAATATCCTGCTTGCTTTTATGGTCAATCTACCCTATTTGAAATCTGTTCAATTTCTACAACCAGTAAATCACTTTCCCATAATTGCTGTAATTACAGTGCTCTTCATATGCTCCTACTTCTTTCTCAGAATTCCACTACAGGAAAACATTTGTGACAAAGTCCAGATACATCATGGTGGTTTAGTAAATAATGCAAATATGCTTTTTTCTAGTTTAAAACAAAATATACTCACACTTGCAAGCAATATTTTGAGAAAGGAATATTCAAAGTTTCAGTCAAACTGACCTACCTGATGTTTCCTGTACATGCCTTTGTGCATGCCATTTGCCATGTCTGAAATACAACCGTTTCTCATTTCTCCCTCCTTGAACCTCTAATTTCCTTCAAGACTCAAGTCCAGTATCACCTCCTGTAGGAAGAACCTATCCTGTCTGTCTGTCTCTGTGTTTGCCTCTCTTGTTTCTCTCTGTGATTCTCTTCTCTCTCTGTGTGTCTCTTGAATTCTCCTAATAGAATGTAAGCTCCATGAAGGCAGGGATTTTGTTTGTTTCCACAGTGTCTGGCACTGTGTCTGACACCTGGTATATGCTTAATAAATGTTTGTTGAGTTGAATTGTAGAACAGTATGTATGTAACAATTATATTATAGTCAACTTATCAGGAAGTTACTGGAAATACATTTAATATAACTGTCTGAGGAAAAAGGACATTTTGACTGTGATGGTAGAACTTAATCTATCCAATGAAACAAGATCAAAGGGGCAGTGAGGTGGTTCAGTGGAAAAAGCACTGGCCTTGGAGGCCCGAGGACCTGAGTTCAAATGCGGCCTTAGACACTTGACACTTACTAGCTCTGTGACCTTGGGCAAGTTACTTAAACCTGATTGCCTTGCCAAAAAGCAAACAAAACACACACAAACAAAACAAAAATTCAAGATCAAAATAAAAAAGAGAAATTCATATTGGTCTTTGTATAACGCTATTTGTATAATTCCACAGCTAGATTGTGAACTCATTGAGAGCTTCTTCACCTTTGAAGAAGTCAAAGCCTAACACATCATGGTCCCTTGAACACAACAGACATCTGGTGTTTGCTGAATTTATGCTGTTCATTATGCTCATGTAGCAAACTATTAGGACTCCATAATTCAGAATTCAGACACCTCAGAGAAGACTTGGATTAAAGTTGACCTATTTAAACTATGTATTTTAAAAAAGGTAGTCTAAACATAATTTCAGGAAAATGTTCTAATTATTCAAGAAAATAAACTGTTTTGAAACATTTTATAGGCATTCCTTTGGAGGGGGAAAAAAACTCGATGTGATCATTACAAATCATTCTTATCACATTCAGTAAAACAAGTTCCTTAAGAACCACAACTAGGCAATATTTTTCTGACCCAGTACAAGTCTCAGTGTATACCTGGAAATAATAGAACTCTATTTCTGTTAATACATTCATGAATTCAGACTGCTCCCATAATTACTACTGAGTAAGGTTTTACTTTAAATTCAACATATCTTGTTGTCTAAACACATAAAATACTGAAGCAGACCTATCTGTGAAGCTCCTCTGCATCTGCCTAATTAGGAGATATCAGCCTAAATAGACATTACATTTCATTTGGCTATCATTTAATAAGATGAGGTTGTTCACATTTTGAATCTCCAAGTTACTTTCCTCCCACAAAGTCTGAATGTAGTTTTCAATACACAACTTTTTTCACCTTGACTTCTTGTATAATTTAATGAGTTATTGACATGAAAGAATTGTTGCTCAGTGAACACAAGTTAAAATGCATGGGAATCAGTGGAAAGCAGAACAATATTAAACTGAATTTTTTCATTCTTGGACTTTCTGAAGAAATGCAATTTATTATTGAGCAATTTCACATGGAAATTCAAGGGATCCTATAATCAACCAATACTAACCAAATTCAACACAGACATGCCACTAAATTCTATTCATTATCAGTTTGATCACATTAAAAAAAATCAGTGAACACTTTCAAACTACTCTTTTGAAATGTTGTTCACAAAACTCTAGGGTTCTCTGTGAGTTGTGAACAAATCTAAATCCTCCTTGTCCACCGAATGACTGAATGCTATCTACAGACTAAACCTTTGAGCTGAGCTGCTTTTTGCAACTCCAAATTATTGTTTTCAGACTTGACCTTTCTTTTGTTTGTTGTATTGGTTTTCCAAAGAGGGGCAGGTGGTTTTAGGGTACTTCCTTTGCTCACAATTCAAATAATATTTCATGGCTCTCACCCATAATAGGATAACCAGAAGCCAGTTGACAAAAGCCACAATAGAATATGGGAAAAATAATTTATACTCTGGAGCATTCTTAAGTCAGGAGCTGGTAATATGGGATTTGAAAAGTCTCTCTGTTCCTCCAGAGGTCTATGTGTAAAAGTTGCATCACATATATTTGTCCTTCTCCTTACAGGGCTTAAAGTCAGAGACCATTAACTTAGAGAAACCATTATATTACATTGCTCCTTACCTAAGTGGTTTTCATTGCTGACAAATACACCATGGAGTACATTCTTCCATTTAATTAACATTTGCAGAAATGGAATGATATTGCCTTGTGACACATAGCATTGTGTGTGAAGAAAAACTACAGCTGTGGAGGATGTTATTTGTAACATTTGTAAATGTCATTAATCAATCAGAACTATAGCTTTTTCATAGCAGCATAGATGAAGAGCTAAAAGGGAACTGATAGGTCTTCTAGTCCAACCCTCCTTATGTTATAGATGATGAAAATAAGGTCTAGAAAAATGAATGACTTCCTCAAGGTCACACAAGGAACAAGCAGAATCTGAACTAAGGTCTCCAACTCTAGATTTAGCATTTTTCCTTGAAGGGTTGTTGTGAGGTATGAGATAATATTTGTAAAGTGCTTAGCACAGTGCCTGGCAAGTAGCAGATGCTAAAAAAATGTTTATTCCCTTCCCTTTATTCTTCCAAGTGTACCACATTGCCTTTCCAGTATAACCAGATACTTGGGACCTGGCACATATGCATTTGTGATCATAAGAGTCAATAGAATAGCCTTAATCCAGTCATGAAAAATCAGTATTATTTTGTGTGTTTCATCATGGGTCTCCTTAATTGTGAATCAAAATATTTTGGAGAATTATTAGAATTTCTCTCCTCTGAACCTGGCTGTAAAATTACCATTCTATTTGCATTCCCTGCACTTTATTAAAGAGATTTGGTAAGTAGAGATTCATTGAAAGAAGTGCACACAGGAGCAGGGAGAATCAGATTGAGGATTATGATCTGGAAAGTTAGGATGAAGGTGATTAGATATGGAGAGGCCCTCACTGACTATACCTTAACTGGATTGAGGACTCCTTGGGTAAGAGGTATTTCTGAGCACGTTTCCTAGCTTAGATTAGTGAACTTGACCTCAAGATCCTACGCCCAAGCAAGTGCTAATCAGAGTGAAGATGAGTCTCACAGAGCTCCCCTAAGATCTAGCTCCAAATGCATGTGAAACCTCCTTTTAGAAATTGCTGTCTTCTCAAACTCATCATGTCTTTATACAAAACACTTCTTTCCTAGTTTCCTAGTTTAACGCTGCCAAAATTATCCAGGCTTGTAATGACCAAAATCATCCCTTTTCTTCACCTCATATTCAATTATTCACAAATTCCTGAAAATTCTCCTTCATTCCTTTATTTCAACTGCCACT
Source organism: Phascolarctos cinereus (assembly GCF_003287225.1). NCBI lineage: Eukaryota > Metazoa > Chordata > Mammalia > Diprotodontia > Phascolarctidae > Phascolarctos > Phascolarctos cinereus. Next base: position 145,723,082 of record NW_027556180.1, on the reverse strand, counting down.
GTCTCCTGTTTTGATTTTTACATGGAAGAGAACTATGGATGGGTAGGCACAGTTTCTCTAGGTTATATTCTCCAGGAAGCCTTTGGGTAATAGGTCTTCCTCATCAAGAAAGGGTCCTAGAGAGAAACACATGTAGAAGTCTAGGGATATCTGTCTGAGCACAGGTTTTGAAAAGACCTGGGGAGAAGTAAGGAGATGATGATGGCTTCCAGGTCTGTGCCAACTCTGTTAAGGACTAGCATGAGTGACAGAAGCAGTTAAGTCAGGGAGATATATTAGGTTCTCTTTTCAGGAAGCTTTCCCCACAGCTGTATCCAGCCCAGGACAAAACAGTGTGTCCCAGGCACAAGTAGTAGCAAGAGGTTTTTGCTCTCAGTGGGATTCCCATTCAGAGAAGTAACACTGCTGGCTTGAATGTTTTGGGGATCTGGCGATAAGATTCACGGACAGTAAGTTGTTACTCCCTGTTTGGGGGATGGAAGGGCTAATTTGGGAGCTGTTGAAATTTGATGTACTGGTCTTTCTGCTCTAATCCATTCTGTACTCTACTATCAGATAACTACTTTCATGTTGACATTTCACAAAATCATTACAGCTCAGAGCTGGAAAGGACCACACTATTTCAGTCTAATCTGTTCCTGAGGAAGAATCTTGTCTGTAAACCTGCTGTATCAAAGAACTTTAGAGGAAGTCAGCAGCCATCAAGTACAACTGATACCTAAAAAGAATCTCCACTGTAACATACTCCATAAGTGACAATTCAGGGGCTAAGTGACTTGCCCATGGTCATATAATGAGTAAACTTCAGAAATAGTATTGGAACCCATGGTCTCTACTGATTCCACATCCAATGTGCTTTCCACTATTGTGGAAAGTTCAGTCATTTTTCAGTCATGTCTGACTGACCCCAAAAGAGTTTTCTTGGCAGAGACACTGGAGTGGTTTGCCATTTTCTTCTCCAGTTTATTTTACAGATGAGGAAACTGAGGCAATAATGGTTAAGTGACTTGCCCAGAGTCACATAGCTAGTAAGTGTCTAAGGCCAGGTTAGAATACAGGAAGATGAGTCTTCCTGACTCCAGGCCCAGAAGTATATCTGCTGTGCCACCTAGCTCACCCAATTTCCACTATACTGTGCTGTATCTTGTTCTAGCAGCTTTCAAGCAATTAGAACAGAACAGTGAGCTTAGAGTTAGGGAGGCCCAACTTCAAATCCAGCCTCAGACATTGCTAGCAGTATGACCCTTGATAAGTCACTTAATCTCTGTCTGTTTCAGTTTCCTCAATTGTAAAATGAGGTAAGGATCAAATTAAATAATATTTATAAAGCACTTAGCACAGCATCCAGAACATAGCAAGTGCTTAATAAATGTAGGTAGGCTTTCACTTGAGACTCAAAGTTTATCTTTTATTAATTAATTTAATGTGACACCTTTAAGTGACAGGTAATGCTCAGAACTTACCAAATCATAAATTGATGAGAATATCAGAAGACCTACTTTGCTTCATTCACTTACCTTTTCTCATCCTCACTCTAAATAAACAATGAAGGAGTTTCCCAGAAAAGCCACACATTCAATTATTTTAATTAAAATTTAGGGAAAGATCTTTTGCATAGCATACTTAGCTTGGAAAGGGAAGACTCCTCTTTAGTTTATCTTCTGTAGCATCACATATGTTCATCACATATGATAAAAATTAATTTATCTTCTGTAGCATCACATATGATAAACCAAAAATCCATTAATAAGAAGACACAAAAGTTCTTAAAATTTTACATAATTCCAAAGTGCTTTTTTTCAAGTATGACAAATGAAACCACAATATTGGTCATTAGCATCACAGTGGTGTCTTTACCCCTCCCTCCTCCATGAAAGATGTTTGTGATTAAAAAAATATTCTCAAGATTAAGGGAAAATAGCTCTAAAATGCCTCCTATCTTAATTGTTATAGAAACAAACTAGGGAAGAAATGCCTGAGGAAAATAAAAACTAATTTCAAGAATGACTTTAATGCTAAGCCATCATCAGCGATTCCACACATCAAATGATCATGAATTAACAAAGTTTTTAAGTGCATTGTAAGAGATATATATATATATATATATATATATATATATATATATATATATATATTAATGTAAATGACATATTTGCCAAAGGAAGTTGAAGTACCATCTTCTAATAGTGCTTTCTATAAATCAGACACTGTAGTAATGTATTACAAGATTTGCAAGGATTTATCATTATGGGGTGTGTGAATACGTGGTAAAATAAAGATTTTTGTGTTAGCAGTAATCAGCATTTTCCAAATGATCTCAATGCCTGAGGAGGTAAACTCACTCTTGTTCTATTAAACTAGTCTGCTACATGAAGGGTTTTTTGATTATGACAGCCCTGGGACCTGTTATAAGTTTCCTATTTGTGAATAGTTGGGAGGTTTAATGTTTTCTTTAACAATGCACTTGCTTAACTCTATGTGTATTTCTCAACTCTCTGCAGTGCGACATTTTCTTCTGCCCCAGACTTCCATTTTCTTTGGAATGGGAGTTGTCAAAAATGCCACTAGGCTTCTGATTTTCCAAGTTCTTGTACTTTCCTCTTGGAGTTAACAGGCATCTGCATATGTTGTCAGGGTCTAAAAAAATCCATTGACTTCAAATTTTAAAGAATCACCAAATATTTTCTGAAGAGATGTAAAAAGTCAGTATCGTGGTGTTATGACATGAACTTGTGAAAATATGAATTATTATATATAATTAGAATGACAAAGTTCCTCACTAAAAAGATACTTTAATAACAATGAAATATAATTATCAAATTAAACTATATTCATCTGCAGGAAATAATGAAACTGAATTTTTAAGTGTGTCAAGATGAAAAATTCTTAAATATAGAGTTAAATAGAATTAATTGGAAATATTTTTGGGATGAATTGAATTACTTTATTTTCAGTTTTCATTGAAACAGGAAGGGCTATTCAATCCGAAAGAGGAAGTTCACAGACATTGTTCCTAAATTCCAACTTCCCGTATAGTGGAGGGGGACATTTCTATTTTATAATCCCAGAATCTAGCCTTCTAGCCAAGAAAGGGAGATTTCCTGGGTTGGGCCACTCCTTAAGATTTCCTCTTATGTAATTCCAAGTGCATAAGTTCTAGAATACAGATTTTTGCCAGGAAAAGGAGATTTTCTGAGCAGTGACAGCCTTAGAGACTAACACTACACCAGCTCAACATTTGTTTAAGAGTTTCTGGAATCTAATCTATCCAGAAATGTGGCGGTGAGTAGGGAGAGCGGTTTCTTGAGCAGGATGTACCTGAACAGTGATGTGCTTGGAAAAAGAACGGAATCCTTGTGACCTGCTGATGCTACTTAAGGGTAAAATGATGAGTTGGGATGGGGTTGGGGTGGGGAGGAAAGAGATCAGGCTTTTGCCATTGTTCTTTATTAAAGTTAAGTGTCAAGCCCAATGGGAAGGAGCTCAAAAACTGTGTATGTTCAATTGGAAGGGAGTGGCCCATGCAACCAACTCAAAGCATGCTTGCTTTTTCAGGAGTCCAAGGCCCGGGGTACCACAAGGAGTCTGGGAGGGACTAGGCAGAACTCAATGGAAAAGCCAGAGATTCATCAGAATATTGGAGTATCACCTTGATGGCATCCTCCGAGTTTAGTCCCTTTCCCTTGGGGAACTATTTTGTGTCCTTTATGTGCTCTGTGTGTAAGTAAACAGGCATACAGTCTGTTTGAAGTCTTCTGAGTTTTTTGCATTTTCTATGGCATAAAATAAAGGCTGTCCTCTACCTACCACCCCCCAAATCAATACAAATAAATTGGGCAGGCTGCGGAGGTCTGTTGGAGTTGTTTTGTGAATTTCACAACATGAAAGATAAATTTTGTCTTTTTGTTAGTGTTACACTAACAGATGGAAGCTGCATATGCCTTTTTTTGAGGCTATCGTTTTGGTGTCAAATTATTTGGGGGCATTTACCACTCCAACAAATTCACATTTTCATGCTGTGTTTTTAGTTTGCAGAAAACAGAAAAATGTAATTGTCAACATTTTAACTTTTACGTTAGCCAAAGCAAAAAGTAAGTTGAAGCTGGAAAATAAATGATCCCTTTGCATCATTCATGTTAATCATATAAATTTAGGAAATGTATAACTATTATACAAGATGAGTATGTGCTAGCAATGTACTATAATATTAGCCCTAGAATTACTATTACTGGGGTCACCTTGGAGCCCATCACAAAAGGGTTTAGTTATTGCACCACTAAAATGATCTTATCACAAGGCATTCTCACTTGTAATAAGATTCCTTTTCTTAGATATTCTATTATACATACAGGTGGCAAACAAAAACGGAAGGTAGGTAACACCATGGTTGGCTATTAAAGGTATTTGTTGGTTACATGTGGAGCTCCTATGCTGTTCTCTGATAAGAAAACTTGGGAATAAAAAAATTTCTCCTTATTTCCATTCTCCATTATTTTCAGAGATGTCAGATAGTTTTCACAACAATGTTATGTTGTCTAGGTTTATCTGCTTTTTATCTCCCTTCTCAAGTGCTCCCCCTAGTTATATTGGCAAGGATAAAAAGCATATGGCAAGCAGTCAACCTTCATTCAACAAATAATTTTCACAATAGCACACTGTCCTTCATCCTGTTTCTATGATCGTCTTCTAGTTTTCTTTCTTATTACCAAGAATAGTTTGCCAGATTATTATGAATAGTTTTCATCTCTTTGCCTTTTAAAGAAACTTATTGGGAAGGAGAAAAGAATAAGAATTATAATATACATGTGTGTAAACACACCCATGTGTACACATGTACATGTACACATATACATGTACACACACATATACATATACATACATATATAATACACACACACATACACATATAGTACCTACTGTGTGCCAGGCACTGTGGTAAGTGCTTTACAAATAATCTCATTTGATTTTGATTACTGTTTTCCAAAACAAAACAAATTTAAGATTAAATTCTTAATTTCTTCTGGAATGACTTGCTATAGATGTAATACCTTATGGAAAGTCTTTTCCTTACCCCCTTCTGAAGAGGATATCCTCGTGTTCCCTGAAGCAACAGATATTAATGTTATTGCAGGAGTCTTAAATACTTCACTTATTTATAATGTAGTAAATGGAGAGAAGAAGGGAAGGAGAAGCCATTGTCAAGTTTTCAGATTCTAACAGGGAATGAGAATAGCATAAATCTCACTAGATTTTCATTCTTCTGCATCAGAAGAGTACCTACACCTTTCGCATATTAGGTCAGCATTTACTTCGAGTAAAGTAAGCACAAAGGGCAATTACATTTTTAAGGCAGCCAGTTTCCAAACAAATAATTTAAGGCAGCCTTTGAATTAAGAGACAATCAGATTTATCTTTATAAGAGAAAGCAGCCAATTGCATAGTACATCAGCATGTAGATGATACCTTGACTGAGTCTTCTGGGAGATGAAGCAAGAGACAAACATGCAAATGACCCACTAGAATATACTTGTCATGTTAGCGGTCACCATAAGGCCAGAGAGGCTGTATCTATAACTTTTTGTTTTCTTGGCTGGCTTTTCTTTCCAGCCTCACTCAGGGCCCAACCAGAAATCCCCTATGCTTTTTCAAAGTATACAGCAAGGATTGTATGTCTCTCTAGTTAGATGTTTATAGGTAATTAGGGAAATTTCTTTCTTAGGATCATATTGTCTTACCTAAGCCGAAAAGCCTCTCATTTCTTTCATGGCCCTTAACATGTCTTATATTAGTCATTCTCCTTTATGATCATGGAATTTTAGATCTCAGAGAAATTCTGGTCCAATATTTTCATTTTACAGATACAGACAACACAAAGCTGCCTCATGAAGAGGTATCATCATTAATATTTTAAGAGCTTAGAACAAGTTTGTATATATACATATACTAGTAAGTATTATTTGCTAGTTTTTGTAAGACAAACAATCCACAGTATGTTAATGTGCCACACCCAAATAAAAAACATGGATAGACCATATTTTACCTTATGAAGGCTGCATTCCAGATTTCCTATAATTCCTAGTTCATTTTCCACCACATACATGGTATTCTAAAAGTCTTAGTGAACTTTAAAGCTATTAAAGTCTAGAATCTTGGAGAATACCTTGCATACACACAAAAATACATTTGCTAGCAAAAGGGCTTTTTGGGGCTCCAATAAAATTATGCATAATAAAATGTCAACAGAATTCCCATTTTAAAAAAAGAAATGAATACAATAATGAAATAATGTTTGAAAAATAGGTCATCAGGCCTTTGTGTTGATAAATAGATTGATATATGTTTATTGAAAAAGTGAGTGACTGAATGAGTGATCAAGTTTGTTTTTTGTGTGTATTTCATCTATGACAATACTTGATGTAATTTAAGGCCTCTCTGAAATTTTTCACATCTGTACACACCCCAGAGAGTTATTTGTACATTTTTCCAATGGAAAGTTGGAGAACTTTACATTTGCTTGGATATTGCTATAAAATTTTAATCAATAATGTGATATAACATCTTAGAGTGATGTAAATGAATAAAGAATGTTAATGATTTATTTTAAAATTATTCTATTTTCTCCTCAAGAGACTTTATAGCTATTGTCTATTATTTAGAAACCATATACACAAAACACACTAACCGTAAACAATACTACTTAGATAATACAAAGGGGGAAATGCCATTTGACTCCCCCCCCCCCGCAATATTCCATAAAAACAGGTCCTACCTGTAAATGCAGTAAAATCATAAGAAATTTCTATTTTGAATTTTGGGCTAGTTACTACAGAACTTCTCGATGACATTGCCCTGGAAACACTGAAAATTGAATACTATCACTATCTATTTTTAAGGAAACACTGAATGTCTGTAGGTACAAAATTTAGATAACTTCCTCCCCTTCCCATGTCACAAGATCAAAATTACTAATGGGTGTAGTATTCTTGTCTATTTGTGATTTTTACAAAATGTATCTGTTTGATGTTTTTATATAATGTGATTAATAAGTTTCATTATCAAACTATCTGTTGATAACCTAAGGCTGTACAAAAATCATTACTGATGCCACTTCCTGTTCAAAAAGCCATCAGTAGTTCCCATTGCTTTCCAAACTGAGGCCAATTCCTTAGTCTGACATACAAGTCTTTCCATACTCTAACCATAATCTTCCTTTCCCTGCTTATCTTCTACAACTATCCTACATATACTGCAGCTAGCAGCTCAAACTCCCAATTACTTGAACATGTTTCATATTTTCTAACTTTTGTTCATGCTTTTTATCTTACCTCCACAAAAATTAAATGCTTGCCATGTGTAAGTCTATATATAATCCTAATGAAGAAATCCCCAATATCATTTCCTTTCAGAAATTATTATGGTACTTTAACCAGGATAGTAACATAATTGAGATATAAGGACAAAATTACCTAACAGTCCCTGCATTTGAAGAGCTTATTTTCCACTATATTATCATAACAATTGAGATGAGACTTTATTTCAGAGGAAAAAGAACCATATGAGTAATGATGAATTTTGGATGGGAATAATTCAGAACCATAGAACCAGAGTAAGTGCATTGTAATAGACTATATTCAATTGATCTTAAATTAAAATATGTTGTCACAAAAAAAGAAAATACTGCATTGCTACTTTTAGGTAAAAAAAATCATGAGTTCAGAATGAGCTCCAAATAGGTGGCACACTTGGTGATAAATCCATGTTTGGTGAAGATGCCAGTGTTTCTTCTATCTTTTTTGTCCTCTCATAATACCTTGTACATTTTAGTTTCTCAGAGAACTGGCTTGAAATAGTTCAAAATTATAATTATTTCATGCCTAATTATGTACTCATTTCCCTTTCTAATGTTGGTCCCCAAGCTCCCTTTTACACATTTTTGGTACAGTTGCAACAGTTAAAAAGGCATCGTTCTGTACTCTGCTAAGATACCATCATTTACAAAAGAAACTTGGTCTTTTGCTGCCCCAGCAGTTTTAGGTGAGATTAAAAGAATTTGTTACTAAACTACAGACAAAAAATAAATATTATGGAGCTTTCTGAATGAAGGACTTCATCTCCATAGGGGGAACTGCATGCTTTCCTTTATTTCAAATATGCAAAGAAATTTTCACTGATCCACATAGTCTCAGGATAATATATTTATAATGGGATGGTTTTCTTTTATACATCTGCTCTTTGGGAAAGAACTGTGTGTCAGCTTCCCAAAGTTATAGATTACTATTAGCATGTAAAGATCTGTTACCCTATCCAAATGTGTCTCTTGTGTTAGGGGCCATTGCTTTAAATGAGAAAGTTAGCATTCTTATTTTTATAATATTTCCCTCAGCTCCAGGGATGCCACCAAGGTTGTAATTTAGAGCCAATGCATTTAACAAGGAAAGAAATCCCCAAGCCACTGAAACCCTAATGACTTTCCTTAAAATGTTTTGAATATCAAACACTTCAGTCATCACAATTAATTTAGAGGTAACTTCTTTTTCAAAAGGTCAAGTCATAGAATTTGATGAGATATAAGGCCACATAGGAAAGAAAGTAATTCTGTTTATCATATTCCTGGAAATAAGAATTCCTAGGAGAGCTCGTGTTAGAGTAAGGAGAAATAACATAATATTGGAATTGGGATGAATTATGACCACAAAAAAGAAATTAATTTTTTTTTCATTTCCAGAGATGACTTATAAAAATTTACTTTGCTTATGGCATTTAAAACTAGTGCCAACTTATTAGCGTTTCCTCTGCTCTGAAATCAGATGAATTCAACTACTTTGAGTATACCTCAAAGTATTTTTGTAACTGTGAAGTTAAAGTATTGTTAAAACATCTAACACAAGGTTGCCTTTTGAATTATTCCACACATTTCAAGATTTTCATTCTATACGGTTGCTCCCCATTACCTCCAAGAACAAACATAACATCCTCCATTTGGCATTTTAGGCCTTTCATAATGTGGCCTACTCCTACCTTTCCAGTCAACTTATACCTTACTCCCTCCCTCTCACATGAAGATTTCACAGAGGTGAAAAAATAAGTAGTTATTGACATCCTTTCAATTGCCTTTTTGGAAGGAAATAATATCTTGTTTTTTTCCACTTATTTAAGAACCCTACTATATTCACAATAAAGTAAATGACACACACACACACACACGCATACACACACACACACACACACACACACACACACACACACACATATATATATATATCAAGAGGTAAGTGCATCAACATTCAGTGGAGGAAATAATTAGAAGTGGCAGCCTCTATATGGATGAGATGAAATTGGGGGAAGAGAAAAAACAAGATGAAAAATGAATGATGCCCTTGTCATGAGACTAAACTTATTGTTTGTTGATTGCTTCCAGTTCCATGAAAAAAAATAAGGGAAAAGATCCATGACAAAAATCCTTTCTGTCTAATATTAATTAGCAGTAGAATATTATTTAATATAATAAAATATAATAATATCTAAAATTATTCTCTCTTTCCTTGGGGGTAGAGGACTTTAGAGAAGAGGGGCATCCCATGGAAAGAGCCCTTGATTGGGAGACTTTGATTATAGTCTTGATTCTGCTACTCACTGGTCATATGATCTTGGATCAGTCAATCAGTCAGTCAGCTAGCATTTATTAAATGCCTGTTACGTGCCAGGAAACATGCTAAGCACTGAGGGTACAAAGAAAGGCGAAAGAGAATCTATGCATTCAGGGAGCTTGCAGTGTAATGGGGGAGATAACACGTAAACAACTATGTACAAATATGATATATGAGTCATCTTAACCAAGGGAATATGCTAACATTTTAAGGGGAACTGGGAAAGCCCTCTTGCAGAAGGTGAGATTCTAGTCGAAACTTAAAGGATGTCAGTGAAGTTGGAGGTGAAGAGGGAGAGTGTTTCAGGCACATGGGGTAGCAAATGAAAATGCATAGTGTTGGGAGATGGAGTGCGTCATAAGAGAAACAGCCAGAAAGCCAATGTCACTGGATGTAAGAGTACTTTGGGGGGCATGAGATGTAAGTAGACTAGAAAAGTAGGAATGGGTCAGGTTTATGAAGGACTCTAAAGGCCAAACAGAGGATCACTTTGACAGCTTAGTGGAGGATGGATTGCAATGAGGAGAGGCTTGAAGTAGGGAAACCAGGCAGAAGCTTTTTCAATAGTGCAAACATAAGGTAATCAGAGCCTACACCAGATGATGAGTGGCGGTCAAAGGAAAAAAGGGAATATATATGATATATGCTATCAAGGTAAAAACAACAGAACTAGGCAACTTATTGGATATAGGGGATGAGAGAGTAAGGAGTCAAAGATGACACCTATATTGTGAGCCTGTGTGATTGGGAGGATCATGGTTATATTTTGGGCAGGCAGAGAAAATAAATTCAATTTTGGACATGTTCAGTTTAAGATAGCTGTTTAGTCATTTTCAGTCATGTCCAACTCTTTGGCAAGGATACTGGAGTGGCTTGCCATTTTCTTCTCAAGCTCATTTTACAGATGAAGAAACAGGCAAACAGGGTTAAGTGATTTGTCCAGGGTCACATAGCCAGTAAGTGCCTGAGGCCAGATCTGAACTCATACAGATGAATTTTCCTGACTTCAGGCCCAGCATCCATTGCACCACCTAACTGCTCCTGGACAAATCTGAGAATCGTCTGTATAGAAATGATCATTGAATATACAGGAGCTGATGAGATCACCAAATGAAAAAATAGATGGCACTGGAAGGAGCCTTTGGGAACATCCAGGGTTAATAAGGATGAGAGCTCAAGATCTAGCAAAGACTGAGGAAGTCAGATAGGTAAGGGGAGAATTGGAAGAGAGCAGCATCATGAAAATCTAAAGAGAAGAGAATATTAAGGAGAAAAAGGTGATCAACAGTATCAAAGCCCGTGCACTGAGGTTAAGAAGGATGAGGATTGAGAAAAGGCCATTAGATGTGGACAATGTCACTGGATCAAATTTGAGAGAGCTCTGTTTCAGTTGAATGATGACTGTAGAGAATTAAGAAGGGACTAAGAGGAAAGGAAGTGAAGGCATGGATTGTAGACAGTCTTTTTGAGGAGTTTAGCCAGAAAAGAGAGATGAGATATAGGATAGTCGATAACAAGAACAGTCACTTGACCTTTCCAGGCTTCAATTATTCGAGAGGGTTGGACTAGATCATTTATAAGAACTGTTTCAGGCCATGTCTTCTTTGAGTTTTTTAATTCAATGATTTCTCTACTCTGGCTGCCTAAAGACCTAGGTTTTAATGACTATTCATAAGCTATGAAATGTCAGCATCTGGATTTGCTTTACAGCCACATGCATTTATACTAACAGAGTATTTCTACTACTGTACTGCTTAAGAATGTTTATAAAATATGTACAGTTCAGCTGAAATAAACTACACTCCAAACTTAGAGTAATGACAACAAATACAGTCTGCCCTAAACAGTTGGATGAGACCCAGCTTTTCTCTCTTTTTATCTGAGTTGATGGTGTGGCTTCCCCCTTCTGCCAGCATTCCAGAAGGAATAGAGCATATGAAAATCATCAACAAAAGATACTGAACCAATGAACCAAAAGGAAAAAAAAGAGGATGTGGGATGGTCTTCAGCTGATAATAACCAATGCGTTTTTTCTCTCTTCTTTAGCAGTGCAGAGGCAGCTAGGTGGCACAGTGGATAAAGCTCCAGGCCTGAAGTCAGGAAGACCTGAGTTCAAATCTGGCCTCAGATGCTTACTTACTAGCTGTGTGACCCTGGGCAAGTCACTTAATCTTGTTTGCTCGATTTCCGTATCTGTACAATGAGCTGGAGAAGGAAATGGCAAACCACTCCAGTATCTTTGCCAAGAAAATCCCACACAAAATCATGAAGAGTCAGACACAACTGAAATGACAGAACACATGAGGGCAAAACCACACTTTCCAGCTGACATGAAAATTTTAAACCTTCAGTGTTTGTTCCTCAACCTAAAATCAATGTGCCAGGACTAAGTGCAGCATGCTTACACTCTCCACTACGGGGGGAGGCTGAGGTTATTGAATTGCTGGTGGAAAAACCTGAGTTCAGGTGACTGGCGCTGCAGGAGAGCTAAAGTCAGTCATCTGTACTAAGTCTGGCACAACTTCCTGGAGTGGTGGTAGTGGTGGTGGTCGGGGATGTGGGAGGACAGGAGGAATGGGGGCGGGGCTCGGAGTGGCGAGGGGAGAGTGACCCAGCCCAGGTCAAAAATGGAGAAGGTCAAAGCTTCTCTGCTACTCAGTAGCTGGATGAGGCCAGGGAGTGACTCTTTCACTTTCTGTCTAGCCAAGATAGGGAGACCCAGATAATTAACTAATTAATAAGTAAAGATACTGTTTAAATTTTATTATTGAGCAGGTTATCATATTATATAGAAATGGGATTAAAAAGCCACAGAAGCTCTATTGATGACCCTCTTTCCCTTGTACTCTCTACTTCTTAGGTTTTTGAAACAGCACTCTCTCCTGCTTCTACTTCTATCAGATTATTCCTTCCCAGTCTCCTTTTCTGGATTCTTATCCAGATCATCCCCTGTAACCATAGGTGTCCAGAGGGGTCTGTCTTGGACCCTTTTTTCTTTTCCCTCTATACTATTCCATTTGGCAATCTCATCAGATACTATAAATTTAATCACCATCTCTATGCTGATGACTCTCAGATCTACCTTTCTTGCCCTAACCTCTCATCTTACATCTTGCATCTTGCATCTCTAACTGCCTTTCAGCCATTTTGCACTAGATGTCCAGTAGACATTTTTCACTGATTATTTCCCAAACCAAATTCCTTATCTTTCTTCCTGAATCCTCTCCTGCCAACCGCCACCCCAACTTCCCTGCTATTATCAAGGGTAGCACTCTTCCTGACAAGTTGTCTTCAAATCTTCGATTTCTCTTACCTTCCATGTTGCCAAGGTCTATTGATTTCAACTTTGCAACATCTTTTGTTATATTAGTCTTTTTGGAACCGTATTACACTTTTGATTTAAAATTGGGCTTTCAATAGCTAAAATCCTGAAGTCATTTTTATATAAATTACTGCTAGACAGTAATTAAACATGGTTTAATGTTCCAATGATTGTGGAGTTGTTTCTGAATCTAAGTAGGTAATGTTACATTTACACCTAATAAACTTCACCTCATGTGTCCCAGGCTACAGAGACCTTTTTAAACCCATGTTTGTTATTATTAGGTATCAGCTATCTCTCCCAGTTCTGGGTTAATTTTAGATTGGATAAAAATGCAATCAATGTTTTCAGCTAAGTCAATGATAGAAATCCTAAACAAAATAGAACATAGGACAAAGCCATAGGGAACTCCAACCAAGGTGATATCTATCCATTAATCAATAATCTTTTCATTGTCATTTTAGTCATTTCAGATGGAGTGTCACTCCATTAGGTATAAACCACTTAACTCTATTAACATTTAATGTACATTTCTGAATTTTAGCCATAACAACATTATGAAAAGCCTTGTCACATTTCTTGTGCAAATGAAGAGATCTCTCTCTCTATCTATGTATGTATAAGTATACATATGTATGTGTAGCTATATATCTACAGGTGTATATATCTATATCTATATACATCTCTATCTATCTATCTATCTATCTATCTATCTATCTATCTATCTATCTATATGCATGTATGTGCCTGTATATCTATAGGTATATAGCATTGCCCTGGTGTACGACAAAAAGGAAATATGATTAGTTTTACTCTTACTGAACCTATGTTGGCCCCTGGTCATTGTTGCTTTCCTTTTTTTTTTTTAAAGGCAACTGGGGAGGAAGGAAACTAGAGAAGAAACATACACAGCCTTTTATAGCTCTATTTTCTTTTATATTTTTAGGCAATTGGGGTTAAGTGATTTGCCCAGGGTCACACAACTAGTAAGTGTCAAGTGTTTGGTCTGAGGTTGGATTTGAACTCAGGTCCTCCTGACTTCAGGGTCGGTGCTTTACTGCTCCATCTAGCTGCCCCTGCTTTCCTTTTTAAATAATCAAAAACTCTCCATTCAATAATCTGGCCTAACATTTTACTTAGAAACCAAGTTTAACTAATGGTCTTAGAATATGGAATACTGCATTGCCTTCTCTTGAAAACTGGGACAGTATTTGCCTATATCCAGTTTCTTGGCTCCTTCTCAATCTCTATGATTCTTCAAAGATCTGTCCCAGGCTGGGCAGCTAGGTGTTGCAGTGGATGTAATACTGGACATGGAGTAAGGAAGACCTGAGTTCAAATCTGGCCTCAGACACTTGCCACTTACTAGCTATGTAACCCTGGGCCAGTCACTTAACCCCTTTGCCTAGCCAAACAACGACAACAATAAAACAAACAAACAAACAAACAAAAAGGACCCCAATAAGGCATGTTACTTGCCCAAGCCATGAAATCTTAACTAATTTAAAGCCTCTCTTTCAGATTTTTTTTTATAGGTCTGGCATATTTTTGTTATCCGCAGTTCTTTTTCACATGTTCCTGTTTCCATATTTTATGCACTTTTTGATCCTGAGATCATCAGAGAGCTGCCTATGAAGCTACATATTTTTACATGCTTTTTTTTACTTCACCCAAAATATTTGCTATTTTTATAGGCCAGAATTTTATTTTTGAGAACATTCAATCATTCGAATCAATTTTCCATTAAAATTCTCTAGTTCCCTTCATCTTTTTTCCTGATAACTTTATTTCTACCACCAAACCTACTCTCATAACATATTTTTATGCGTATATTCTCTTTCCCTATAAACTTATAAGCTCTGTATTATCCAAGCTGATTTAAAATTCTACCTCTTCTATGAAACCTTTCTGGACGAATATGAAAAACATGTTGACAATATCTCCCAACTCCACTGCTTAAGTCAGACACATGGGATCACCTTCCACCATTGCATAGTAAAAGTGGAGGCATTTACTCCCTTACCCATCATCACCATCCTACAAATGCACTTACTCTTAGATTACATTCAGCATAAATAATTTGTGTAATATGATATGCAATGATAAGCAAGTATGGTAGAATGGAAAAAGAGCCAGCTTTGAAGTCAGGAATACTTGGATTCAACTCTTTTCTATCTAGAAAAAAATACTATTTGTGTTACTATGGGAAACTCACAACCTCTAAGTGCCCCAGAGGAAGGATCCACACTGGTACCTCATCACACATATAAAATCACAGGTCCAGATTAAAAAAACGAAAAAAAAAAGCAACTTATGAAATATTCTTATATACTTGTTCAGTGTTTACTATTCCTTTGTTTGTATATCAGATTATAAACCACTGAAGAGCAGAAATCATATCAATAATTTTCTTTATAGCATTTGGCACACACTCTTACAAATGGGTATTTAATCCTTTTAAATGAAAAATTTCCCAGGTCTGCCAGTACCACCACTATCTCAAGAGTCTTGAAACCTTATCATGCATGCCATTAAAATTTTTTCTATATGAAAAGGCTACTATCCACTACAAATGGAAAGTGAAAATGAAACTTTAAGATACACATAACCTATCTCTCCTTTACATGTTTTTATCCAACAGAAATGGAAAAATTTACACTTAAAAATTATAGTCACTATGTGTAACATCATAAAAGAGTATTGTTTAAAATGATACAAATCAGATACAAATGGGTAAAATCTCTGCTTGGTGTTGCTACAGCTGCCCCTTCCTTTCTCTCTTTTTTAAACCAATTTTCACAGTCTATAAAATCTTAGAAGGTACCAGATGTTTGGCAGAGGCTGTTCTACACGTCCCAGTTTTTAAAGTGAATGCAAGATTTATTATGGCTATATAAATGTAATTTCAGCCTTGACTTTTGTGTTTATGAACTAGGGGTAATCTGCAACTCGGCCTCTCTTCGAAGAGAACAATTCTTATCCGGAGAGCTGAGGTGTCAATACCCAACAATCCAAATAGCCACAGGATGTTCCTGAAAGAACTACTTCTGCCTACAAAATGTTCCCAGTTAGTTCCTAAAAGCTCAGGGCAGTTTTATTTTAATGTAAACATTCTCAAAAAAAGCTCTTCTAACATGCAGATGACACTCAGGAGCCAAGCCGGAATCTTTTGTACGTGGCTATACCCTGGCACTTGGGACGTCTGCCTAAGCAGAGACTGTTAATGCAAAAAAATTATTATTTTTTTTCCCATAGTGCCTATTTTCTAATACTGAGAACAGGACTAAAAAGCACTCATGCATTCCTTCCAATCTTTTGTAGCTCAGCAGTGCTCCCATGGAGGGTTGCCATTCGTTTTAATTCCGCAAGTGGAAGTTTGGTTGTGTTTAGTACTGAGGGAATTCCACATGTTATTAGAAAGCAGCTGACAGTTTCTGGCAGAGGCAACTTGAGGCTTTACAAGCCCTCAAAAATAAGAGGCTAAATTTCATCTTCAGCAGAGCTGTCAGCAGCTTTATAAAAGGAGGACTTTTTCTTTTTCTTTTTTTTAAAGTGAAGAGTTGTACCTTTCTCCTTGTAATGTTTGATGAACAAGGGTTATTTGAGCACCCACTCTGTAGAGAGCACTGTTCTTGGCCTACTGGCAGAAGCCTGAGGAAAACACCTTCTAAGGCTTGCCAGTAGAACTATGAATTTCTCTAGGATAAAATCCCAAGTTCACGCTGAGAAAAGAGTGTAGAACGCCAATGGAAATGGAACGCAGCTGGGCTTTAGAACACTGAAACATTTAAAACATTTCACTTTGTAAATGAATTATCTTTTTTTCTGACAAGTTCAAGAAACTAGCTGAATTCTAAATGGTTCCAAATTAGCCTCAATTTATTCAGGGCATTGCAAAGAATATGAGGATGCTCTGTCAATTGGATCATTGATTTTATTGAACACATTACTGCCTGCCATTGTTAACATTCTGGATGAGCACATAATTTTTATAAATGTAAAGTGTATAAACTGGGATATTACTATAGCAGACATAGTTGGCATGCATGATAATCAGCAACAGGAGTGGGTCTGTTTGACTGAAGTGTTCTGTGAGACAAAGAGGCAGGCCTGAAAATGGTGACATGTTGCAGGTGTTGACCAAAGGCTGGGCTATTATATATAATCAGTGTAGAATTACTAATTCACATTCTGATCTTTTCAATTGCACGTTTTCCTTGTCATCCTTGACTATATTTGTGTAAAATGGGGTTGGCATATTTGACTAATTTTTTGTAGCGAATTAATGAACTAGCACTTTACACCTGGAAGAGTATGGCAAAAGTAAATCTTGCCATACTATAATAGTTCTATGTTTGTGATCATCTCTCAAGGCCACAGTAGAGCTGAAAAAATTGCAAGTTTCTGATCAGAAACATCTAGGGACTAACAAGGGATAGGGAAGGGAAGAGAGGATGTGAAAATGCATTAAAGTAGGATTAAGATACTCAAAAAATGGCACGCAGGAGAGAAGTCTGATTGCTTACCCATACTATCTACTCATCATTTCTCTATATAGCAAATATAGTATTTCCAAGATTTCGTTATTAAGGCAAAAGACTCAGAAGACATTTTATTTCTAATAAAATATGCATCTAGGACACAGTTAATGGAGAGATTAAGAACTTGGGACTGACGGCTGGTTAATCAAACCCAGGAAAAGCTCAATCTTTGTGACATCAAGGTAAAAGAGCCCATTTTTTCATTCTTCCATCAAGTCCTTAACCAAGTCCTGTGATATCATCAAAAGAACCTTGTCTGTAAGTTTCAGGGCTTTTCCCACTTCCAACAATGGGTTTTGGGGCAATCTGAGGAAAATCATGTCACCTTGCTGTGTCTCAGTCATTTCAGTTGTAGTGTAGGGATACAATTACCTGACTCCAAAATAAATCAATGGAGTTTAACTTGGTTAAAACAGATGTAAAGTAGGTTCATTAAAGAAAGAGGGTTTAAAAAATTATTATTCATTTTTTTTCTACTACTCAGAGCCATTCTATGTAAATCTGAGGGCTGTAAGAAGGGGTGTGCTAGTAAACGTTTAACCACCCAACTCTGGGGAAGGGGGAGGGTGGCAGGGAGGAAGCACACACACACACACACACACACACACACACACACACATACATACACACACACGGCACACTTTTAAGTTTAATCTGTATTAACATTTTCTCCACCACTTTCTTAAGTTTAGACAATCAATCAAACCATGTCAATCCCTGATTTGTAGCATCTGCCAAAATACTCACAATGAAAATGTAACAAGCAGCTTTCTTGATTCAAAATGGCTCCAACCTACCCCTGCCTATAAAGTTAACTATAATTCTCATCATTCCTATTTCTCATTATGAGGCATCATGGTAGAGTGAAAGGACCAGTGAAAAAGAAATCACAATACCTGACATGAAATCTTAGTTCTCCCACCTATTATTAGTCATGTGAACTTAGGCAAATAACCACTCTGTAGGCCCCAGTTTCCTTATGTTTTAAGGGGGAATAATAATAAACACCTTGTTTCCTGATGAGATTAAGTGAGCTAATTTTGCAGAAAGCATTTTGAAAACCCTAAAGTAGTATATGTCTCTCTATTGTATCACTTTATCCATGTGTCAGGAATCTGAGGATACTGAAGATCTTTGTAGAATTATGTAATTTTAGGGTTAGCTGGACTCTTGTCATTTGATAGATGATAAAACTAAGAGAAAACTAAGGGATGACCTGGCTTTGCCAAAGTCACACACATCTAGTGAATAAAAGGAATAATACTCACTCACCTCAGAGAGGCATTATGACTGCGAGGAAGGTGTATGTGAGTGTGGCCTTCACTGGACTTTTTTTTTGTTGCATTCTCATACATTTACAAGTCCATAGGTCCACATTGCTATGTAAATTTTAGTAAATTTACTGGGTAAATTTTAGTCATGGCTTAAGTGCGGGAGATGTGGGATAGGAGGAAGAAAAGGACATTGAATCTTTAAAATCATACCTTTTGCTTTGACCAAATAATTTCTGCGATTTTAGTAGGAGGTGATTGCCAGTTAAACATTTTAAAGCTCTCATTTTTCAGAACTCAAAAATTATTTCCCCTAGCTTTTCTAGAAACAGATGCATGGTAATTAATAGGCCACACACAGTACTGAATGACTGCCAGCCAAGCTTCTCTAGTCATATTTGGGGCATTTCCCCCCCACATGCTAACTCATATAAATTTTTTCCTCTTCTATCTGAATCTTGGAAATATTTCATCAGAGTACCTCCATTTAACTGATTTAACTCACACTGAATCACATGCAATTTGGTGTAAAGGTCTGCATAAATGATGAAGGACATTAATGGCTAAAATATGCCACTATTATTTGCACCACTCCACTTGTCACCATGTAATTGCAATAAATGCAATTGGAAATACTTTTATTTGAAGGCCATTTGACAGAAGGGAAGAAAACACATTTACTCTTTCAAGGCCCCGTACATTTTGCTGGGAGAAGTCTGCCTATAAAATTTGTCCTTTTATCCTTGGATGGCTGTTTGGGAAATATCTTTTGGCAGCACATCTCACTAAATGATTTCTGTGACTCAAGGAAAGGCTGTGATTCACAATCCTTCCTCCACATTCCCTCCTTCTTCCTGTCCTCCCCTTTTCCATCACACACATAGTCTCACACACACACACACACACACACACACACACACACACACACTCTTTTCCTACCACCTTTCAGAGATTCAAAAGATATTTTATGCAAGTATACTCTGTTTCCTTCTTCAACAAGTTAAAGAAAGACACTTTTCATGTTTTAGTAAAAATATGGAGCCCTTTTCAGCAACTCGGTTTATGGAATATGAAGCAGCTTATATTCTCTACAGTATACCATTGCTAATACCCATGACTATCCTGAGGTATAAAAAAGAGAGATACACACATTACCATAGGCGACATTTCTATGAGCAGAAGAAAAAAACCAGATTTTTTTTTTGACTCACCCTCTCCTCACATAAGTCCACTGGGCTCAACAAGAATATTTTCACAGCCTTCATAAAAAACCAGCTAATTCAATACAGTTATTCAGTAAAATCTTTATGTGATAAGTAAGAACTTTCACAAGGAAGAATAATAATCCTTTTTAAACACTGGAAAGTTAGTATTATAGGAGATTAAGAAAGAAAGAAAAAATCTATTATCTCCAATAAGCCTTTCGCTCCTTCTAAGTCACCAAAAATGAGTTATCGAACACTTAACTGTTATCACCTTTGTTCCACGTGCCATTTAAATGCTTCTTACCTATAAAGAGGTTCCATTCTGTGTCTAGATCAGCCTGATTAGCCAAGCATCCCTTCATTACATTGAGGCAGTAGTTGTTACAAGGTTTCACAGTGGGAAGTCCTCGACAATATGGGCAGTACAGCATCTTCATTAGTGCTCGGATGCACCCTGGGGTTGGACTGACCTGTGGATTTATTGGGGGTAGGAACAGAAAAAAAAAAGGATAGGGAAGGAGAAAAAAAAAAGAAGCAAGTCAATTCCCATGAATAGACTTCAAGCAGAAACACTGAAGGGTCAACTAAATGATGGGGATCTTAACTCTTAATAGCATCCTCCCGTGCAACAAGTCAATTCCAGTTAACTACCCCATTTTGGCAAAATAATAGCTCAATTTCTTCATATGTAGCTGTCAACTTTTCAATCTCCTCATTAGTGTAATTTAATACTATAGGCACAAGTAGTGACTGACTAACAGAAATAGAATGTAAAATGAGGTAATACAAATGAAAGTTGTTTGCACAATTAAAAGCCCTCTGCAAATAATAGTTCAGAGCCTTGTTCAGACATTTAAGTGTGTATACTTTATATTTTTAGCATCTGAAGATGTTTAGTTTGTAGAAGAGATGAGTGTGTATATGCATGAGTGAGCATGTGTATGCTGGAGTTGGGTTATACGAGAGCAATCTTCAAGTATTTTAAATGCTATCATATAGCAGAGAGTTTACACTTGCTTTACTTGGTCTTAGAGGATAGACAAGGACCTATAACTAGGTGGTGCAGTGGATAAAGTACTGTTCCTGGAGTCAGGAAAACTCATCTTTGCGAGTTCAAATCTGGCCTTGGACACTTACTAGCTGTGTGACCCTGGGTAAGTCACTTAACCCTGTTTGCTTCAGTTTCCTCATCTGTAAAATGAGTTGTATCTTTGCAAGAAAACTCCAAGAGCTGGATGTGACTAATGACACAGCTAGAAGAAATGGATAAAAGGGAAAAACTATTGAATAATTAAATGCATCCCAAAGTGGAATGAGTTGCCTTAGAAGAGTATGTATTTCTATTACTGGAGGTTTTCAGGTAAAGTGGAAACAGTCCTGCATTTGGAATCAGGTAATCATAGGATTGCTAATTTAGAGCTAGAAGGGATGCTTGAGGCCATCTGGATCAACCCTCTTATTTTGCAGATGAAAAAACTGAGGCCTGGAAACATTGAATGACTTACACAAGGTCGCACAGGATTTGAAGCAAAGTCTCCTGACTCCAAAGCTGATGGTCTTCACACTGAACCATGCTTATCAAATCCTGGCTTTGCCACACAGGACCTTTCACTTAACCTTCTGGGGTCTCAGATTCCTCATCTTTAAAATAAGATGGCTTCCAAGGTGTTTTCCAACTCTGCAACTATGATTCTAGGATTTGTTGAGAGGAAGTAGGGCAGATTCTATTTCAGTTACAAATTGGATTGGAATGTCTTTGATGTTCTTCATGTTTAAAGAGATTCTGTTGAAGTTTACACTGCTTTCCTGGAACTGTTAGCTGTTAGAACAAGGTAGATTAACTATACTTCCATCAGCATAAGAATGCTTCCCCCTGCTTGTTTTTGAAACTGGGTCTCCCTGTCTTTTCCATGGTGGAGGTGCAGCAGCCACTTGCAGGCCTGATCTCTCCACTGATCTGCATCGGAGCTTTGACCTGTCCTGTTTCTGACCTGTGTCAGTTCAATCATCTTTGGGTAGCCTGGTGGTTCCTCACTCCTGTTGGCTTACCGTTGTGCCAGAGAGTGTCTACACCTGCTTGGCTTAGCCAAATGCAGTTTAGAAGTCACAAGCTCCAGTGATCCCCAGTCCCAGCCATCCCAGGGGGCAGGGATTATAGGCATGCGCCACCATGCATAGCTGGATAGATATGTTTTAACAGGATAGACAGCAACTCGTGCGGCGTATAACCCAAATAGATGCCTTGTTTGAGACAGCTGGACCAAATGAACACTGGATTTGCAGTTAAAATACCCAAATCTCTTCAGGCTAGGCCACTTACAGTGATATTCTGAACAGATTGTTAAACTTCCTTGAGCCTCATTTCCTTTATCTTCAAATTTGGGATATTAATATTTACCACACAGGGCAAAGTCATTTCTATTCCTTGCCTTCATTTTCTCTCCTCTCCTCTCATCCACTTCTCACACCCTTGTAGGCAGATTTCCAGTTTCATCATTCAAGTCAAACTGCTCTCTCCAAAGCTGCCAATGATCTCTAATTGCAATATTCAGTGGCCTCTTCTGGATCTTCATCTTTCTTGACTCCTCTGCAACATCTGACACTGTGGACCACTCTCTTCTTTAACATATCTCTTTCTTGGTTCTCCCCTAATCTAACTGTCCCTTTGCATTTCTTTGCTGGATTGTCCTTCCTTGTTTTATTCCCCAAAGTGTGGGTATACACCAAGGCTTTGCCTTCTCTTTTCTCTTGACAATCTCTTATTAGCCTCATCGATTCCCATGGGTTCAGTTATTATCTCTATAAAAACAACAGGAAGCCCTATATAAACAGCCCTGGTCTCTCTCCTGTGCTCTATTTCTGTATAACCACTTTCTTACTGAGTCTTTCAAAATACACGTCCCTTAAGTCTCTCAAACCTACATTGTAGAAAAACAAACAAAAATAAAAACAAACAAAAATTTATTGTATTTCCTTTTAAAACAAGTGTTTCTTCTAACCTTTTGCATTTTTATCCAGGACACCACCATACAACCAATCACCCAAGTATCCTTGATTCTTCACTCTCATTCCCTTTATACATCCAATCAACTGTCAAGTCTCATTGATACTACCTCCACAATAACTCCTGTAGCTACCACCTTCTCTCCGTTCATACGTATATCCTCATACAGCTTGCAAAGTCATATCCCTAAAGCACTGGCCATTCCCCCACTCAGCAAGCTCTAGAGCTGTCTATTGCTGCATGGATCAATTAAAAACTCTTCTGGCATTTTAAAAAGTCGTTTACCATCTGATTCTATCTTACCTTTAAAGGTTTATTACATATTACTCACCTTCATGAGCTCTACAGAACAGCCAACCTGGTTATCTTACTTTTCTTGACACACATGTGCTATTTCCATACCTTTCCACCAACTGTTCCCCAATATTGGAATGTACTCCTAACTCCTCACTCCTTTCTTTTTCTTAGAATTCCCTCAAAAGCTCAGCTCATATGTGACTGACTTCCTATTGCAGATCTATCCTCATTATTACACTGGCAATTTCACTCTTCATTCCCATCAAATTACCTTATAGATGTGCTGCATACATGAATATGTGCTGTATGGACGTGTTATGTATACATGTTGTCTTTCTATCAGAGGGTAAGCCTCTTGAGGGTAGATGCTATTTAATTTTGTCTTTTTAAAGCACTTAGCACAGTGCCTGGAACATAGTAAGAAGGCATTATATAAATGCTCAATCCCTTCCCGTTCATTCCCTTTTTGATTCTCAAGCCTAGCACAACACCTGGTACATAGTGGGTTTTCAATAAATACTGACTGGAATTAAGTAATGTATGCATGTTCTTTATAATTAAAAGCAGCATATTAAATATGTTACTATAATCTTTATTTTTTGTTTTCTTTTGGTCTGGATCTAGTTGGGGATTCTTTCAACCAGTTCAGGTCAGCAACTCATCTGTAATTTACAGTCTCAGACAATTGCTTGGAGGCACTGAAGGGTAAAATAATTTGTCTAGGGTCACACAACCAGCATTTATAAGAGGTAAGACTTGCACCAAGGGCCTCCTGACTTCAACTCTGGCCCTTTGCTGACTAGGCCATGCTAGCACTCACTATTACCATTATTATGGCTTACTTCTTTTGATCCTTATGGCTTTATTATTTATTGAGGGTGGTGGTGCAGATTCCTAAGTGTGTGGAATAAAAACAGTGTTGTGGGGGAAGCCAGGGAATGAGAACAGAGCTAATCAAGTCTGCCTCATGAAGAATTGTAGACTATGTCTAACATCTCAATTTTAACTCAAAAGAAAGTGGTCACTATAAGCAGTTGGAAACCTGGAGCAAAGATAATAGTAAATCCTCACTTAAAGAAACTACTATTCTATTCTAATTGGGGAGAATGCTATAAGATAATAAGTCATATTCATTTGCTTTCTTTTCTTTTAGTGTTTTAGTCAAGTAAACACATGTTGCTATACCTTTGACCTAGATCTAAGAATAAACATGGGAGTAACATGATTTAGATGATTTCACGAAGTATGAATGTGAGTTGTTCCCATGTTTGATTTGTCTACCTTCCAGAGAACAGACCACCAAATTCTTTTACAATGCTAGCAATTCACAAGAGAAATCTACAAGGCCAAGAAGAGACACAAGACAGGACTTTTCCTACCATTCGTTAAACATAGGAAAGGCCAGGTACACATTGACAAATAGGAGTTCTTAGGACGAAATACTTTTTTTTGATGTCTAATAAGATAAAATAACTTCTGATCTTTAAAAACAACGCAATTTTGTGGCCTTGAAAATTGGAGAGAGAAAATTTGCAATAGCGAGTTTAGACAACTTTGTCTTCATCCTAGTCTGATGGAGTCCTGGTTCATTATTTCAGGAAATCAAGAATTTTCTGGGGCAGCTAGGTGGCTCAGTGGATAGAGAAACTTGACACTTACTAGCTGTGTGACCCTAGGCAAGTACCTTAACCCTGATTCTCTCACCAAAGGGCAAAAAAAAAAAACCACAAAAAAACCCCCAAAACCTCCCCCACCCTTTTTTCTTGGTAATTTTAGTTTCTGGGTTCTGTTAAAGGTAAATATTTGTGTTTTTAATGTTTAAGTAGTAGCAGAAAATAGGCCTCTTAAGTAGTATATGTCAAGTAAATGAGACAGGATATAATCCTTTCAAATATGTAAAAAAAGGATAATTTAGCTTTTATAATGACTGAAATATAACTTCCAACAAATTTGATATGAGAATCTGTTGAGTTAAATTCTTAAATGAAGAATGCCAGAGGTCGTGGTAACTTTTGCTTTGTGGATATTATCTGCTATGTAACATTCTGTCCTCTGCAGATTCCGTCACAGTTGTTTAGAAGCAGATTTGAGGCTTTGATTTCTATTTCCCAAATCCTGAATTGTATATGAATAGAAAAACATCTGTGATGCCACCACCCTACTTGAGGCTATCATAAAACCCTCACCATTGAAATATCTCCCACCATGTCTCTGCCTCTAGTTTCTTCTCTCTCCAAAGTATCCATGATATAGCTGCCAAACAGATTTTCTAATGCACAAGTATGACCATGCTCAAGGACTTTCAATGTCTCTCTTATTTCTATACTAAAATCTCTACACTACCCCCTTTGCTTGACATTTGAAACTTGCTACAATCTTGATTCAACCTAATTTTCTAGCTTTCTCTTTTTTTAAGATTAACCCCCCCCCATAGTTATTTCCCAGTAGAAGAAGCTTCTTGCTTGTAGAGATGGTTTCAATCTTTGTATTTTTATCCCTAGTGCCTGGCACATAGTAGGTGTTTAATAAATGCTCATTTATTGTTTAAATGTTCCCTTTCTCCTTCTCCCCTGCAATAATCTTTACTTTAACCATACTTCCTCTTCACATACTTTTTGCCCAAGCCAAACTCAACTACTAGCTATTTTTCAGTTTTGACCTGTGATCTCCCACCTCCATGTATTTATGTAAGCCAGCTCCATGTCCATAATCCTCTGCATCCTCATTTGCAAGGCTTCCTCTTCTTCTTCTTCTTCTTCTTTTTTTAAGGCAATTGGGGTTAAGTGACTTGCCCAGGGTCACACAGCTAGTAAGTGTCAAGTGTTTGGTCTGAGGCCGGATTTGGACTCAGGTCCTCCTGATGTCAGGACCCGTGCTCTATCCACTGAGACACCTAGCTGCTCCCAAGGCCTCTCTTCTAAACAGCTTTGTGACTGAAGGTGATCCCTCATTCCTCATACTTTCCTAGGCTCAATCCTTCTTTCTTTACATTGTTTCATATTTATCTGTCATATTATCCCACCTTTGCTCCCATTATAAGACTATACACTCATCAACAACACAAATGGCAGTGATTTTCTAACACTGTTTCCTCAGCACCTAGCACAATGTCTTGCATATAACAGGTGCTTAATAAGTGTCGAACTGAATTATAAGTTCACAGATTTGGACCTGGAAGGGACCTTAAAGTCTACCCTTCTCATTTTACAGTTGAGGAAACATTGTGAGAGAAGTTAAATAACATATCTGGTTACACTGCTATTCAGTATCTGAGGCAGGATTTGAACCCAGGGCTTCCTGACTCCAAGTCCAGTGATTCATTCATTGTGCTACTTAGCTGCCTAAATGAGGAAGGATGAAAAAGTACTAAGAACATTTTGGGTTTTTGTAGATTTAAAAGAAAAGTATTTATCATTGATTGTGGCCTTGTATGCCATGGTCTGGTTGAATTTCTTCACGCTGCTCCTACTACAGCACTGAAAATGCCTCTACTTCAAGATCAACCCAATTCCTACCCTCATTGACTTTCAGATTTCTTCCTGTGGCCCCTTCTGCTTTCTGTGGATTCTATCCTGAACATTCAGCATTCTCTGATGTGATGCCCGAGGTACCAGTGAGGTATGTGAATCTGAGAGTGTTAAATTGTTTTAGGACTGCAAGTTTTAAACTTTCCACTGTGCTCCTTCAAATCCCAGGTTGTGATATGGATACTGATAACTGAACGATAAACATACCAAATTCACACACTTTACTGGCCACCCCTAGTTTACGGTAAAAGAAAACACATATTTGAGTTAAAAGTGACATTCAGTGAAATAAGCTTCTCACTCTTCTACATCTTAGAATCTAAGTAGATGGCTTAAATTGTTTTCTTATGGGCTTTTATGGACTTTTCTCAGTTCAGGAGCCTCACCTTCCTTATGCTGTTAGGATATGTACAATCTGTTCACTCTGACATTTCAGAAGAGCCTCCTTGTTCAAGCTAGCAGCTGATGGAGAAAATTGGACAACATCTCTTAACTCAAGAGAACGGCATTGCTTAGGGTTCAGTTAAATGTGGTTCTGAGAGTGCTTTTGGTACTTAAATCTATTCCTAGTTAAGAGAAGCATCGATACCAGGGACAGGGGATGTAGAAGTAGTAATATAGGCAGCACAGATTCAAATCAAAGTGTGCTGGTTCACAATCAGATTATTTATACACATATTCTTATGTACATATTTTTATTTATATACACTATATGTGTTAATGGGGCAGCTAGGCAGCAGTGGAGTCAGGAAGACCTGAATTTAAAGCTGGCTTCAGATACCTACTAGCTGTATGACCCTAGGTAAGTCAGTTAACCCTGTTTGGCTCAGTTTCCTCATCTGTAAAATCAGCTGAAGAAGTAAATGGCAAGCCACTCCAGTATCTTCGCCAAGAAAACCTCAAATAGGGTCACAAAGAGTCAGACATAACTGAAATAACTGAACAACAATAAGTATGCATGTATGCATACATGTGTATGTGTGCATATATGTATATATACAAATAATATGTTTATATATTATATAATATAGAACTTATGCACATATGTACAACATACATATATACACATATACATGTACATATACATTCCTATACATATACTTTCCTCACTTTATTTTTTAAAAATTATTTTATTTTGATTTATCAATAATCACACACCTTCCTCACTTTAAACTGAAGATCTACATAAGGTATGGTTTCAAGGTCAGGGTATTTAGAAGAATGATCACAGAGAAAAGAACATTCTTTTGTTTTATTTGGAAAAAGGTTCATTAATATTTTTCTGTGTGTGTTATGGCTGCTTTTGTATTTGGTGTGAATTCTCATCAAATAATATTCAAAACTGGGATCTCAGACTCACTGAATCCTAAGTTTCTTATATATGAAGTAATTAACATAAATATTCTCTAAAAAAACCCTTTTGAAATAGTAGATAAGCAGCTATTTAAGAGAAAATATATGGACCAAGAACTAGAGTTGTGTTAGAAGCCAGAAGTATATACTATGGGTGGGGAACCTGTGGCTTTGAGGCCACATATGGCACTGAGTTGTTTGTATACTTATAGGATGGTGGATATAGAGCCAAAAGGGATCTTTGAGGCCATCTAGTCTAATATATATTTTGTAGATGAGGAAACTCAGGCCCAGAAAAATTAAATGACATATCTAAGGTCACTCAGCAGCAGAGGCAAATTCTGAAAATGAGTCCTGCACATTTTCCATAGCAGCTTGGTGTTTTGTGGGAATGTATGTTAGACAAATACCATATGAAAGAAATATAATTTAAAAAATTAAGGACATCATTAACAATATTAACTGGAAAAAAGATTCAACAACATACAATTCCCAATTTAGATAGAGCCATAAGGGGGCAGCTAGGTGGTGCAGTGGATAGAGCACCAGACCTGAGAAGTCAGGAGGACCTGAGTTCAAATCCAGCCCCAGACCAAACACTTGACACTTACTAGCTGTGTGACCCTGGGCAAATCACTTAACCCCAATTGCCTAAAAAAATAAAAGAAAATAGAGCTATAAAAGGCTGTGTATGTTTCTTCTCTAGTTTCCTTCCTCCCTTCCTTCCTTTCTTCTTCCCTTCCTCCTTCTCTTTCTTCCCCTCTCATTCTGTGATAGATTATACATTTTGTAATTATTTTGAATGGGGCTTCCCTTTCTATTACTGTTTCCTGAATTTTGTGGTTCATATATAGAAAATGTTGATTTTTGTTGGTTTATTTTATAGCCTACGTGTAACTTGACAGAAGCTGTTTATTCCCTCAATTAGTTTCTGTTGCTGATTCCTTAGAATTTTCTAAATAAACCATCATGTCAATAGCAAATTTGGATATTTTTATCTCCTTTTTGCCTATTTTTGTATATTTAATTTATTTCTTATCATACTGATATTGCTAACATTTCTAGAACTACACTACATAATTGTAAGAAAAGGTGGCATTGTTGCATTAATTCTATATTAATTGGGAAATATTTTAGTATTTCTCCATGAATATAATACTAGTTTTTGGTTTTAGACACTTTTATCATAATAAAATCCTTTCTTTTCCTATTTTTGTATGTTTGTGTTATTATTATTATTTTGCATAAATGGGTTTTTTACTCTGTGAAAGATTTTTTCTGGGTATCTTAATATAATCATATTGTTTTTGATTGAAAAAACTGATTAATTATATAATTTCTTTTCTTAATATGGAACCATTCTTGCATTCCCTGAAATAAATTTAATTAGGGCAGTGTTTTATTGTTTGTTTTTAAAGACTATAGCAGGCTATATTCTATAGTTCCCAGATCCAAATGTAGAGCCAAAAGAGTAAGCTGAGTGCAAGTTAGGGGATTTGACACCCAGACCTTAATCAATCAATAGATCAGCAGACATAATTCAATTTTTAAAAAGTGTAAACAAGATTATTGACCACAGCTGTGATCCTTTTATCACTTTACCAGGTGTGAACTTCTCTTTAATTGGATCAAGAAGATCAGGAAAGACCTGATTGACTAACCCAAAAAGCTAACCATGTTCCTGGGATTTTAAAGAGCAGGATAAATATCAGCAGTTATGCAGTCCAGCCTAGTCCAGAGGAGGATTTTGGTTCTGAGGATTCCAGCTAGGCCTTGGAGAGGAAAGCAACCTTTTTTGGGGGGGTGGGGGAGGGATAGTCTTTCTATTCTCCCTGCCCCCTGTCTCCTTTCTTTCCCTATCTCATTGACTGTGTCTTTGGAAACATTGGACCAGTACCACAAAATATTTATAAAGGACACATTTAGGACATAGACACAAATGGTCACAGACCAATACAAAATGACATCCATCTAAGGAAAGAAGCAGTTTTAATGAACATGAATCCTTCTATCAGAGAAGAATGCTGGTGACCAATTGAAGAAATGACATCCAGCTCAGATTCTTAAAATCTAGCCACAGGCTCAGAGATCTGGCCCTCTTGCATTAGCAATACAAATGTTTAGATTTCTTAAGAGTCTGCCCAATATGATGGATGTTCTAATAAACCTTATCTTTGGCTGAAAGAAGGCTTGGGTTGAATTCTTTTTGGCAGGATGCCTGTGTTGTGATTTTGGGGTGCTAGCACCCCTAAATCTCAATATTTTGGTGGCCCGTAAAGGGAAGCTGCCTAACCCCAAGTTCTTCTCCAGCCAAGACTAGAAATTATGTAAACCTCCCCACCCTTCTTTCTTGCCCTGCAGTTAGGGTCACTCTCCAAGCACCTAGGAAGGCTTGGAGGTGCTTTTCAGGCAGACAGTTACGAGGCTGTCTCACACTCAGCCTGATGCTCTCAGGTTCTCAGTCCACTGGTTCAGTTGAGGCAATGGACCTGGGTACACCTTCCACAGCATAGAGGACAAAGACAGATGCCCTATCCAGAAATGTTTGCCCAATTCTGTCACTTCTCTTGGCACTAGGGAATTGGGAAAACTGCAGATGCTTTTTGGTTCCCTGAGGCTTACTTACACCCTTCTCTCTACACCCTTGAATCCTCCTTCATGGAGGTTACAAGGAAAAGTTAGAACAGCTAAAAACATCTTAGCAGATCCGGGAAGTTTTGTGATCAATCATTAAGGAGTTTTGAAATACCTCATTACAACCCTGGTCACTCCCTTCTCCCACTCCCTTCCCTTGAATCAAAAGGGTATCTGTCAATCCCTCTCATAGGAGAAAAGAGTTTCACCCTTTCCCCTCTCCTCTCCCCCCTCTCCCAATTCACCCTCTACAGCATGGGCCCCACGGCAACCTTTGCCTGGAAGCACCACCAAGGTTCAGCACATCCTGCTCAAGGTAAAGAAGCTGGCCTCTGAACTTGGCTAAGCATGCCCTTTTAAAATTATAGTTTTAACTGTTAATGATGAGATGTTGATTCTCTGTGTAAAGTATTTGGAAATGCATATAACAGGGGGTCAGAGCCAAGATGGTGATTGAAAGCAGTGACTTGCTTGAGATCTCCCCCAGACCCCTCCAAATACTTATAAAAAATGGCTCTAAACAAATTCTGAAACAGCAGAACCCACAAAAAGACAGAGTGAAACAAATTTCCTGCCCAAGACAACCTGGATAGATTGATCAGAAAGGTGTATCGTGCCAGGCTGGGAGCGCAGTGCAGTGCGGTGTGGGCGCACAGACCTTAGCAAACCTGGACCAGGCCTCAGAGGACTGAATTGTGGGCAGCTGTGGAGGTTTCCAGACTCCTCAATCCAAGAATGCCAAAGACAGCCTAGAAGGTCAGTGGGAAAAGTCTGTTTCTGTCGGTGGTCAGAGAGGAAGGCGGGGTTTCAGCTCCATTCCCCAAGAGCCTGGCCCTGGGCGGGGGGCAGCTGCTTCCCGAGCTTCGGGCCCACAGACTGAGGGGGAATTCAGTGGCTGATCAGAGAGGGATTACAGGGATCTCTTTGCTAGTGCTGAGGCAGGAATCTCTTGCTTTGCCCCTGTTTGGATCTGGGTCACAGTTCTGGGTGGTGGTGCTGGGGTGAGGAGTAACACTGGCGTGGTAGAGCTTGAGTGACTGTGGAGAGGAACCCTTCCTCACAGTTACAGGACAGAAAGGAATACTTGTGGTCACAGGCCAGGAAAGGAGTAAACACCTCACCCCTTATCATACCACCTTGGAAGAACTGAAAATTTACAGGTCCCTACAAGTATCTCTGAAAACAGCTATACAAACCCCTGAAGCTTGGGACAATACATTCTCTACATTGGAAGCAGACTCTTACCTTAACAAAGAGTTTAAAACTCAAGTAATTGGCTGGGATCATGAGCAAGCAGCACAAAAAGAGTCAGACTATATTATCTTACTTTGGTGAAAAAGAAGATCAAAATATAACCAGAAGACAACAAAGTCAAAGCTCCTACATCCAAAGCCTCCAAGAAAAATATGAATCAGTCCCAGGCCTTGGAAGAGCTCAAAAGGGATTTTGAGAAGCAAGTAAGGGAAGTAGAGGAAAAACTGAGAGTGATGCAAGAAAATCACGAAAAACAAGTCAACAGCCTGCTAAAGGAGACCCAAAAAAATACTGAAGAAAATAACACCTTAAAAAATAGCCTAACCCAAATGGCAAAAGAGGTCCAAAAAGCCAATGAGGAGAAAATGCCCTAAAAAGCAAAATTGGCCAAATGGAAAAGGAAGTCCAAAAGCTTACTGAAGAAAATACTTCCTTAAAAATTAGAATAGAGCAATTGGAAGATAGTGACTTTATGAGAAATCAGACACAGTAAAACAAATCCAAAAGAATGAAAAATTAGAAAACAATGTGAAATATCTCATTGGAAAAAAACTGACCTGGAAAATAGATCCAGGAGAGAGAATTTAAAAATTATTGGACTATCTGAAAACCATGATCAAAAAAAGAGCCTAGACATCATCTTTCAAGAAATTATCAAGGAAAACTGCCCTGATATATTAGAACCAGAGGGCAAAATAGAAATTGAAAGAATCCACAGATCTCCTCCTGAAAGAGATCCCCAAAGGAAAACTCCTAGGAATATTGTAGCCAAATTCCAGAGTTCCCAGGTCAAGGAGAAAATATTACAAGTTGCCAGAAGGAAACAGTTCAAGTACTGTGGAAACACAATCAGGATAACACAAGATTTAGCAGCTTCTACATTAAATGACGGTAGGGCATGGAATATAATATTCTGGAGGGCAAAGGAGATAGGATTACAACCAAGAATCACCTACCCAGCAAAACTGAGTATAATCCTTCAGGGGAAAAAATGGTCATTCAGTGAAACAGAGGACTTTCAAGCATTCTTGATAAAAAGACCAGAGCTGAATAGAAAATCTGACTTTCAAATACAGAACTCAAGTGGAACATGAAGAGCAATAGGAAAAAGGACACTTTTAAAATCCAAGTACTCAAGCGAAGGTCATTTCTGCACACTTTTCTATCTCTGAAGCCAAGACTTGATGTTTCCACACAGAGCTATTGATGTTGTGTGCTGGACTACGAGCTGATGCTTACTCTATTGAATGTCTAGATTTTGATGTCATTTGCTAAGCTGCCTTCTCTGATGTATTTCCACGTTTAGGGACTCAGTTGAATTAAATTTTGCTTATTTTCTAAAAAAAATTTTTTTTTAAAAAAGGAAATGCATGTAACAAAATTGAAGTCACCTGGTTGGTAATGCATTTGTTTCAAGTTTCAAATTGGTGAATTTTTTTTGTATCAGTTATCTCAAGCAACTTTTCATAATTTGGTTACCGCTAAAATAATTTAGCTATTGTTGGTTATTGTTTTAATGCGTAAACTTGCCAAAAAGCTTGTTTGGGTTTTGTCTTGCTGAGAATTTGCAAATATATAGAAATAATCTCTAACAAAATTGTCTTTTTACACCAGGAGAAGTTTAAATTTGAGATGTAAATCCTGTAAAAGTTTTTCCTTAACTGTGATTAGTGAAACTTGCTGTTTGAGGTAAAAGCTCATGGGACTTTATTTTGAGTTGTCTGATGGATCGTAATAATTTATCTATAATCAATAATCCACCATCTGAGAGAAATGCCACAAGTTACTCAGAGAAAATGTGATACAGGTGGGAAGTTTACATGGGGAAGAGCTGAGAGGACAATTTTAGCCTCAGTCTAAGATGAGATCCTCCTGGCTCAGTTTCCCCATTATGTTCCTTTGAAAAGGAATGTTAACCCACCTGGCTATTCCTGAGTCTGGCTGTGAGGTGGATTTGATACTGCACAGTCAGAAAACTATGAATTATCTGAATTCAAGAAGAGCTAAAGATGTTTTATCCTGTCATATTAGGGCCCTAAATCTAGTCCCTGTTTTATCCTATTATAGCAAATTTCTATAATCAGAGCAAGTAGTCAGTAAAAGATCAACTTTAGTGAGATCTTGCTGTTTTGACTTGCTTGTGTAGTCATTCAATACCCCCAAGCAACTGAAATGAAATCAGAAACATCTTCAGTTTGGTTTGGGGAGGAGAATTTGAGTGATAATTGAAGTGAAAGTCAGCCTCTGGTAAATTCATTTGTATAACTATTGAAGCCAGGGTAGAAAAACTTCTACCTGCAAAAGTGTTACCTAAACTTTAGAAAAAGTAACAGGATAGATAATCTTGCAGGTCGAAATGGAAATGATTTTAATGGTGCTCTAACACTTTTACTTCTCCCTATATCTGGGCCCTGCAGTCTTTTCTGTTAGATTTTCAATTTCCAGACTACAGGCCATTCACCTGTAGTTGGTGGGAAACAGTGGGTACCAGTCAATGTTTTCCCATCGTCTCCTGGATGCAGCCTGTGCTTGGTTCCAGTCAACGTCTTTGGGACCCCCTCGAGGCAGGGACAGCTCTATGCCCCTTAATAGCAGGAAGCAGTTTCAGAAGCCAAAACCTTTGTCCCTTACCCCAAAAGAATTTGGGTCCCATATGTTCGAGGGGCGGAATGTTGGGGATGGGATCTGAACCCCTAAAAGGAAAAGACCATGTCTTTGGGATCTGGACCCCAGAAAGGAAAAACCCTGAACTTTTCCCCCTAGTCAAATCTCTGGCCTACACCTGAGGCTATAATTCTATTAACTGGCCTTTCATTGTGGCTATGCCCAATCTGTCAATTCTGTTCTTGTTACTTCCCGATTGCCCCTGGCCACTTCCCACCCTTAATCCTATCTAGATTCCATTCTCTCTAAGATCCCTAGATCTCTTCCACAGTCTTTCAGTGCCTAAGGTCCATCTTGTCTCCATTAAGATGGTCAGATTCTTAAGATGTGGCCTGCTTGCATTAGTGATACAAATGCTTAGATTGCTTAAGTCTGCCCAATATGATGGATGTTCTAATAAACCTTGTCTTTGGATGGAAAAAAAAATGGCACCCAGTAACCAAGAGTTGGAGTTTTCCTTTCAGTCATATGTACTGTTTTCAGATATCCCTCACCAACATCCTACTTGCTTAAAACCCATTTTCCCCCTCTACTCTTTTTTTTTTTTTGTGTTTGTGGGAGCATGCTTCTCAGAATATGAGGGAATGCTTAGCATTAACGGTTCTTAGCTCTTTATTTTAATAAATACCATTTTCTAAAAAGCTAACTGATGTCTGGTAGACTGCTAGCAATTGAAAGCACAGTGGTGAGGGCTCATGAATGATAGGATTTAAAACTCTGCCCTTCAGGATTACTCCTAGAATTCTAAGTACTACAAGTCATTTACTCTCTGGGGACTGCTAGTTTGAGTTCAAACTGAGAGAGTAACATCAGAGGGAGGTCTATTAAGTAACAGAGGATATTAATGATAACAGTAGAATTATTTGCCTAGATGACACACTTTAGGCATATATCTCTCCGTCCTTTCTTACACGTCTATGTTGTCTACCTCTGCTTGCAGTTAGCTGTCAGTCATGGAACAACATGAAGTAAAAAGGCAGAAGAGTTATTAGCTCTTATTCTATCTCTTTAGTGGGATTAATGAAAGTTTGCATTGTTTGGGTTTAACTAGATTTGTGATTTTATGAGTGTAGGGACATTTAAAAAAATACTAGCTTCTTCTTCCAGCAATGAGAGGTTAAGTGACTTATCCAGTATGTGAAAGAAGCAGTGACTGATTTTCTGGTATTCCTGACTCAGAATGGTAGCCTGTGCTCAGAAAACTGAATGAAGGTTAAAACAGATTTCCCCCTAAATGGCTGCTCCTCATCAAAGCTTTTACTACCACCATTTTACGTAATTTAAAAAAATGTAGCGATCTCAATGCCCAACAATAGGCAAGGAATTAAATAAATGATGCCACGTTAGTGTTACCATTAACATGGACTAGTATAAAAATGCAAAGAAATCTGGAAAGAGTTTTATGAAATAATGCAAAAGGAAAAGAGAGGAACCATAAGAGTTGAGTACATACTATGAAAATCAAACAAGAGTGAATGGATTAATAAAGGATGCAGATCAGGGATTAGAGTGACTGAAAAAATATGCTTTGAAAGTAATGAATTTAAATGTAAGTAGTTACGAAGCAAGATTAATTGACTAGACTGATGTTTAGTGTTGTTTTTCATAAAGCTTTTAATAAAAATGCTTCTGGTAAAATTAACTGAGAAAATTCTTAAAATATTACCAAAACACATTGGACTAAAATTATTTGGAAAGAAGTATATGAAAATGATTGTGAGCTCCTTGAGAATGAGGACTGCTTTTTGCATCTTTATGTATCCTTAGTGCTTAGCACAGTGCCTGGCACACAGTAGGTACTTAATAGATCTTTACTGACTGACTGAAGTAGTCAAGAAAGGGGATAAACAGTAACGTGGTATAGTGTGTAAGCTAATACCTTTGAATATAAACTTGCATAGATAGTAACGATAATAATAATGCCTCAGATTTGTGTATCATTTATAGTTTAACACTTTATATTCCTTAATAAAGTCTTCATGATAACATTGTCAAGGAAACTGTGACTTGTCTAAAATCATTCTACTCTTAAATGGTAAAGCCAAGACTAGAACACATGTTTCCTGACCCCTAGTTCATGATTCTTTGTCTGTTAACTCTAGTAGTACTTCATTCTATACTGTAGACATGGGGCTCGAAACACATTTAATCCAAGAGTCATATTTCTGGACAAATAGCTATTTCGTATTGTTTACAGTACCATTTCTTTGTAGTTGCCAAAATAGAAGACAACTTATTACATGAGGTATTGAATAAGCATGAAACATAAGTAAATCCCCACGTGCATGGAGCAGATATCCTTTATAAGCCATCTAAACCACCAGAAAGCTCAAATAGCCACAATTTTCTTCCCCACTCCATTTTATGAGAAAGACAAATAAACAAGTTGATGTCAGTGATTTATTTTTACAAGTAATTTCTAGGGTATGTCATTGGTCCAACAAAAGTTTACTTTTTCCCATATCTAGAGTATAATGTACAGTCTAATCAGCGTGGCATGGTTGAAAGGCGGCTAAATTTCAGATCGGAGGTCTAGGGTATAAAGCCTGACATGACCCTGGTCAATTTACTTAGCCTTACTAAACTTCAGTTATATTACCTGTACATGGATGAGAGTTGAACCTAGATGACCTCTGAGAGCCTTTCCCACTTGAAATCTTCAATGATTGACATTTAAAATAATGACAATACTAAATCATTTCTGGATTGTAGCAGAATGCTATACCTTGCATATAATGCACAGAACTAGGAAGGGTACAGCTTTTCCCATTTAAAGCCTCCACCATGGTAAAGACTGAAAACAACCTAATCTGATTTGAATAATCCCACACACTGACCTCAGAGAAATTCTTGGGGATTTGGATGAGAAAAAGCAATGAGAAATTGAATTGCTTTTCTAGCTTCTAAATAAGTAAGGAATTCTACCTTAGGGAACAGATGGAATTATCTGGTGAGAAGGAAAAAGAACATCAGTATTGGAGGTCATTGTATCTGAACTTGGACTGAGTGGCTGAGGTGCTCTTGAAGTACGCCTGGTTTATTTCCACATGCAGCTGCTTTTTCCAGATTAGACCTCCAGGTAACAGGCCCTGGAGGCCTTGGAGAGGGGAATCTTTTCAGTTGTTGAACAGCAGTCTTGGGATTGAGTTGCTTTGCTTGGTTAGTGAGTGAAAACTCATCTGGCCTACTTTATCTATTTGGTCCCAGATCAGGCCTTACACCACATACCATCATGCATCTCCTCAGGCCATCTTGATATCTGCATTGCTGTCCACAAACATATTCCTCCTACTTCCTCCTACCTCCACTTTCTGCTCTAGGTACAGTAAACAAATAGATACCACCATTGCTTCATGAACTGTTGCAGCGAATCCTCTGGCCATTACTCTCCTATATGTGATTTCTTCCCTTATGAAACTGTAAAGTTCTTGAAGGCAAAGACTTTTTGCTTTTGTATGTATAGGAGTCCCTCAGCTTAGCACTGTGCATGACACACGTGCTCCCTAGGTAAGCTTTTGTGAGAACAGAGAGCTTGGCAAGGATAGAAACAAAGGGAAATTGCCTCCATCAGAAGAGGTCTGAGTATATATCACTGGATTCCATCACATAGGTAAAACTCTAGAGACCTTCCCTTCTGCTGTGGGAAATTCTGTGCTCTGTGAGAAAGAAGGATTTACTTCTGAAGAGTCTGGACATGCTTGACAGAAACTTTTGATGATGCCTGCTGGGAACTGTGCAGAACTGAAGAAGGGGGACATATTGAAAAGATATGCCTGATGCTACCTGCTAGGAGTAGGCAGAATCTTAAGGGAAACCATGATGGGGCTTCTATCTTAAATCAAGGTAGCTGCAGAGGAAATCTGAGAAGTGGGGAATGGTGGGCATGGAATGTTGCCAATGGGGTCAGATATTATTGATTTATAGGTAACTGCATTTAAAAATCTTTATTTTCTGACTTTTGTTATTGTTGTGGTTGTTGTTATAATAGAGGCTTGCTGGGTGGGGGAGAGGAGGGAGGAGATAAAAAAAGACAAACAAAAAATAGAAAATGTTAAAAAAGAGATATGAATATTTTGGGTGTTTTTCATGCTCATTCTAAGGAGCAAAGCTTTTAATTTCAGAAACAAGAATAGACTTTTGCTAACTGAACAACTTTCATTTCAGATTTTACATTAATTAACTACCAGTAGAGGTGGTAGCTAGTAATTGTCTGAAATGTTGTATAGTATTATAACTCACTTTTTCCTGGTGGATGTTTATCTCTTAAAGGAATAGAAACACTTAACCAAAACATGTGGGAGCATTATGGAACCTTCACGGTTGGAGACTATATTTTTCCATCACTATATACAATCTAAGAAAGCCAGATAGTTCAATTAATATAATTGAAATAATGCAAAAGTCTCACATGATATGCCTGTTGGGAATAGTATTTTTTATAATTAAAAAAGATGAATTTTCAATTTCCTATTGAAAGGTCATCTTCTAATTGTATCAAATTTTGCTTAGTTGTAGTTTTATGGGCTAAATTCCCGAGACTCTGAACACAGTCAATGCTTTGCAGGTTTGAACTGCTGTGTGACTTTAAAAAGAGAAAGGAATTATAAAGCAATAGTCCTCCCCATTGGCACATTCTACCTCCATATAAGACAGTGCTCAGAAACAAGATAGGCAAAAATCAGAAGTCACAAATGATTCCCTGAAAGAAGATTCTGTCTTATATGAATGCTGAATGTGTATGGTCCAGTGGTGATAACAGCATCAACCCATTTTTTATTTAATTTGTGCATTAGCTCAAAACCTCATCAGAAAGTCAATATCCTTATCAAGAAGCATTATACTTCCCAAGCAATAAAAGGATGACTGAACTTGCTGGCTCTGGTGGAAAAGAAAGAGACCCAAATCATTTACCTAAACGTAATTGTAGAATTCTTAAAGCTTAGTTTAAAGATCATTAATGCTGGGGGAAAATGTGGATTCAAATCAGGATGTTCAAAAGGAAGGCCTGATAGTATGGTCTATGTCAGTGTGAACTGCTGGCTCTTGTCAGATTCTGTCACAGATTCAATGTTAGCTAAACCTAACTTCTATATTTAATTTCTTTCCTTAAAATATAAATAAAATTGTCACAGAAGGGTGGTAAACGTGGAATATTATTCACTTGACAGACTGGAATGGTTCCAAATATCACTTAAATAAATTGTATGTGTGCCCAATTGAAAATGGGTATTTTTTCAACCATTAGAGTGAAATTGTTCTTTCAACTAGTTAAGTATATATTTCAGATAGCCTTAAAATGTGTTTACTCAACAATGCACACCACCAGTTCGATATTACTTTGCTATGCCTAGATGGGGCCTTGGGTGTCATTGAAAACCTTCTCTGTAGCAGATTGCCTTTCATTCAGGCAATGTGCTTGACAGTCTGAATTTTATCTTCTCCTAGCATTTTTTTTTAAAATGTGAGCAAGGAATGTAAAACAAGATTCCTCTGGGTCTCATTAGGGAATGGTTGTCTTCCTCAGTTAAAGATTCTAGAGTGACTATTACTTCATCCAAAAGACACATTGCAGCGGTGACTTTCAAATGTAAATCACTGAAATCAGAATTCATTTGAGGAAAAGCCATGAAATTCTACTCACCAGTAGAATCCTGCTACTAATACATTTTTAATAGGGTAGATCTGCTTTGCAATATACAGTCTAGTACATAAAAGTATATCCATCAGCCAAACAGGAACCTCTAAAATTTTATACCGACTCACACACATAAACACTGTAGAGGGATGTTTTGGGGCAAGTTCTGGACTGTAAAATTACTAATTCAGATGATAAATAACAGAATTTAAAACTTGTTGCCATTATGTGGTGCTATAATGTTATAACCAATACACAAAACTATCTCCGACATAGAGGAAGCCCTTAGTTGGAATGATTCAACTTCCAGTGACACACATTTATGGTGTATGGCCAATTACCAGCCCTCTCCCCATGCTATCAGTTTAGCTGAATTGGGAAACAGGCCCGCAGCACACAAATGAACAGATGTCAGTCACTCAGGATGGCCTCCTACTGGACTCTGGGAAAGGTTCCTTTGGCATCCCAGCCTCACAATGGCCCCACAGCCCCTTTGATCTATGGTGCATGCCTCCTCTTCCATTCTTCCACTGCTGCCTTTCTCGAGGAAGGTGTGTGTGTGGGGTGTTTCAGGATAGTTGTTAGAGAAAATGGATGAGAGAAAGCACATTAAAACCTAAGTTGGGCAAAGAAGGAAAAAGAGAGAAATAGAGTGGAGAAATGGAGAGGAGCAATTAATGCAATAAAACTCATTTTCTTTTGTGGTTGGTAAATAAATGTGTTTTCTCCCAGGATACTTTCATGCATTATTGTTCCCATCTTACTCATAAAAAAAACTGGAGACTAGAAGGTTAAATAATTCGCTTTAAGGTTCGTCATATAGTGCTAGGAGAGATGAAAAACTAACCCAATCTTTTGACTTCTGGTGGGGTAGTCTTTTCATTGTACCATGACTAAAATAATATTATATTTCTGAGAGGGTGGGGGGAAGGGGAAGGAAAAAAATGTGAATTAACACAGGTGTTTTAACAGGGCTTCTGATAGGCAGTGCCAGGTGTCAGCAATGACTATATATGAATAGTAAGAGTGAGGATATTAGGTGCCACCTGTCATGGTTAATTGCTCTAATAATTAAATGCAGCCAATAAATAAGTAGTTAATGGTTCTCCTCCACCAAGGAATGGGGAGCTTAAATATCATTAGCATTTCTGAATCTGAGCACTTAACAACCAAAAGAAAAGTATATTTTCTCAGCAGGGGGTCTATGGAAGATTATTGAAAACTTAGCTGATCTAATTTTGGCATCAAATAGATATAATAAAGCTGTGTTCTGAGGAAATGTCTTATTTAGAAAATGTAACCAAGTAATCCTGAAGAAAATGGAAACAGCAGATAACCAAGCTCAAATAAATGCAGTTGAATTTCATGAGACCAATACATTTATTTTATTTATTTTTTAAACTTGTATTGTTTTTTGCGGTTCATTCTGGGGAACTCAAGAACATGGTTCTACTGAGCATGGGCTTTTAAGACAGCATTCAGGGAATCAGAAAGACCAAATGAAGCATAAAATCATACCGTTTTAGAGCTAGAAAAGGACCTTAGAGGCAATCTAATCCAACCTTATTTTACAGATGAGGAAACTGAGGCCTACAGAGATTTAGTGTCTAGTGACTGAACCAAACCTGTTTAGAGATTTGATACAAATTCAGTGGCAGAACCAATTCTAGAAACCAGTTCTTTTGAAAGAAATCAATTTCTTTCTATTATTTGGCATGATTTGATCTAATCTATTTATAAGACATAGACTCCATTTGAATTTGAATCTGAGCAGTATATCTTAACCACCAGCAACTAACTGTGAAATAGCTAAGTCACTAGAGGAAAGTTTGAAGACTGTTATGATGAAGTAAGAGAACATGAACACCCCAAAAAAGAGAGCCATGGAATGTCAGGGCTATTATCATTTACTCTTGTAAAGTTAAAGACTTTTGGGAAGGAAAATGAATTACATTCTGGAACATTCTAGCTATTCACATTTTTTTAGTAAAGCAACTGAGGCATATTAGGTTTTAGAAAAACAGTGGTGTGGGTTGATATAATATGACAAAATATACTAATCTATATTTAATATGTGCACAGTACAACTGACACAGAGCAGCTAGTTAATACATTTCTGACTGACCTTGAAAACAATGGGAAACAATGCAAACCTTTATATACCTGCTTGTTGAAATCTCCTGGTCATTTTGCATGCCCCTTACAACATCCAGTAAGTTAAAAAGCTATGTGGAAGGTAGTATTCTATAATGAACAAAAATCTACAATTCATTTGTTAATCCTCTACTTTACTTTCTAATTGGGCCAGTAAGTTATTACTTCATGTAATTCTAATGCTTATTCACATTTAAATTGTCATACATCACATATGTTCCTTACAATAGGAAAATTATGACTTTTCTAAATGTAGCTTTTGTAATTTATACTGCGATAGATTGATTTATTCATTTATACTGTGGCAGCTAGGTGACCAAGTAAATAGAGAGATGGGCCTGGAGTCAGGAAGATGTGAGTTCAGCACTGTAACCCTGGTCAAGTCACTTATCCTTTGTTTCAGTTTCCTTAACTGCAAAATGGGGATAATAATAGTACCTACCTCCCAGGGTTGCTGTGAGGATCAAATGGGATAATGTTTATAAAGCTCTGGTACAGAATAGGTGTTTAGTAAATAGGTGTTTAGTTCCTTTTTCTCCTTTCTCCCTTGATAAATGAGACCACACTCAAATAGACTTGTAGTCTGTGAATTGATTCACTGATGTGAATGTTGCCTCCAATATCGAAGAGTAACCCATTCTTACCTGCCCATCCTGTGCAACTCTTTTCCATGTCCTCCCATAAATCAACCCAAAAAAGGTTCATCAAACCTGATGCAAGTACATTTATTTTTTAAAAGTAATTTAAATTTAAAAATTCCCTTAGGTTCCATTTTTTTTTGATAAGAATGATGGATCTTTATGCTGTTAGAGTCCACCAAAGCAATTTGCTCTAATTTTTAATCAGAACAACAAACACGCAAAGTCCACATGGTGGGTTCATTTTAAAAGAGGAAAGTGACCAACAGGCTCAGACTCTTTCTAAAGCTTCACTTTTTCATTTTAGTACTTATACATCTGAAATCTGAACTGGGTTGGCAGGTTAAGACTGCTTTATAGACATCTGCATTCAACTGGACCACCAAATAACTGATTAAGTCTTCGAAAAATAGTCAAAGACCCTATTGGGGACAGCCCATGCATGAAGTAGTGAAGGGATGGCTAGCTACTCAGTGAATGATACAGAAACAATGCATACTAAACATGGAAAGAAAACTGCAAAGTTGGATGATCACCACAATGGGAGAAAGCTGGTGTTAAGTACAGAAATATTAAGACAAGACTGAATTGGCCAGATATTCATGCTATTTGGCCAACCCTCCATATGGTTGGAAAAAGACATCACATTAATTACTTGAAGCACCTTTACATGCAATATTAACAGAAACCAATCTTTCAAATACAATTTTACATTGCCTTTATCTACATTGAACAAACAATTCATTCCAAATTCAATTGTGATACATTTGGATTTTCACATACAAGTTTGCTAAAAGTTCAGCATATGCTACAGGCTATAGATACTTCTACCTGTGCAATGTGAAGCAGAGGAAAAGAGCGTCTTGGGGGCATGAAGTGTGCTGGGTTGTAAACGGGTATCACATTGTTATTTCAATATACCTAGGATCCCTGCTAGTAGTACCAGTGTGTGCATTCAACTAGAAATGTTACCAAAAATAGGGGACTTAAATAACCCAGTCTTAGAAAAAGAAACAAGCCACAAAAGGACCTCCAAAGGAAAAAATAAATAGAACTCAAAGGAACACATTATACACAAGTGAATTCTAACAAATATTTAAAGAACAATTAATATTTAAATTACATAAATTATTTCAAAAAATAGAATAAGAAAGAGTACTGTCAAATCCTTTCTAAGATAAAAAATATGATCTTGGTATATAACCCAAGGAGAGTTAAAAGACAGAA
This sequence comes from Phascolarctos cinereus, assembly GCF_003287225.1. Classification (NCBI taxonomy): domain Eukaryota; kingdom Metazoa; phylum Chordata; class Mammalia; order Diprotodontia; family Phascolarctidae; genus Phascolarctos; species Phascolarctos cinereus. The sequence continues at coordinate 145,678,709 of NW_027556180.1, read as the reverse complement.
AGAAAGCTATCCCTAATTAAATGTTGATGCAAACACTTTATATAAAATATTAGTAAGGAGATGATAGCAAGATGTCAGAAGATTTTTATATTATTAACTATTTGGATTCATACCAGGAATGCAGAATTGGCATAATATCAGAAAAATCATAAAGCTAATTGACTACATTAACAACTATAAAAAAGTCACGTGATTATAGCAATAGAAAAAGCAGAAAAAGCTCTTGATTAAATTCAACACTCATTCTCATTAAAGACAACAGAAAATAAATGAATAAACAGTTCTTTCCTTAACATAACGACTATCTATCTAATACCAAAAACTGGAATTATTTGTAATGGGGATAAATTAGATGCCTTCCCAATAAGATTAGGGGTAAAATAAGGATATTTATTATCTCCATCACTACTCAATAACATGCTAGAGATGTTAGTTCTAGCAATAAGACAAGGAAAAGAACTTAAGAAAATAAGCACAGGAAAGAGGAAACAAAATGACAACTTATTTTGGATAATATGATGGTTTAGAGAACCTGAGAGAATGAAATTAAAAAAAACTAAGTGAAACAAACAACAATTTTATGTAAAATAAAATTTCACACAAAATAGTATGTAAAATAATTGTGTAAAATAAAACTAAAATAAAAATTTCATGTAAAATAAGCCCACATAAATCATTAGCATTTCTGCTTATAACCAATAAATCTAGAAGAAAGAAATAAATTTTTCTACATAAAGACATTGATAAAATCTTTAAAAGAGGATAGGATAGGAAAGTGATGCAATCTGGACCAATTCAAGAAATGCAAATGTATCAAGTTTCAATAACATGTGAAAACATATAATAATGTGGATAAGGATGAGTTATGAGTAGAAATATAGAATCAGGCATTATATTTAAATAGTTAATAAAGAATGGTATAATAATATTCCTTTGAATGACCAGAAAAGCCTTCAGGTTCCTCTACGTACTTTTAAAAAGGGATAAACCTGAAACAAGTTTAATCTTGGCATCTGTTTTGATGGAAGTGAACCACTGCCTCTTTCAAATGAACTTCTAATCACTGGGCAACAGTGATTAAAGTGTTCATGATGTTTACACCTGCCACCAAGAATCTGACTTAGATCAATTGATGCAGTTGTCATCTTCTAACTCTGTAAGGCATTCACATGGCAGATTTAGAATGTTCAAACTTTTGTCACTTGGGGAATTTCTAATTAGACTACGTGCTCTGCTTGCTTACAAATGAGTTAGCATCTAACTTTCTGCTTAAATGTACCTTTGACACACTACCTGCTACCTGCAGGCTCCAATTATACTTTATAGACTGCTGACAACATTGGCGAAAGTGCATGTAGCTTATGTAGCAAAGACTTGTTAGGGGCTATTGTTGCTCATGCTGGAAAGAAGTGAATGTGGCTTAGTTAGCAGTGACTTCTTTCCACCCATCCTGTTCTAACTATTTTGCTCACAGCTGGATGTGAGCACTTTTCATTTCTTTTTTTTTTTTTAATTTGGGTCTCTCTTTCATGATGACTGTGTAACTGTTGATTTAATTTAGCTGTCTGAATCTGAAACAATAGCCCTATCCCACAAAATGTCCATTGAAAATGATTTTTCATTAGTGCTTTGCAAAGCCATTTACTTGAGATTAAAGCATTTTATAATTGACCTTTTTTTTTTTTAGTGTTTTAGGTTTTGAATTGGATATACTCAGCTGCAATTGAGATAGCACAGGGTCAAGCACTACAAAGTGCCTTTGATATACATATGCCCCATTCAGGCCGCTCCTTAATTATGAACAAAAAAATATTTTTGTTAAATATTTAAGATTCACAGAGTCTTTCACATTTCTTAAGGGATGGAAGCTTCTTCTTCCTTTTTTGAATACATATTCATCTTACAAGGAGTATTATTGGAAATACAGCATGTTCAGTGGTTTTCAAACTTTTGCAACCCATAATCCTCTTTGTCTGATAAGTGTCTACTAAAAATGGGAAAAATATGAATTAGCAAAATTCCCTTAAATCTGACAGAAAAGTAGTACAAATCTTTGTGTCATCAGGAAAGAGGAGAGACTGACAGGTAGATGAGAGTGGAGAAGGAGGTGATGGACTGTTAGACTCAGAAAATGGCACTTTGTTAGGATATAAATTCAATCAAGGATATTGGCTAGTGGTTGAAAAATGAATTACCAGAATAGGAGAACAGTAGGGATGTTGTTAAGAGGAAAGAGTATGTTTTTGTTGAACTCTATTGAACATAGAATAGTATAATGGAAAGACTGCCCTCTCTGGAATCAAGTCAAGTCAAGAAGTAGATATTAAACATTTACTATATGCCAGGCACTTACAGGCTCTACTACTTATGCCCTGTGTGACCTGAACAAACCTCTCCAGATCTTAGCTTCTTCATTTGCCAAACGAGAGGGTTGGGCTGGTGTACTCTGGGGTACCTTCTACCTCTAACCCTATGACTCTTTGTAAGCTCCTCCAGTAGAATTTAAGCTCCTTAAGAGCAAGGGCTGTTTTCTTTTCTTTCAGGCTTTTTTCTTTCTATTTTTTTCCCTCCTCTCCCTTCTTCCCTTCCTCCTTCTCCATTTCTCGCTCCACTTCACCTCAGCTCATTCCTTGAAACCTTTCTGTTGTTTAGTCATTTTTAGTTATGTCCAACTCTTCTTGATCCCATTTGGAGTATTCTTGGAAAGGATATTGGAGAGGTTTGTTATTTCTTTCTCCAGCTCATTTTATAGATGAGGAAACTGAGGTAAACAGGGTTAAGTGACTTGCCTAGGGTTACACAGCCATTAAGTATCTGAGGCCATATTTGAACTCAGGAAGATGAGCCTTCCTGAATCCAGGTCCAGCACTCTATCCACTGCACCACAAAATACTTACTGATGTGGTCTGAACTGTGTTTTATCATACTCTATTTTGTTTCACCTGAAAATTTGAATTATTTTATTATCTTTAGCCTATAGAGCTATGACATTTGCCTACTGGGCTAATAGATTATTTTGTACATTATTAATAGACATGCTGATGTCTTCTGTGTATAGACATGGTATGTATAATATATACAACTTTGTTGTAAGCAGGACAGTACAGGGAGGAGGTGAAGACGAGGAACATGCAGGAGTGTTTTTGCTGGGGTATTAGACATGAAATGTCTATAAAACAAGCATAATAAGACTTGTAAGGGTACACATACTCAGTTATTATAATAAAGATAATCAGTTTGCATTCACATTCAGCACTTCATTGCAAAATGAATTTCAAAGCAATTTGCCAAGTGATTTTCACAAAGCATTCCTTGGCTCAGTACCAAAGAACTCTGCCAGAGGTGGACTCAGCGACTTAAGCAGTGTTTCTGAGACACCATAAAACAAGTCTAAGTGTTTCCATTCCATAGATTGGAAGCAGACTGATATAAAACTGTGGAAGGGAGAGCCCCAATTTCTTACCTATACCCCAACCCCATACTGCAGTTATCCTAACATTTTAGGGTCCTCAAAGAGATTGTGTTACTCTGAAGTAAAGAGTGCCACTTCTGGGAGAATGTATAGTGGTAGAGCTTTTCTCCTCATTAATGTGGGGAATAGGCAGAGTAATTTAGCACCCAGAATAATGGGTAGTAGATTTAACCATCAGCATTATAATATATACCATATACCATATATAAGGAGAATATTTATTTTCCATTTGTCTTTAAAAATTTTCTTTGTATCCCTAACAATTGTGTACTTTCCCCTTTAATTAGAACTATATTCCTAGATACATACATACATACACATGTATGCATGCATGTATATTTTATGTCAATATACCTTGACTGCATCCTTACTTCTTTAGCACCCTTTACTGAGAAATGGATTAAAGACCAGGGATCATGAGGCATTCCTTGAACCTTTCTTTTCTCTAATTCTCATATCACTTTACCATGCCATTTTCTTTTGCCCTTAACCCATTCTATCTCATATCACATTTATGATGTCAGAACTCAAATCTCCTTCTATCTTCCCTCCCCCCCCAAAAAAACCCCTCCTTCCCACCCAATTAGATTATAATATCCTGGGGTAAGACCAGGTTTATTTTCCATCTTTTTATTCTCAATGTCTATCAAGTAGGCCTTACACAGAGAAAAGTGAGCAATAAAGGATGAATTGAAGATACATGACAGCATTATACCCCTAACCCCCACAGAACCCTTTTCTATCCCTAAAGACATTCCAGTGTCTAGTACTTTTAAAATACTTGATAAATGCTTATTGACAGCCTGGCTGAAATTCTTCCTGCCCACTTGACTGATACTGAGAGTAAGAATGAATAGCAGTAATGATGACAATAATAACTACAATAATACCACCATCGTGGATTTACACCATTTTAAAAAATAGTTTTCAAAGTTCTTCCCATATAATATATCATTTATTCTTTACAATAATCCATTGAGATAAGCTAGGCAAATATTAGGTTCACTTTACAGATGAAGAAACTAAGTCTCTAATCATTTAAGTCATTTGCCCAGGTCCTAAAGGAACTCATCCACTCAGCTTTAAAACTTGCATGCTGGGAATGAACTGTTTTGCTTGGTGAATGAGTAAATACGATGTCATAATTTTTCTCTCCTCCTCAACTCTTGCCTTCATATTAGAGGACTTCCACAAGCATATTGACTCTCCTTCAAATACCATAACCATTCAGTTCCTCAACCTCTTGACCTATGAGCTACTCCTTCTCCCCACCTCAGTCACACACAAAGATGGTCATACCCTTAATTTTGCCATCAACCATAAACTATGTTAAAGAATTCTGAAATCTCTTTAACTGACCATAATATCTTGGCTTTTCACCTCTCTGACTTCCCTTATGCAACTTTATTTTTCATCCATACCATGACTTCCAGTCCCCTTTACTCCTCAATTCTCTCCCAGGTCATCTCCCCTCAACTAGCCATTCTCTCCTTTTCCCCCCATCTTGACTACTTGGTGAACCAATTCAACTACACTGTCCTCCTTTTTGAACCCCTCACCCTATTACAGCAACCATTACATCCAGCCAAGCATCAGCCTTGCATCACTCCTACTATTTATCATCTTCTCTCCTAAATAGCTGCTACTGAACAAAGATGGGAAAAAAATCTCACAACTGTTCTGACTGGATTCACTACAATATGTTAGACAACCTCAGCTGGGCTCTCACTGCTGCTAGGCAATCCTACTATTCCTCCCTCATCAACTTACTATTCCATTCCCCATAGAGGCTCCTCTACACCTTTTCATCCATTCTCAAAACTCCCATGCATTCCCCTTTCTCTACTATCTCAGCTGAGAGCTTTATCTTATAATGTACAGGAAAAAATTGAGGCTTTTCCCTTTTGAGCTCTCTCTTCTCCCCTCTTTCTCCCCTCTTATCATCCAGATGCCTTCAGACACTATCTTCTCCTTTACTGCTGACTACATGATGAAATGGCTTTACACCTTACAAAGGCTAACCCATTATAGGATAATAAATAAATCTACTGGAAGAGACTTTAGAAGCCATCAAATATAATACACTAATTTCACAGATAAAGAAACTGAGGCACAGAGAGGGTAAGTGACTTGTCCAGGTTTATATCTTATCTATGATAGGATTTGAAACTAAGTCTTCATGGCTCTAGGTCCACTGCTCTAACCAACATACCTTGCTACTTCTCCCACAGAGAAGGGGGTTTAAGGCTTATTCTTCCTGGCCAGTAGGATACAAACATCCTAGACTTGAATGACTCTCTGAGGCTTCAGACCATACACCCGCTGCATAAACAATCTTAGGAAATTGTGCTCAACTGAATCAGTGCTTGATTCTAGATGATTATCCCTTCTCTGCTCCTATTAACCTTCCTCTACTATGGCTAATTAAATTTCCTTTTGTTAGATAGATTCTGAGTGTTTCATTTTGCATTCTTGGGAACCCATCTGAGTCAGGCTCAGTCTATATGAAGAATGAAATCAATGTTTCCAAGAGGAGATAGATTTCTCTTTCAAAACATGAGATGTGATATATTTCTAATGAAAGATGAATATGAATATAAATATAAGAATTTATTGACAATGGATAACATTTAAACTATCTCAATACTGACTCAGATTGATCTAATTTCATTCTAAATGTCAATCTACTTTTCCTTTGGCAAAATATTTCCATTTCACACATAAATTATCAATAAAGGAAACAGCCACATTATCCTACTCTTTTCCTTTCTGCTCTGATAATTTCTCAGAAAACAAATCTGGAATAGGAAATTGTTGTACACAGAATTCCATTCTATTCTATTCTATTCTATTCTATTCTATTCTATTCTATTCTATTCTATTCTATTCTATTCTATTCTATTCTATTCTATTCTATTCTATTCTATTCTATTCTATTCCATTAGATTCCATTCCATACATATTTAAAGCTACTTCTATGTCTAAGTCATTGGGCTTGGTGCTGGGATGTGAAGATGTAAAAATAACAGTCTTGCCCTGTAAGAGCTTAAACCAGTTCTACAGGTGGCATGATTCAGTGAAATGAGCATTGAACTGTAAGTGCTAAAACCGGGGTTTAAGTCTCAGCTCTGCTGCCTCAATTTTTTCATCATTATAGTTAGGACTTGAACTTGACGGTCTCTAACTTCCCCTCTAGCTCTGAATCTGTGATCCTACCATTTCATTAGTATAGGAAACTACCTGTAACGATGCACATTATACCCACCATACAACTTAGAACCCAGGTATTCCTAACCCTTTGGAGTAGCTAGGTGGTACAGTGGGTAGAGCACTGGGTTTGGAAACAGGAAGACTCATCTTCCTGAGTTCAAATCTGGCCTCAGACACCAGCCGTGTGACCTTGGGCAAAGTCACTTAACCCTGTTTGCTCAGTTACTTCTCAGTAAAATGAGAAGAAAATGACAAACCACTCTAGTATCTTTGCCAAGAAAACCCCAAATGTGGTCACAAAGAGTCAGACACAACTGAACAACAGCATTCCTAACACCAAGGCCAACTCTCCAGTCAGTATACCAGTTTGCTACTCCCTGTCTATACTTCCATAAGACAACAACAAAAGCCTATGTTAAAAAAAAGAAAACCTTCCATCAAATATGTTTCTTTGAACAGCTGCAATGAGATAAAATGATAAAATTACTTTGAATGTACCCTAGTTCTTTCAGTGTTCCTTTAATTGCTATAAATTGGTATCTTAGAGTTGTTAGCATGGACTGCCCAGCATTTGGAAACACTCTTTTTAAAATATTATTCGTGTCTCACCATGTTATGAAGATTACTATTCAGCTAACAAGGAGATAAGTTTACCTCTTTTTGATGTAGCATGTTTCAGAAAAATGGGATTAAATTTTTAAAAAAAGAAAAAAGAAAACAAATGACTAATCTTTCAGTATTGCACTGGAAGGGGTTCTGACATGTGACTGTACCATCAAGCACATGTACCCAAGGATTCATATGGGCATGCCTAGAAGAGCAGTCTTGTGTTAGTTGTTGTGGATGTGATGTTATTTATTTTTATTTCATTAACTCATTTGATGGGGACCTGTAGAGTTTTACTGCAACCAAATCAAGCAGCTTCCTGTACAAATTATGACAAAAGTGAATTATACCTTTTCTGTGGAATGAGTTCTTTAGTCCATTCTTCAAGATGTTTCCTAGAAGGATAATGTGTGCCTCCCAAGGGCTTTTAGTTTTACTGGAACCATTTCATCAGTCACCATTTAAAGGATGCATGACTTAAATTTGAAGAGAGATATTAGAAGAATGTCACCTGAAATTGGAGGGATCAAAGGAGGCCTTTTGGGGTAGCAGAAAGAGTGCTAAAGTCAAATCACCCTACAATCCAACCTAGGGCAAGCCACTTCATGTTCTAGGCCTTGATTTTCTAATTTGTAAAAAGGAGGAGTTGTGTTTCTCATCTGCTAAGTGACACATTTTCATCCTGTGAAACTTTTGCTATCAAATGTTCTTTTTTCTAAGTTACATTTTATTGACTTCTTTTATCCTTAGAACACAGCCGTCTCTCCCATGCCTCCAAATGAGGCCCTTGTTTGAGACAAAGGAAAAGTTCAATATCATAAAGAGTATACAATATTCTATTATACTAGTCTTTGATCTCTTTGCCATAAAGGAAGCATCTTTCACTACCTCTTTTGCTGGGCCTTCATGGGTTTTTCCATTACTCAGAGCTCAATTTCTTTTTAGTGTTCTGTTCTTTTACACTGTTGTACTTTTGGTGTACACTGTTCTCTTAGTTTTACTGACTTAGTTCTATAGCAATTCATAAAAATCTTCTCGTTTCCCAAACTTCCTCATTTTTGTCATCATTTACTACTACTACTACTACTACTACTACTACTACTACTACTACTACTACTACTACTACTACTACTACTACTACTACTACATTTATAAACTGCCTACTATGTGCCAAGTGCTTTACAAATATTATCTCATTTTAATGCTCATAACAACCTTAGGAGGTAGGTACAATTATTATCACCATGTTACAGATGAGGAAATCGAGGCAAACACAGTTTAAGTGACTTGTCCAGGGTTATACAACTAGTAAGTGGGATTTCAACTCATGTCTTCCTGGCCCTAAGCCGGGTGAAGACATGATACTAACATACCATATTTTTTTCCAGCCTTTTCCCCATGGATCTCCATTTTGTTACCAGTTCCTTGATACCACAAGGAGTGTGATATGAACATTTTTGTATATTTTGGAGAAAAGTCTTTATTTCACAAAATATGTAAACACACAATTCCCCAATTCCACTTCTTCCTCCATGAATTCTTGTCGTTCTCCCTCCACTCTCCCTTCTATCTTCCTTTCTGTTTGTCCCTCTGGATTGCTTCCTAAACTATGGTTTTCTATGATGTAAATACTATATGATGGTTGAATCATGATTTTTTTTTAAAAGATGGAACAAAACACTTAATAATATCAAATACAACTGCCATCAAAATCCCAAATGATTTCAATAACTGTCGGTCTAATCTGGGGCTAAAGAAGCATTCGTGTGTTGTCTTAATCAGAGTCTGGGCAGTTGCACTATGAGAATAGATAGGCTTCAGTTGCTGCCAAAAGCACTAATGAAGACACGCTACTTGCTGTAACACTGAGGTTGCCTAGAGGCAGTTTATAGAAACAACAGTCCAGGACGTTGGGGTAGCTAGGGTTCCCTAAACTGGTCCTTTACTACAGACATATATTTGTTGATGGGAGGAAGATAAAAGATCTGCATGAACTATTATTGTGGACTCAGGGCTGAGCAGTGAAGTTTCAGGGAGTCTGGTTACCTGTGTGACTTTTCCAGTGTTTCTATCTTTGTATGTGCCTATGTAAAATGTGCATTGCTTTGGACTATAAACTACTTGAAACTGTGATACCCTGAAGGGCTAGACAGGGATGAATTTATTTTTATAATTTTTTATAAGTTCAGGGATAGCTACATCCTCCACAGTACCTTTGAAGCTTTTTATAAGCATGTGAGCTGTCCCTCTTTAAGAGGGGATGCCCTTGTAGTCAATAGTTTCAGGACCTTGGCACCATGGTAAAGTCTCTAAATATTTTTATCCACCCACAGTTTAGACTGGATTGGAAAACAGCAGTGCTGGAAAACTCTAATATCTTTTAGTTCTAGCATTCTAGGAATCATTTGAATCATTTGAGATATTTTGTTCTGAAATATGTTACAGGAAAATCATGGAAAAGAAATAGATATATTTCTAAAATGGAGGTATCTGGGTCTCACTACTGGCAGGAGAAGATTATCAGGAGTTAGTAATCTAAGACTGTGCTTATGTATAAGAATATAGCAGAAGGGATGCAAGACATAAAAACCTGGCTACAAGTATTCCAAGAGGGCATATTCTCTTCTAAGGCTAATCTCCAGTACTTATACTTTTATCCAGTTTCTTCCTGTTTTGTTAGTCTCGCTCTGTCAATCATTCCCACTCCCCTATGACTCTTTAATTTTTCTTTTGCACTGGCTATTTCCCATCAGCCTACAACTACGGTCGAGTTTCCTCTATAAAACAACAACAACACACAAAACAAACAAAAAAAGCACCTCTTTATCTGATGCTCCCTCAAGCTGTTCCATGTTTTTCTTCTACTTTATGGACAAATTTCTTAAAGGTCATAACTCAGGTATCCCTTCTTCCATGAAATTAGTCTGAATTCCCACCATCCCATGGCAGAAAACAATTTCACCTCATTTTTCTCAAGTTGGACAGACTTCTATATTTTACTTATCATCCTCTCTGTTATAACTAATTGTGTGCATATCTCTCCTTTCCCTCTCCTCCCCTCAACTTATATGCTATGACAAACTTTTTTTGTGAGCTAGGTCTCTGCTCTCTGTCTTTGAGTTCCCATCAGCCACTACTGTACTGTCTTTCCATAGTAGGTCCTAAGTGAATGTTTGTGGAATTGAATGACTTTGAGCAAAGCACTTGACATTTCTGGGCTCCATTTTTCAGTAAGGACATAATGATTTTTGCCTCCTGGCTACCTCACTGGGAGATGTCACTGGATCAATATGAGCAGCACATTTATCTCCTTAGAAGGTAAATTTAAATTATGTGCTGTACTGGAGAGAGCATTGACTAGGGAGTAAGGAAACCTGGGCTGTGGTCTCTGTCTTGATACTAACTTATTCAAACTATGTCATATAATATCTGCAAGATGAAGAGATTGGATCAGATTATTTTTAAGGTTCTTTTCCCATTAACATTCCATATCCTTTAAATTCATTATTTTTGGTATTATAGAATATATACTTGGGTAATAATCAAACTTTCTTGTCCCATAACCCCCAACATGAACTGCCTGTATCCATATGCATACATGGACTCCCCCCACCTCCCACTGACAATATAGGAGCCCAGAACATAAAAATGCTAGCATTACATGGCTATCACCTTCACACAGATGTTTGTACCTGAAGTTCTATACTGATGGTTCCTAAGGCCACTGAAGAACTTTTCCACAACCAGCCATTGGAGGAATACTGATGGAGACCACTGACACAGGTACAGTGAGAAATCACTGCAGCTAAATCTCCTTCAAGCAGAAACAGTCAGCCTGCACCAGCTTAGGCTGTTCAATAAAACATGAAGCTCCATAAAGTCAGAATTTAATGAAATCAATTGAGAACATCTAGATGGCCCCGTCGGTAATGAAAGCTGTCTATGCTTCAAGGAAATGGTCTTCCTAGGAGAATTCATCCAAAAATCTAGCCATAAAACAATGGAAATGTATCTAAACATTATGTTAAGGTTACTATCCAATTCAATGCTCCATGCCAGTGTTAGGAAATATCTTACTACCCTCTGAGATCTTACTGAAGTTGTCCCAAACGAGACCCTCCTTTTAGTCACTGGGCATCTTTAGACCCTTAGTACCTGTATCAGTTTCTTATACTGGCTTTCCTACCACTGACATTAAGGGGAACTCAGGAAAGGAGATAACTGCTTAGAGATTTAGGAAAAAGAAGAGAAGGGAAAAGATAGGGACAAACTCCCAAAGGAGAGCTTACACTGTAGCACAGTTGCTCTCAATGTGTGATCTGGTGTCCTCTATGGGACTTTGAGACACTTTCAGGGGGCCTGTGTGGTCAAGACTTTTCATAGTAATACTATAACATTTTAATTTATAATATTGGATAACCTGTATTTTAAAAATGCTCTTTGGGGTCCTCTATTATTTTTCAGAGTTTAAACGTGTTCTGAGAACAAAAAGTTTTAGAACCACTAGTGTAGTGGAAAGAACATTGGGGTCAGGAAGGCCTTGTTTCAAAACCCACCTCTGATGCTAATTGTGAGACTCTCAAGTCACTTGACTTCCTTGAAAGTCATTTTCTTCATCTATAAAATGATAGGATTGACAGGGTGAGGTCTCTTCCAGCTCTGAATCTATGAAGCCTGAGCAGGAGAAAATGTTGATCCTATGAAAATTACTTACAAATATGTAAGAAAGAGTTGACATCAACCTCAAATAGCATTTAGAACTAGTCTCACATACACACTTTGAGCTGATGCACCTGGAATTAGGCCCAATAGAGTACGACAGGCATTTCTGTTAACATAATAATTCACATTTAAATGCTACTGAAAAAAAAAAAAACCTCTTTCTTTACAACAGTCCTCTGAGGTAGGTAATATAAGCACTATCAATCCTTCCTTCCCCCACTTTCACAGAAGTGGAAACTGAGAAATGGAATGGTTAGTGATGGCCATGTAGCCAGCATATTGCTGCTTGAAATTTAAACCCACCTCTCCTGATTTCAAGTCTAGCATTCCTTCCAATATACTAATTTTGGCACAGTTGTGATTCATCCACTTAGAATTTAAATAAAAGTTATACTTGGTACTATGTAAATCCCAGGTACCCAATGCAGACATTGGAAACAAAGCAAAGCAAATTAAAAAAAAAAAAGCATGTCTTTGCCCTGAACCACTGGCAACTGTTTCCAAAAGAACCATCCTCTTAGAACTAATACCTTCAGTGACTACCACAACACCATCTTCACTGTGCTTTGATAGATTACAAAGCAGCTAAATATATTATATATCCTCATTCTTTTCCTACCCAGATTCAGAAAAGGGTGTTTAAACAAAAGGCATAGCACTCTTTGTTTTTTAAATTCTCAGTAATGCCCACTTGTGTAAAATGAATACTTTGGGTTGTTACCAGAAGTCTTCTCAGTCGAAAGGAAAGTTCATATTGGAATAAAAATCAACCAAAATATCAGACTGACAAGCACAGCCTAACCTATATAATTGATTTAATCTGCCACATCAAATATAATAAAATGAATCATTTTAGAGGCACTGGGATACTATTATGGTAATGCTATAGGCCATGTTCCTTTGCAACAGCAGGAGAATATGCATAGAACTAAAGAAGCCTAGGCTAGAACAGAAAGTGTCATAGGTTAACCTATATTTGTCTATACAAACAATGTCTTCATAACTGCACTACCATCCTATCTCCCAGGTTCACAACTTTGGCATCATATCTTACTACTACTCTCCCTTACCCTATCAACTTGTTATCTAATCACATGTCAACTCTTACTATTTTTTTTAAACCTCCATTACATCTGTCACATCTGTTTCCTTCTCCTTACTCCTGAAGTCCCCAGTCTAGCACAGCCCCTTATCACAATTTCACCTGGACAATGACACTAATCTCCCTTCCTCAAGACTTTCTCTACTCCAATCTTTCCTTGACATAGTTTCCAAAAGGATTTCCTTTAAGCCCAGAACTGACTGTATCATTCCACTACTGAGTAAACTCAAGTAGTTCCCTACTGCCTCTGGATCAAATGTAAACTCTATTTGGCTTTTGAAGCCCTTTGCAACCTGGCCCTGGCCTACCTTTCCAGCCTTATTACACATTATTCCCCTTTCCTGAACTCTACAATTGAGCCACCCTGGCCTTCTTGGAGCTTTTCACAAATAGCTCTCTATATTCTATCACTGTGCCTTTTTATAAGAGCCATTTCCCACGTCTGGACTGTATTCCTCCACCTTTGACTTATAAACTTATTTAGCTTCTTCTCAAGCACTACCACCTTCTCTTATGTTGCAAAGCATAGATTTAGAGCTCAGAGGGATTTTAGAAGTAAAATCCTACACTCTCATTTTTACAGATAAGGAAATTGAAGATCTAAGTTAAGTGATCTGCACGGCATTACACAGTCAGTGAATGTCTAAGGCTGGATTTGAATTCAGGTTTTCTAACTCTAAGTCCATTGCTCTACTCACCGCATCATGCTGCCTCTTGTCTTTTCTGAAATCTACATATTTCTATTGCCAATCAGTTATTCTCTCTTTTGTTTCTTTGGTGAGACTTGCCACTATGGATTCAAGTTTTTCTATCTTGCCCATGAGTTCTGCTGTGTAGCCCATTAATTCCACTTTCACAATTCTTATTTTTCTTTGTTTCTTTATAGCTATTCAGAAACATCCTGCTGTGGTTTCATGCTTTCTTGGGAATCCACAGTATCTTCTGACTCATTTCACTATGCTGTCCCTTGCCTTTCCTGAGATCCTCAACTGCTATTGCTCTCCTTCCCTAAACTACCTTGGATTAATATCTTTAAATGTATTCTTCAATAATTATATGTAAATATCATCTCCTCCAATAAAGCACATGCTTCTTGAAGGCTGGGGTTGTTATATTCTGTATTTACATCTATGCCTAATACATAGGAGGTTTGTTGAATTAACATGGAGGCAAGATCACAGTTTTGCTATTATTCCTTCTAAAGTCAGTGCTTCAGAATAATCTAAGAGCCCATAAAGTTTCCTCAAAGGAAAAGAGAAGGAATGGAATTTTTGAGACAAGCCACGAGAAGTAAGACTGCCCTCACCCTCTCTAGAGAAAAGAGCAGAAACTGTCCTTTCCTGAAGTGTGCTGTGGAGCAAGAAGCCATATAATAGGCTAGAGGAAGAGTAAAAGGGGATGCCATCTGTATATATAGTGGCATCCAGAGATGCTTCTCTCCTCCTCTCACTGCTCTTGGATTCACACTCACTCTTTCTCTCACCCCTCATATCCAATCAGTTGCTAACAGGGCTACCACCTGGGTACATGCACTTATCACCTCATGTCTGGACTATTGATTGCCAAGTCACCCTGACACAAGTTTCTCCCTATTCCAATTTATTCCACTCAGCTGTCAAAGTAATTTCTAAAGCAGTGGTTCGAGGCTGTTACCTCTTTTTTACTCAAACTCCAATGGCTCCCTATTGCTTCTAGGATTAAATATACAATTTTTTGTTTGCATTTTAAAGACCTTCACAACTTTCCTTCTTCCTCAACCCTTCTAGTCCTCTCAAACCTTATTCTTCACCATGTACTTTGACATCCAGTGACACTGGACTCCTTGATGTTACTCAAATAAGACACTCCCACCTTCTGACTCTGAGCAATTTCACTGGCTGCCCCCCCATTCATGGAATGCTCTTCCTCCTCATACCTGTCTCCTGGTTCCCCTAGATTCCTTCATCGCAGCTAAAGTACTACGTACTATACTTTCCTGATGCCACTTAATTCTCCCTTCTTTTCTCTGTTGATTATTTCCAATTTATTGTGTATGTAGTTTATTTGTATCTCAGCTGCTTGTAAGTTGTCTCCACCATTTTTTATGTCTCTCCCCTACTTGGGGTCCTCATCACCTCTTATCTAGATTATTGTAGCAATCTCCTAATTGGTCTCCTTGACTCAAACCTCTCCCCACTTCAGTCCATACCATGCATTGCTGCCAAAGTGATTTTCTTTAAGCATTGATGTGACCATGCCACATTTTTACTCAAAAACTCCAGTGGCTTTCTATTGCCTCTAGAATGAAATACATGCCTTTTGCCTCTGCCTATCTTTCTGGCCACAATGAGCATTATTCTATTTTAGTGATGCTGAAATCCTGCCAATCTGACCTTCTCTCTACTCCTTATAACATTCCATCTCCCATCCCCATGCCTTTGTATTGGCTATCCTCTACCTTACCTCCAACTACCTTACCTACCAACCACCCTCCTTACCACCAACTAAGAGAGTCCCTCCCTTCTATTAACGAACAAGTAAGGAACAATTTCTGCATGAAACCTTTCCTGATCCTCCCTCTCAAGTTCCCTTGCAATTACCATTTTATATCTATATTTATTTTATTTTATTAATTTTTTTTTTGGCTAGGCAATGGGGTTAAGTGACTTGCCCAGGGTCACACAGCTAGTAAGTGTTATGTGTCTGAGGCCGGATTTGAACTCAGGTCCTCCTGAATCCAGGGCTGGTGCTGTATCCAGTAGGCCACCTAGCTGCCTTCCTATTTTATATTTATTAACTTTATATTTATGCTGTATATATTTGAATATTATTGCTTTTTGCTTCTCATAAATTGTGCTTAATTTCTATGACTTTCTATTTCTAATAAGTTATTCTCTCTTGTTTCTTTGGTGAAACTCGCCACTGTGGATTCAAGTTTTCCTATTCTGCCAATTATTTCTGCTGTGCAGTGCATAAATTCTACTTTCACAGTTCTATTGCTCTTTTAAACTATTCAGGAATATCTTGCTGTGATTTCATGCTTTCTTGGGAATCCACAGGGTCTTCTGACTCATTAGACACCTATCCATTTTCTTTTGTCTTGTAATATTCATTCATGATTGCCTAGATTCTTCTCCCTGATTTGAAGGCTATATTATTTTCTGTTATTAATATCTGTGCAGCTGTTTTATCTGTAAATGCTCAAGGTCTTTAATTGAGTTTTTCTCCTCCCTGAGATCTTTAGTAACTTTAGTCTTCTCCCTTTATTCTCCCCTCTTGTTCACTTTCTGACTCTCTCCCCTTTCATTATAGCCTTCTTTGGGACTGGATCTCAAAGATGTCTCAGCCTCTTTCCAAGCTGGTCAATTCACAATTCAGCAGCCTAGGTTTCTCCCCAGGTGACTTTTGAGGGGATAGAACTATTGTTGCAGTGTAAGAGGTTGAAAGGTTGTGATCCCTCAAAGACGAGAATACAGAATGGGTCATCTGGAATGAATTCACAGACTTAAGCATTCTTTAAGCCAAGGTGGCAAAGTTTATTGTTATGCTTTTCAGTGGGCAAGGATTCTTAAAGAATCCTGCGAGAGACTGAGAATGCAGCTAGTGTTTATATGGAAAACAGCATGGGAAAATAATGCCAGGGACACTGATGAGGTAATCCGAAGGTGCAGGTGTCTTTGGGGGCTATGGATGGGAAAGTACTGGGAGTATACCAGACAGGGAGGGAGATGACAGAGGTATGGATATTTGGAGTCTTGGGCTGGCCAAGGACAAAACTCCTTGGGCTGGGCAAGGCACCCCTCTCCCTCTGTGTTGATGAGAGAATGTTCTGCAACAAGGGAAAGCTTTGCTATGAGACAGGAACTGCTAAGGAATTGGGAGGCTTCCAGAGACATGATCTGAGGGCTGGGGCCTGAGCAGCCCAGCTCTTTGTAGCTGTACCAGGGAGAGAGATAATGGTTGTACTGAGGCTCATGCATGAATAACTGCTAGGCACAGTGTCCTTGGGCTGGGGAGAAACTGTCAGGGATAATGTTTCTGAGGCTAGGGAGAAACTGGGGTACAAGTACAAGCACAAGCACCCAAATACAAGCACCAAAGTACCCCATCACTATCACCAGCTACATACTGGGCTCCTTCCCTCACGCTTAACCTCTCTTCCCCCATCACCACACACACACACACACACACACACACACACACACACACACACACACCCCTTTTACACACATTTTCCTTTGTTCCTTAGTTCTCTGAGTCCTGTTGCATCATACAGCACTGGTAGCTGTTGTCACATAATGAGTAAATTTTGCTTTTTTTGTATTTCCATGGCATTGGAAGATGGGGAGGATAAAATTGAGTTCTGTTGCAAGCCCATGGGTCAACTTTCATAGTCTGCTTCTAGAGCAAGAGAGGTGGGGAACACAGGGAGGTGCTGATTGAGCACATTGAAAATAACGGATTAGCAGCCTTCTCTATTGTTATTCCATCAGGTTTCTATCTGTCTTGGTTTCTTAGTGTCCTATAGCTGGAATTCCTTTATTTTTTGTGCATAATTCTTATTCTTGAGAGGTTATAAGGATCAGAAAAAAAATCTAGTCCTACATTTTGTTGGTTTCATGACTTAAAAGTCCAAAATCATCTCTCACACACACACACACACACACACACACACACACTTACCTCATTGTAAGCAAGGACTACTTAATTCTTTGATGTGGCACAGTGAATAGAGCTTCCAGGAGTTAGGAAGACCTGAGTTCAAATCTGACCTCAGACACTTACTTGATATGTGATCCTGGGTAAATCATAGTAACCAAAAACAAGTCCATGAGATATGTGCTGCAACTGGATTTATTACGAGAGAAAGGCATGTGGGAACTCCCTAGCACTGTCCAGTGGTGGGGGAAAAGTCTTGTTATTTAAGTTACAGGGCAAAGGGGAAGTCATAGGGGAGGAGAAATTGATTAATCCCTTCCCAAAAGAGAGGAGAAATCACGAATAAGTAAAACGTCAAAAGCATCATTCCTTCTCCTTGGGAACTACGAGACTATGAAGATATGATAGTCTGCTTATCTACAAGGGTCCCAGCTGCAGAAACAGTTTCTCAGTCTGGTGCAGACTGACTGGTGCCTATCTTGAATTGCAAAGACACACAAGGAGTCCAGCTTGGGGAGAAAATAACAAGTGTCAGCTCAGCAGGGGCTTCGTCCTTGACACATTCAGGGCTTCCTGCATACTCCAGGTCCAGTGTTTCTGGAAAATATGGCCACTCAAAAAGACAAGCTCATGGGATCCTTTAACAGTCACTTAACCACTGCTTGCCTCAGTTTCCTCATCTGTAAGATGGGGATAACAATACCTACCTCCCTGGGTTGTTATGAGGATCAAAGGAGATTATTACAAAGCATTTAACATAGTGCCTGACACATACCGGTGGCTTTTGTTGTATTATCTGCACCTAACACAGGGCCCGGCATACAAAATAACTATTCGTTGATTGCAGACTGACTGAAGATATAGTACCACCTTCTAAATGAAGCCTTTTCTCATCCCTCAACTACTAATGCTCCCCCTCTCAAACCACCTTGTATTCATTTGTATGAATGAATGTCTCCCTCTTGTCTCCCTTGCTGGAATGTAATTTTTTTTTTTTGCCAGGAGGGATAGTTTCATTTATTATATTTGCAATCACAATACCTAGCACACAAGTAGGAACTTAAATAAATGCTTTTTGATTGGTTTTATATTACTGCTATAATACTGAATTGATCAGAAATCATAAACACTCTTTATCACCATACAATAATAGTGATAGAAAAGCAAAGAATATCTTATTTTGCACATAAAAAGAAGGACCTTAATACCTTTCAAATTGAAAGACTGTCACATTTTACTATGGTTTTAAAAACAAAAATCCATATGGAAAACAGAGAAACAACTCAAATGAATTTAACTGAATTTTCTTTTCTTTTTCTAAACCAGACCTTTGATTTCACAGATACAAGAAACTTATTGGGAGGAAACTTCCTCTACCTAACAATGCATATAAATACCAACTCTTAATTTATAATCTTAGAATGTCCTCACTGGGGTAGTGAGAGATTAAATGATTTACCTAGGGTCATATGGCCAGTGTGTGGCAGAGATGGGACTTGACCCGAGATAGGTCTTGATCTTTCTGAAGCCACTCTCTTTTTTAACTGACGCATTAAAAAAAAACAAGAGCAAACATAAAAATATCTTGCTTTGCTTACTATGCCATGGGCAAGTGAGAAAGCTTCCATTATTAATTCTCAGGGTTGGAATCATGGAATGATGAGGCTGGAGGGTCAAAAGAGGCTATATGTTCCATCTCCCTAAGCTTTAAAACCTCATATATTGCAAAAGCTCCAAAGGCAGGGATAACTTTACTGTGTTATTTCCAAATAGAACAAAAAAACCTGATATTGATTTGTTTCCATCAGAGAGAAATCAGATTTGATAATCTTCACAAGGATTTCAAAATGTTGCCAATAAAACCTCTGTAAATTCAGCAGGGAATTCTGAGAGTTGGTGGTTTTAGGCTGGCGAAGAAGAAGGAAACCTTGTTTTCCTTATATGGAAGAAACAAGATATAGTGTAATGTTGAACACACAAAAGTCAAAATCATTATTCAACAATTTGTCCTATGTCTTTCTATTCACTTTTCCTTTTTAGTCATAAGCAATGATGGAACCGCCAACATCCAAACTAAGAAGAGACTATTCTGGGAATCATTTATAGTATAAGTAAAAGTCTAATTAAATAATGACTTCATTTCACCAGGATCCCATGATAAGAATCAATAGTCAAGGCACTGGTCTTGCATTAATTTGCCCTTGTCCTCACTAAATCTTGTCACAGTCACACTTTCCTGACACCCTGAATTAACCTTGACTATAACCTTAGCTCTAAAATAGAAGCCAGAAAAATCTCTCAGATAAAGATTTTCTTTCTCCAATGACTTTAACAGTTATCCTACAAAACATTTTCTTATGTAAAAATATAAAATCATCATTTTTTTGTATTGAAAAAACTATAACTGTTTCTCCCATAGTAATAAGCTTCATCTAATATGTATCTCACTATTTCATTGAAAGTCAGTGTGCTTTTCCTTTATGCATAATTATATTTACATAGAAGATTCTAATTTTAATCAATAATAAATATACAGAAAAGTAATGTATTGAATAGTGGATGGGGCTGGCCTTGGACTCAGCCCTGTTCACCAGGGTTCAACCCCTAATTCTCATCATGGAACTGAGAGTTTCCATAGGTAAGTCACAACCTTTTTCCAGGCAACTCTCAAAGACTATAAGGTACACATAGATCTGCATCTGTGAAGGAAATTTATATAACAGGAGGTACTTATACTAATGATTTCACAGGTCCAGGCTACCTCTCTCTCTCCCATTTCTTCCTTACCCCAAGTCAAAATGCTAGTATGAAAAACATAGGTATCACTCAAATCATAGGTATCAAATACATTGCACTAAATTTCCTGTCTCTATACTGGATATCCTATGTGACCAAATGTAATCCATTCTTACTTACACCTCTAAAGTTCTCTCAAAGTTCAGTTCAAATGCCCTTTTTTTCATGAAGTCTTCACTAATCTCATCAACTGCTAATACCACCTACCCCCAAATTATCTGGGATTTTTATATTTATTTTGAATTTTTTTTATATTTACTTCATAGCATGTATTTTAAACAACCTTGATGGTATTATAAAGCATAGCTATTGTGGCATTTAAACATTCTTAAATAAGGGAGAACAAAGGGATTACTATATTGGACCCCAAATTCCCAAACTGCAAGTTCACTTAAATCCTATTTGAAAATTTCTTATTGAGCCACACTGATACAGCCTCTCATTGAAGACAGTGTTTATACTTTGGAATATGAATTATTCAGCGATACTATTAAAATAACTTTTATTCACTTGATAGGTAGGATATCCCTTAAAAAGTGTCTCACTTACTTGCCATCTATAAAATTATACCCAGGGGGCCCCTTGTTGAAAACGAAGGGAATATGACATAGTCATTCTTTATTTGTAAGAACCAGAAAGAATCTGAAGAGAACATAAGCACAAAATGGCTAACTAAGCCATTGTTTGTTAATAAATTAGATTTAACAGATGTCCCTGAAAATAGGATTATTCTTTTGTTGGTAGTAGCTTGGAAATAGCCTAGATCAATGGTTCTCAAACTTTTTATCAGGAACACTTTACACTCTTAAAAATTATTAAGGATCAGGGCAGCTAGGTGGTTCAGTGGATACAGCACTGGCCCTGAAGTCAGGAAGACCTGAGTTCAAATCTGGCCTCAGACGTTTGATACTTAGTAGCTCTGTGACCCTGGACGAGTCACTTAACCCCAATTGCCTCACAAAAAAGAAAAAATAGAAAAAAATTATTAAGGATTTCCCCCCAAAAGTTATATATGTATATACACATATGTACATAGATACATATATATACACACATATGTATATGTACACATATGTGTGTATATAGATAGCACTGGAAACCAAAATTTCTTAGTATTATTATGAAAATAGTTTTTACCTCATGCATCCCTTAAAGGGGTCTCCGAGACCCCCAGGGGTATTTGGCCAGCATTTTGAGAATCACTGGTATAATTTAAGCTCAGTATATTCCAATTTAAGAAGGGGCCTCAGAGATCATGTAGTTCAACCTGTAGCCTATAAGAATTCCTGCTGTAATACAGTGGTCAAGCAACCTCTTTTTGAGGAACTCATGGAGGTGGTTGGGGGACATCCTTCTGCCTTCTGAGGAAAGCCATTCTACTTTTGAATGACTCTAATTTTTAGATAGTTTTTCTTTTTTGTTTTACTTTGCTTCTTTTATCTGTTTTTCCTAGTTCTGACTTCTGTGTTCAAGAAAAATAAGTTTAATTGCTTCTTCCACATGTAATCCACATCAAATCCAAGGGACTTGAAGGTCCTTATACTTTTTGGTCTTTCTCACATATACTTTAGGAGACAGCCTTAGTTCCTTCAACCAATCATCACACAGCACAAGCTCAAGGCCCTTTTCTGTTCAGCTTTCTTTAGGTGTTCTCCAGCTCTTCAGTGGTTTTTCTAAAACGTGGTCCTTAGAACTAAGCAGGGTAATTCATATGAGGCCTACGAGAGAGGCCTATTGGTCTATTCTCTCTCTAGATCTGAAGACTATACTTCTCTTGGGGCAATCTGACATAGAATTAATTTTCTGGCACTACATTGACTTATGTTAGCTCACAATACATTAAAACTTGTAGATTTTGCTTTTTCTCAGGTGAACTTCTTTCTAGTTTCTGCCTCTTTTGTTTGTGAAAGTAATTTTATTTTGAACCCAAGTGTAAGATTGTATATTTAATCCTCGTAATTTTCTTCATGTTCAATTTGGACCAATGTTTTGGCTTGTCACAATTATTTTTGGACCTTGACTTTTTTTATATCTAACATGTTTGCTATCTCCCATGAAAATCTGATAAACATGACATTGATTAACATCCAATTACTGATAAAGACATTAAAAATACAAAGCCAAATGAAAATCTCCAGGGCACTGCATGAAAGAGATCCTTCCAAATTCACATCAAATACTTAATAACCACTCATTTGTTATTCAGTTGTTTCAGTAATGTCTGACTCTGTGACTACATTTGAGTTTTTGTGGTTTTTTTTTTTTTGGCAAAGATACTGGAGTGATTTGCTATTTCCTTTTCTGGTTCACTTTACAGACGAGGAACTGAGGTAAACAGGATTAAATGACTTGCCCAGGGTCACACAGCTAGTAAGTATCTGAGTTCATATTTGAACTGGGGAAGATTAGTCTTCTTGACTCTAGGTCCAGCATTCTATCCACTGCACTATCTAGATGCCCTGCAACCACTCATTGGGTCCAACCTTTCAACAAATTCCAAATCTGCCTAACAACAGTATATGTCTAGCCCATATCTTTACAGCTTTTCTACATTAATGGAACAAGAATCCGTCTCTCTATCTTCAGCTTCAGTTTTCAGTTTGATCTCATTTTCCCCAATATAGCTTTAACCCCCCCCCACATTTTTGTTGTTAGCTTTCTTGGAAAGCATCAGATCATTCTGGGCTTTATTCTCACACTTTCTTATTAATCCTCCATTACATTCACTTGCTACAATCTTTTGTACCTGTATATCCCCATTAATTACTGTTGACAAGTCCTCCTTTTCCCCCTCATCAGAACTGCTGCTCTTATATCTTCATTTCTTCCTTGGAAGTTTACTATCCCTCCTGGGCTGACTCTCTCAATAGGATTTTAGGTAATAGGACTCCTTTCTTATCCACTCTATGAATTCTTTGAAATATATTCTCCCCAAATCTAGGGTGCCTGTCAAGCTCTGCCTAACTTTCCTATCCTTTTCTATCACAAATTATAAGATGGGGTCAATTCCTCTCTAAGTTCCTATGATCCCCACCCTACCAACTAGTGCTTCCTTCTTAGTGAGACTCAAATGTAGAATAGAAGTTACTTTCAATGCTTTATTTAAAGCCCTTCAAAACTTGGCTCTAACCTACTTTTTCAGTCTAATTACACATTACTCTTTTCCTGTGGTCCGTACTGTGGTCCAGCCAGACTTGGCTTCTTAAGAATTCCTCATATGACACTCCATCTCTCACTTCTGTGGCTTTGCATTGATTGTATCCTTTGGAATGTACTCCCTCCATCCCTGTGTCTTTCAGAATCCCTTGTTTACTTCAAAAGCATAACTTTCTACATGAAGATTTTTTTTTTGATTACCCTAGCTCCTACTATCCAACTCCAGCCCAAATTATTTGCATATACCTAACTATGGAGATTTTGTCACTCCCATCTAGACTGTAATTTTCTTGTGGGCAGGGACTCTTTTACTTTTATCTTTGTGTGTTCAGCACCTAGAATACTTAGTGGCAACTAAGAGTAAATCCTTAACAAATACTTGTTAACTGACAAATAGCATGAAATACACTACACTGTCTTTTTCATCGCATTGAAATGAAAGGTTTACCATAACACAGGTCTAAAAGCTCTTTACGAGACAGAGATGTCACTAAATTTTCTTCATATTTAAGGGAAAGGGGAACCCAACTCAATGTCTGAAGAAGCAGATTCTCATCCAAAATGGTCATAAGACAGTCAAAGTGAGGCAGTGGAAAAAGTACTGGATTTGGAGGCAGCAGATCTGGCTTTACTATATGATCCTTCATCTTTATGGGTGTTCAAGGAGAACTAGCATCTCTGGAGTGAAGGCTTTTTCAGGGCTTCTCATCCATTTTTGGTGTCCACTTGATTCACCCAACTCTCAACTGTGGCTTCACGAAGCTGTAGCAGAAGCAGCAGCCACACCCTGGTAAACTGGCAAGCTCAGTAGACTGGCTAAACAAGGTTTGGCCTCAACAGGTATCAAATTTGTCAGTGAGTTAGGGGAAGTCTACCCAAGCACGTGAAGACTTTCCCTGGTAGAATGGGTAGATGAGAGCAATTTGAACCAAAGGCCATGAAGACAGCTGAAAGCAGGCACTGTGGAGCACTTAGACTTTGGTCAGGCACTGAATCCTGGGCCATTACCAGTCATCTTGACTTCTGTCTTGCCATTGGACTTCAATGATTCAGGAAGAGAGAGTGAGGCTGACAACTTTGTGCAACTCTGCCTCACTTAAATCCAATTCGTGCAAGACTTAAGCCATTGCCCATGATATCATTGATCCTCTTCAAAAATGAAGAATGAACAATAACTACATCTCTGAGTGTTGGTTTTCCCATCTGTTAAGTGAATGGCCTGGACTAGGTGGTGTCATATGTCTCTTTTACTTCTAATGGAAGTGTGGTCTTGGGTTGAATCACAACATTGACCACACGCATTTTCATTGTCCATTTTGATGTTCTAAACAAGTGAATTCTTGGAGGAGTTTCACTTGGCACTGCTTTAGGAAAAGTCTTAGTGTGCATCCACACCTATCCATTTCTTATCCCTTCTGAAATGGAGAGAAATTTCCAGGAAGCTACTGCTCTGTAGTTTTATATTGATAATCATATCCATGGATACATTCATAAAACAATAACTATCCTTGTAGAATTGAATATGAATCTACTCTTAAGGTTTCTAAATGCCTTTTGAAGTAAAACTAAAGAATAGTAAGATTTCTAACCCAGTAGATGCAAATTATTTTAAACAAATTTTTAATTGTCACTAACAGTTTCTTCATTAGCCATCTAATTTCAATTGGGGGGATGGAGGGAAAGGGGAAAAGGATTTGCGAAAAGTACAACTATGAAGCTAACCTAAATTCTTATGGTGTTTGGAAGACAATACTAGGTCAAAAAAAACCCCTGACCTTTTCTCCTTTCTTTGTCTTGAATAAAATAGAAGAAAACTCTCCAGAAAATAGACCACATATCCCTGAGTAAAATGCCTTCTAAATATATGGCAAGGAAAAATCAATTCTGTTCTGTTCAATTCAACATTTATTAAAAGCAGCTACTACATACTTTAAATGTTTATTAGTTGAAGAACAAATATTAGGCTTGCCTGTTATTTTTGCAAAGCTATCATTTCATTATTTTCTCCAAAGCCCATGGTTTTAATTTTATGAAATGTAATATTTGATCTGAGCCATTTAGTTATGACCTTTAGAGTTCTGAATAGTATTTGTGGAAGGTGCGCATCTTTACAACACTGCCATTGAGATTCTCACTTATGGTGAGTGACCATTCTAGTTTTACTGAAAAGAAACAGAAATAAATCATGGCAGTATTGATTTTTTAAAACACAAGTTAGGTTTTCAAATGTAATGCATACATGCTTTCCCTCATAGGTTTTTTTTTTAAATTTAGATTCAGCTCATATTTAAGAAATAAATACTACTCTAGCCCGACACAGAATAAAAAGCCTATATTTCTCCTGTTGTTGTAACTGCTATCTTCTTGGCTGGCACAGATACGCCCTTAAAGGCATGACCTGATTCACACCCAGGCAGTTTTCACAAGTCATGATGTTTTCCCACAAACAGTGCTTCTTTTTCTCACTAATCTGAAAATACTGAATTTCCCCCCTACATGTGAAGAGAAATCCCATTAGAGAAATCTGCTGTGAAGAGAAGCAGTTTGAATTGTGACAATATAATGGTAAAATTATTTTTTAAAATTCTTTTAGTGGTAGTAGTATTTAAAATTTCTTTCTACATACTCTAAATTTAGTAACTAGGTAGAGGAACAATCTTCTTTAATTCCAAGACCATAACCAAGTAAAATTTTTGAGAAGTGTTTTGAAAAAAGATGAAATATATTTCCATGACATTCAGTTCAACACACATCTAAGTCATCTATTATGTGCAAAGGGATGGACAAAGAAATATTTTTCAAAACTACTTTACAACCTACAACACTTCCCTCTTTCATGTTATTTGTCTATACAGAGCCAGATGTGTTTTTTTTTAAAGTTAGTAGTTATCTATTACCTATTAAAAGTTACGATCTCATTTATTTTCATCTCTTAACAGCCAAATGGGAAATTTTTAGTTAACTTGACCAGGACTGACTTAACAACAAAGAAGATGATTTAAAAACTTGAAAATAGAAATGCAAGCAAAATAACTAGTGTGATTCATTTAACTTATCCTCCTGTCATTTAGAACTGTCGGTGGCCTCCAGACTTGATTTCCCTGGAAATGGAAGGAAAGTAGGAAACATATTTATTAAGTATTTTTTATATGCTAAGTATTGTGCTAAGAGGTTTACAGATATTATCCCATTTAATCCTCACAGCCCTGGGAATAGGTACTATTGTGATCCCCACTTTACAAACCAAGGAAATGAAGGATTAAGTGGCTTGTCCAGAGTCACACAGCTAGTAGGAATCTGAGGCCTAATATGAAACTAGGTTTTCCTGACTCCAGGCCCAGTGCTCTATCCACTGTACTACCTAGCAGCCTCTACTGGTACCAAGTCCAATTTGAGAATCATTTATGTACCTGTGTACCAGGTACTGTGCCAACCTCCATGCCACGCTAAAGATGAAAACAGTCTCTGCCCTCAAAGAACGTACATTTTATTGAGATAATTTAAATATAAACATTAGAAATTATAAAACGTGTACAAGGCAAATTGAAGAGATGGAGGGCATTGTTAATTTGAAGGATTAGAAGGGCAACGATGGCTTCTATTAGGCAGAAGTGGGGTGTACTTCTAGGTACAGGGGAAAGCCTATACACAGAAATGGGAGGAGGAATGACTTACATCAACATGCAGGCAAGTTTGACTCTTACTTAGAGTGAGTAGAGAATAATTCACTGTAAGTGGGAAAGGAAGGTTGGAGCCAATCTGTGAAAGGCTTTAAAAATAAAACAAAGAAGTTTGTATTTTAACATAGAGATAATCCCTTCTCAAGCAGCAGAGAAACAGTTAGGGTTCATTTGAGGGAATGTCAATGTGGCAGCTGTGTGGATGGATGGAGTGAAGAGAGGAAGGACAGAAGCAAGGGAGATCAATTAGGAGGCTACTGCAGTCATCCAGGAGAGAGGTGATGAAGTTTACAAGCAGGGAAGTAGTCAGGAAGGGGACAAATTCATATGCCAATTAGGAAGGCTGGCAATTGAAATTTATGGCTTCATCCAATAATAGGCACCACTTGTGTGAAATGCAATACTGGGCTCCTATTTGTTGAGTCCCACTCTTTGTGACCCATTCAGGGTTTTCTTGGCAAAGACACTGGAGTGCTTTGCCATTTCCTTCTCTAGCTTATTTTACAGATGAGGAAACTGAGGCAAAAAGGCTTAAGTGATTTGCCCAGGGTCACATAGCTAGTAAATGTTTGAGGCTGGAATTGAATTCAAGAAGATGAGTCCTCCTGACTCTAGCATTGGCCCTCTATGCCCTGCACCACCTCACCCCCCCCTTGGGAAGATACAAAAAGGAATGATAAGGCTATTACCTCATCTTTGCATTTGTCATCAACGGACTTAGATTTGTAAAGTATGCTATTTGGAGGTTAGTTAGTTCATCCTGGGTTTCTGTGCCTACAATTCCAGAAGCCATAACTAAATTATGACTAGAAGATCAATGGGTAGAATTATCCCAGAAGTAGGGAAGTATTTCTCTGAAATAAGACACACACTTCAGTATGCTTTTCTTCTAATACATATCCAACACGTATTTGGTCAAACAAAACAAATTCCCTCATTGCCTGTACACGTGTGCGTGTGTGTGTGTGTGTGTGTGTGTGTGTGTGTGTGTGTGTGTATGTGTGTGTGTGTGTGTGCGTGTGTGTGTGTGTGCATGTGTGTGTGTGTGCGCGTGTGTGTGCGTGTATGATTCTGTACCCTAAAGGTATTACCACTTTGGTTAGAAGGTGGATGGTATTTCACAGCATCAGTTTATTTCTTGAATTATGGCCATCATATTACTCATACTCCTTAGTGCTTTCAACATTGATTGTTTTTACATTATCGTTGGTAAATTGTTCTCCTGGTTCTGCTCATTTTATTCTTTCACCACTTTATAAAATATTTCAAAATTATTCATTTTTATAGTATTGATGTCATAGTGCCAATTGCTCTTCTGGCTCTGCTTACTTCTCTCTGCAACAATTCATATGTTTTTCCATGGCTTTTTGCAATTATTTCCTTATTTCTTGCATCACAATAGTAGCATTGCATATGCATATACCACAGTTAATCAAGCCATTCCTCAGTTGAGGGGCACCCCTTTCCAGGTTTTTGCCACCACAAAAAAAGAGTTACTACAAATATTCTTGTACGTAGAAGAACTTTTCCCATTTCTCTGATCACTGTTGTGGTTACAGGCCTAGAAGTGGTATAGTTGGATCAAAAGGCATTCACTGTTTACTAACTTTTGTGTATAATTCAAAATGTTTTTCCAAAATAGAGCTATTCACAGATTCACCATCGATGTGCCCCTCCAACATTTATAATTTTCCTTTTTTGTCAGCTTTGCAACTCTGATGAGTGTGATGTGAAATCTGAGAATTGCTTTAATTTGCAATTCTCTAATTAGTAATGGTTTGGAGCATATTTTTTTGAATGACTATAGACAGTCTGGGTTTCTTCTTTGAGACTGTCTGCTCACATCCTGAGACCATTTGTCAAATGGGGACTGGCTCTTATTCATATAAATCTGAATCAGTTCTTCATGTATATCTTAGAAATGAGACCTTTATCGGAGAAATTTTCTACAAAACTCTTTTCCCCAGCTGTTTCCCTTTTAGTCTTAGCTTTATTGCATTTGTTTGTGCAAAACAATTTAATTTTATATATTGAAAATTATTGATTTTATCTTCTCCAATTTTCTCTATCCTTTTTTTTTGACTATGGACATTTTTTTCTTTCCATCAATCTGATAGCAGTAATTCTCAAAACAATTTGGTACTACTTAAAAAAAAATAGATCCAACAGCAGAACAATTTATGTGTACAATAACCAGAAGAAAATCTATCTAGTATCCTGGCATTCAATTAACATAAAGACACTGTGTACTCAGGTACTGGGAATGGTGGTTCACTATTTGAAAAAAGCTGCTAGGAAATTTGGACAGCATTATGGAAAAATTAGATTCATACCACCTCCTCACATCTTACACCAAGATAAGCTCCATACAAATACATGACCTAGATAAAAGGTTATATCACAGATTAAAGAATGATGGAAAATTTATTTTGTTATTTGTAGCATAGTTCATTTTGAGATAGAACTCTGAGCTCTGTGGTTCCAGCCACCCCAAAGCATTGGGTAATCAAAAACTTTCATATAGCTAATAGACATTTTATAGATAAGGAAATGGAGGATGAAGGATGTTATGTGACTACCTGAATCAAGCAGCAGAACTAGGATTTCAACAAAGGTCCTCTGAAAGATCCATTCCTCATATATTCATAAAAAAAATTCATCCTAAGGAAAATTTCATTTCCCAACAATGTTTCTAGCCTGCTTATGGATCGTCTACTGCTGTTGCTGCCTCCTCTTAGCCATTTTTTATGTGCCAAGGCTGAATTAAGGCTTGCTGCTTGACTCATCAAAGTCCTACTTTGATGTGTTTATTCCTGCTAATTGGCCTCTGTGACTGCCCTTAAACCTCTTTTTACAGTCTTCACTCCCTTCTCCTAACCTTGGGGTTCAGAATGTTTATTTTATCTTTGAAAGAGCTGGTTAATATTTAAATTTACTGAATAAATGCTACATTTCACATAATGAAAGGGCTTAGAGCTAAAAGAGAACTTAAAGGTTACCTAGTCCAACCTTCTCCTTTGAAAGATGAAGGGACTCTTGTCTGAGGTGTTGTGACTTGCCCTTAGTTACCGAGGTATTAACAAATCCAGGCAAAGGCCAAATCTAGAGGCTCTGATTTAAAACCCAAATTTCATTTCACTTCATCAGGTAGTCTTCTCCTATACTCCCAAGAGCTCTCCCCTGCAGAATTAAACTTTTAAAAAAAAATTATTGATTTTTTATGATTTTCTCATGTAATTAATTTCCTTCTTCTCTATGAAATACTCCCTTATAACAAAAAGAAACAGTTAAAAAAAAAGTAACTGTATCTAATAAAGTATGCTACATTCTATTCCTGGCATTCCCAAACTCTCTGGCAAGAGGAAAGGAGTATTTTTCTAAAAATCATCTTCTCTATGAGGAATATCAGTCATTGCAACTAATTTAGCTTGGCTGACTTTTGTAGTACTGTTTTTATTTACATTATTGTGGTATATACATACACACATGCACATACACACACATATAAATTCTCCTGGTCCTACTTTCTTTACTCCATATTAGGTTATACATTCATCATTCCTATATTTCTTTGAATGCTTCATATTTGTCATTTCTTAAAGGGCAAAAGCATTTACTTACATTCATATACCACAATTTGTTCAGATATTCCCCAAAGGACACTCTGTTTCCAATTTTTATTTAAGCAGTATTTTCTTTTTAAAAATTATGTCTGATGTATTGTTGTTTCATTAAATATTTCCTAACTGCATTTAAAAAAATTAACATTCATTTAAGAAGTTTTTGAGTTCCAAATTCTCTCTCTCCTTCCCACCTCTCCACCACCCCTTGAGAAGGCAAGTAATGTGATACTGATCATACACTTGAAGTCCTGCAAAACAATTCCATATAAGTCAGGATACAACACAAAACCAAAAATGCAGCAAGAAAATTAAACTGAAAAAGTATGTTTTAATCTAAGCTGCATTTTCTTTTTTTTCCTTTTTCTTTCTTTTTTTTTGGGGGGGTATGTGTGTGTGTGACACAATTGGGGTTAAGTGACTTGCCCAGAATCACACAGCTAGTGAATGTTACGTGTTTGGGGTCAAATTCGAACTCAGGTCTTCCTGACTCCAGGGCTGGTGCTGTATCTACCACGCCACCTAACTGCCCCCTAAGCAGTATTTTCAAAGTGGCTCCTTAACACTTTAAGGAAGAAAAAAGGCCTAATGAATATTTTAAGTATACTTTGAACATACTAAAAGCATAACATTTAGCTACTCCCCATGATATATTGTGAGGAATATATATATACATACACATATATATGTATGTATACACACACACATATAATATCATGCTTTAGCATTTAGACATATTTAAAATATTCTTTTGAGAGGAACTACACTGTAGTACAGATGTCAGGAAGACCTGGGTTGATTCAGCTCCCTCTTCAGGGACTTTTCAGCTATGTGGCCCTGGGTGAGTTTTTTAACCTTCTGTGCCTCAATTTCCTCATTTCTAAAATGAAGAGGGTTGGCTTTATGGTATGTTATATTTTTATATCTATGATCTTATGATTAGGCTAATGTGAGAAGGAAGTGGGCCAGTTATGTTTCATAAGCAAAGAATAACAGGCAATAATATTGCTACACTGAAGAAAGCCTTTAGCATTTTAGACATACTCCCACTGGAATGGAGAGCTTATGTGAGGTCCTACATGGGAGTTAGAGAAAGAGAAGGTATTGGATGGCAATATGAGTATCATTAGAGAAAGTACTCACATTGACAAGAACCCAGATCAAGTGAAGTAATGAGAGATTCCTTACAAATATTCAACACACATAGGAAAAATAAATATAGAAATATTTTTAGGGTGTCATAAACATTTATGAAAATTAACACCTTCCCAAACATTGCAACTATATGAGGGTGGAGGGTCAAAGGAAAGTCCAGATTAGGATAGAGAGAAACAAGAAATAATTCTTGGAAATGGCGAGTTATACATTGGTTTTTACTGGTTGGTGACTTATCTGAATTTTCAGAAGGAAAGGCATAGAAAAAGGCAGTTGCGTGCTGAGAAGCTTAAGTGTTTTCTTGACTGAAGAGTTCATATTGGGGAATATAAATGTTATATGAATAGTAAATATTTATTGGATGAATAAAAAGTGAGGTTAGTGAATCAAATTTTTTAAAAAGTGCAAGTGGATTGAACAGTTTAATTCCAAGATCATATAGATCAGAGGTATCAAACATGCCAGGAGTGCACCCAAAGTAGATTAACATGTAATTGAGAAATATTTAACAAAATAAAAATATAATTGAACATAGATAAAGTTAAAACATGTGGTTTTTCTATATGCATCCCACAAGGATCCTTACACACATTTTAGTGGCCCCAGTTTCTGTGTATATTTGACAGCACTGATATAGAGGATTATGTATCTGTGTTCAAAGAAAATAGCAAAATACCAACAGCTTTTGAGCAGGAAGACGACATCATGAAAGGCTATCTTATGCATTAGTTTATTTTTTTGTGTTAAAATGTTGGTTTGTGTTAGTCATTCAACAAGGATTTATTAAGTGTCTCCTATATGCTGGACATTGTTATACTGGACATACAAAGAAAGGTTAATATTCTCTGCTCTCAATATGGTGGAGTTATTCCAAAATATTGCTTCTGGTTTAGAAAGAAGTAATTCTACCTGAGGAGCAGCTTGGTGGTGCAGTGGATAGAGTACCAGGCCTGGAGTCAAGAAGACTCATCTTCATAAATTCAAATCTGGCAGCAGATGCTTACTAGCCCTGTAACCGTGGGCAAGTCACCGGACCCTATTTACTTCAGTTTCTTCAACTGTAAAATGAACTGGAGAAGGAAATGGCAAACCATTTGGATATCTTTGCCAAGAAAGCCACAAATGGGGTCATGAAGAATCAGACACAACTGAAAAAATGACTGAACAACAATTCTACCAAAAGTTAAACATTTTATTTCTTGTGGATCTGATAATATTTTTGCAAATTTTATTAGAATATGACTCAAAGGTAAAAGAACAGTAAAGAATAAATATGGTTCATTTCTACTCTTCAACAGCAGAACAGGAAAAGTAAAATGGGGTTATACATTTTTTTTTTTAGGCTCCAGAGCATTATAATTTTGCAGAAATAGTTTTCAAAGTGACACGTTCACTCTAGCATTCTTCCCATTACTCTTCAGGAAGAGATACTTATTTTTGCATAAATGATCAAAACAAGAATTTGAAAATCAGAAGATCTCTGGAGATAAAGCCACTATTTTTTTTTGTTCCAATTTCATTTAAAACTACAATTATCCTTTCTGGAATCAGGTCGCCTGTCTTCCTTTGCATATCATTTCATCATAATTTCAATGTCTTCTTTGGTAAAATGTATAATTACTTATTAAAGATCAAATAATACCATACAGGTAAAGTGCTTTGCATATTTTAATGAGTAATATAAATGTTAGCTATTATTATTTAATAATCTCAATTAGAAAGATACTCAAACACCTCAATGGATTTAATATTTCTTTGATATGGGCATTCTTTCTGAAGGTAAAGGCAGGAACCCATCTATGCCCTCTGATCCTTTTGATTTTGTCTATGTTCTCTAATAAGTCCTCCATAGAAGACCTCATAGAAGACCTCATAAAGCCTCATTTAGACATTTTAACAAAATTCTTCAGGTTATCAGTGCTTGTGGATAAGGACTGGATTGAGCTAAGAATGTGTATTCCTCCTCATTTTGACTGGCTCACCTACTAATCATACATTTCCTGGATGACATCTTCCATGCTCAGTCCTGAGCATACCCGAGTAGCGGTATTGCTGGGTAAGACGGTGGGCACAGGTTACCACTTTTGGGGCATATTTCCAAATTGATTTCCAGAACGGCTGGACCAATTCACCAGCTATGGATCCTATAAAGGCACAAATCCCCAGAGCCCAACATGCAGGTGCACTTAAGGGAAACTTCATGAAGGCTCTATGAAGGGAAGAAAAGACTTCCAGAACCCAGGAATGGCTAGGTATCCCTTTGCCATGTATTTTTTACATATGTACCTCACCATCATGGTATTTTAAGCTTGATCCCACTCTTCCAAAGCCCCTTGTATATGTATGCAAGGGGAAAACACCCCTGCCCCAGCTGAGGGGAATGTTTTTTACAATTACTATTCTCACTATACTTTTGTAAATACCTTCGTAAAAGGTTATTAAATCCGACTAGCTGGTTGCCAATGGGGTACACAGTAATGAGGGCTCATGAACTACATTTAGCCTTGTTTACCCTGAAATGGTAACACTCAATTTATGCGAATCTGGCCCACCCAAGGGAGTACAACTTAGGGAAGCAGTGAGGGGAGGGGATACCATAATTATTTATAAAAATATCTTACATCAGAGAAAACATAATATAGTGGATAGCATAGGTCTTGGGAGTCAAGAAGATCTGAATTCAAGTTCAGTCTTTGACATACCAACTGTGGCTCTGGGCAAGTAAAGTGGTTCAGGATACTCTAAGATGACAAGTTACAGAACAATTGCTGTTCTGCATTGGTAGAAGGGATTTCTTCACCAGGAGTTCCCTACACAGATGAAATCAAAGGTCTAGATAAATATGTGTGGGTATACACACACACACACACACACACATACACACACACACACACGCACACATATACATATACACACATACACACATGTATACATATATGTATATATACATGTACACACATATATACATATATATACACATATATAGTACTATACTATATATATGTATATACATAGTACACATACATACAATGCTTACATATGCATGCTTTGCATTTTTGATTCCTGGAACGTTTTTCATTCTTATCTTTAATATAACAAATTATACAAATAACATAATTATTTTGTTACCTTGGTAACACCTCAATGACAAAAAAAAAAGCTCCTATGCTTTTTTCTCCCCCAAGCAAAGACTACTTCATGCATCAAATACCTAGGATAGTGTCAAAACATGTGCAGAAAGACAAATAGCACCCACCTCTGCTCAATAATTAAGTTGCTACATAGCCCTGTGATGATGAACAAATTGGATTATTGAAGGAACTGTTGAATCAAAGCAGGACAGCAGAGATCAGTCAAAGTCAAGGTCTCCACAGGAGCCTGGGAACATTTTAATCTACTGGAGCTTATTCCCACAGAGTTTGAAGGAATCCAAAGTGGCTGTTAATTATTGCATTTTTATTTTTAGTTAAACAAAAAAGCAATTTCCAGTGTTCTCAGATTTCCAAATGAGCAACTCAGAATATCTCCCTTCTCCTTTAAAAAGCCAAAACCACCTACTTTTAAAGTTTAGTTTTCCCACCAAAAAGGCTTAGGAAAATGGGTACACAAAGAAGGAAAAGTTTGCTGCTAGCTCCCAGGTGAGCTCTAATCTAGTCCACATACAAGTTGTAATTCTGAAGAAATGGTTACTGTTTTGGTTTTTCATTAGTCACGAAACAATATTCTTTGAGAATTATTCTTCCACTTGGTGAAATCCATCAGTTGTATGAGAATACATGAAGACTTGTATGTACATATTCCAGACAGCTGCACAAGATTGCTTTGAGAATCTGAGTTGGGAGACTCCTAAGAAGTCATCTGATCTAACCTGTCATTGACCAAGAATCTCTACTACAGTATATTTAAGAGGTCACTTTATCTTTGCTTGAACTCTTCAAGCAGAGGTCAACACCAGGCCACGTTTAATATTTTAACTTAATTTAATATAGTCACGTTTAATATTTTTAACATTAGTTTCCAGGACTTATTTCAGCTTCTGTAACTGAACCAGGGTTTACCTACTGTCTGTCTGGGCAGCATTGATTACTACCCAGGGGCAAGTCTTGTGATTGCCACTTAGCCTGACCTGTCTATCTATATTTTGATATCCTTTCCCCAGAACTTTAGTTACTATAGAAATGTTCTCATTTTCTCTCTCCCTGCCCCGCCACCCCGGCCCATCTCCTTCTCTTGGCTACCTATGTTGTTGCTGCTGTATTGTTTTAGTTGTGTCCGACTCTTCATGACCCCATTTGGGGTTTTCTTGGCAAAGATACTGCTGTAGCTTGCCATTTCCTTCTCTGGCTCATATTATAGATAAGGAACTGAGCCAAACATTAAGTGACTTGCCCAGGTTCACACAGTTAGTAAGTGTCTGAGACCAGATTTGAACTCAGGAAGATGAATCTTCGTGATTCCAGGCTTGGCACTCTGTGCACTATGGCACTCCCTAGCCACTTGTATGTTGGGGCTAGAATTGAACAAAAAGAGTGAGTTAGGCTGCCTTTTTTCTTTTAATGCTAGAAAGTCCTCCCTGACAGTTGAGGCCCATCTTTTTTATTTTTTCCAGGATTGTTATATAGGTTCAATTATGGAACATTACAGTCTCTGAAGAAGTAAAACTGAAGAATTGCTGACAGGATAATATAGGGGTGCATACTGGATGTGAAAACACTGCAAACCATTGTAAGGAATTACACTTAAGAAATAGAATAAAAAATATCAAAGAAATGTGTAAGTGAAAAACAAGAGCTAGTTACATAGCAGAATGGGACATAACCGATAAAACACACTGTACATTCCCTTAGCATCAATGGCATATCAAGAAATAACAAGGAAAGTTTCTAGTATTTTAGGTGATATGCCTGTGGAGAACAAGGCAAAGAGTCTGTCCAAATGGGAAGGAAAGGAGGAGTTCCAACCTGTATTCCTGGAGGGAATATCCACATTAAAGAAAGCACAAATCCATTTCAATAATTGAGCATGTATACTAAGCTAAAGGCAAAGTAGGTAACAGTATAAAGGTGAAGAAATATTAATGTTTCTGGTGCCATTTTTGGTTATGAGGGATAAAGGGATAGAGTTTAATTGTATGTAATTAAAAAGAGACAATTAGTTTCTTTTTTCCCCTCTTGGGCTCCAAAAAGGGTTTTGAAGGAATGAGAGAGAAAGGGAAACACACAAATTGTTGGATAGGCAACAAGAAAGATTACAGTGGAAGAATGATTGAAGGAAGGAGAGAAGAATGATGCATAATGGGCATAAACAACATGCACTTGATTGAGGAAAAACTAAAAGCTGCTTCAGCTTTAATGCCAATTCTACCAACCAATAATACAGAATTCAATTAATTGGCAATCGTATTGAACTGGTGATGATTTTGGGCAAGATGGAAGAATATTTTTACTTTATATATACACATTTTGATGAAATCCATGGAGAAAGGGGAAAATAAGATTTAGATAGTGAACAATTAATTTTAAAGCAAAGACAACTTGCTACAATAAAAAGCAGCCGTATTCTCTCACATGTGTAGCAGTAAAAATTATGCAAGTAACTATCGTTTTCCCCATAAATTAGATTTTTACATACCATGCACATGTCTGAATATAGAATATAAAATTATAATATTTCTGAGTTTCCTTTTTAAAAATCAAAGCATTGCAACCCCAAATCAGTAAAATGCAGCAGAAGGGCAAAGAGACAATTATTTTAATTTGAGTAACAACCTGAAGAAAGATTAAAAAAATACACAGATAAAAATGGGAGGGATATTTTATTCTTGCATAAAAACTTCATATTTACTTGAAATGAGTTATTAAATTCTTCCTTCAGAGATACTTCTTAAAATGACGTGTACTGAAAAGAAATATTAATGAACAGAAAGGACATTTTTAGCATGCTTCACAACAAACTACATATTCTTTAATGCAGAATATAATTTGCTCAGAAATCAATGATTAATATAACTGACAAGGACCAATTTACAAACATTCTGAATGACACTCTCAACACCCTCCTTCCTTCTTTTTCCTTGTTGGAGATGTCTGGGAGCTCACCAGATTCCATTCAGATTTCCTGTGTCTATTTGGGCGTATCACTGTTTAGAGATGCTTAAATCACTACACTGAGTGATCTAAGTCTCAGTAGACAGGGACATCTGCTTTTTAAATTGTGTGCACTGGGCATTCACAAATTTACTGTGGTGTTTATGTACTTCAATAGATGGAATTGCCAAGTTTTCTATTCTCAAAGAGAGGCTTACCTATTCTTTAGTTACAATATTCTGTAGGGCACTGATGACTATTAAGGATTTGTGAATCTATCCAACCAGAATTCGTCTTTGACCTCTACCTACTGAATACATTTCACCTCTTTCTTGATCTTCCTGTATATCAAAGAGTCTTGGTCATATGACTTTGATAGAATAGAGTTGTTTCTGAATAGAAGCAGACAGACATGCCTAGATGCTATACCCAGTATTTACTCTTAGCCTAGAATCAATATGCAAATAAACATTATAACAATAAAACAATACATAATAAAATGTCTACCAAATGACTATAAGCCTGCAGAGTCTCTTAGATGCTAAGAGTCCCCAAACTTAGAAGTGATTTGAACCCAGGACATATAATAAGTACATAACTTGAATGTAGTTCTCTCAAGGTACTCCCTGAGTCTGCAAAGGAACCCACAGCTGATGCTCTTGACTTATGCTTCCAGTTATCAAATGAAGACCCAGGAACTACAGAGAAATTCTTAACTGAACTCACAGCCGAGTGAAACAGACTCAGGATCTATGTGGACTCGGGTTAGAAGTTGCTATAGCTGGAGTTATTCTCAGTCTTGGCTTTTTTTTTTTGTCACTAGCAGGCACCACAAATTTCTTAGTCACAGGCTAGGTCAACAAAGAGCAGCAAGTGGACTTCAGAAAGCAATTGCAGCAAAGTGAAACCTGTCCTTGACAAGTTGTTATGGCATCCTTCTCTCCCTCCTTTCCTTTCCTGCTTCTCTATTGCCAACACAACTCCTACCATTTTCTGTTGCTGCCCTGTTTCTCAATTTTGCACTTATCCTCCAAGCCCTACAGTCTATGTGAACAAAGTGAGAGAGGAGGAGAGGCAGCCAAGGCTGTGAGGTGGGCTACACAAATAATCCCCAAGCCAACCGCGTGAAACCTACCAATGATTCTCAGCAAGGAAGCATCCCCTCATTCCACTCAACGTTTTCCACAGCACTCAACACCAACTCCACAGCTGCAAACACAGGACACTCTTTTATAGCCCTGCGGGTAATTCACAACTACACACAGCTGTGAGTCCTTTTCACCTGGGGGCACAGCTGCTACCTCTTCAGAGTCTGTCAATAAAAGTAAGTGGTCCAAATCTAAGATCTGATCTTTTCTCAAGCTACTTCAACTGGAAAGGAACTCCAATAATTCTCATCTTTGCCTAAGAAGACTGCAATTTTAAATTATTTTAATTTCGCCTTAGAATCAAGCACCTAAGATTTTAAGTTGTGTATTCTTTTTAAAAGTCTGAATCTCAAAACATTTTGTTAGCATATCCTCTACTAAACAGCAACTCCATATAAGATATTGCTTTTCTGTATACTATCTTGACTTATAGGAGCTCATAAACCTTTACACTCCATAGACTATTATTTCTAAACTGGCCTGAAGGACCAAATATGAAAAGCAAAACAAAACAAAACAGAACTAAAAAGTATTCTTTTACTGCTCAGCAAGAAAAGCGAAAAGAAAACTCTGTGACATGAACCATAACATCAGAATAACATCACAATAATAAAGACGGATTCATGGGTATTCAGCTATTATTTATGACAGCTTTTTCTATCATATTTGATCCAAGAAGGACATCTTTTTCTGCATTGATTTCAGATGCACTATGATATAAACTAGGAGATATAGTGGATAGAGGAGTATCTGGAGTCAGAAGACTTAAGTTCAAAACCTGCCTCAAACACTTACTAGCTATCTAACTGTGGGCAAGTCATTCAATCTTTGTCTGCCTCAGTTTCTTCATCTGTAAAATGAGGATAATAATGGCATCTACCTCACAAGGTTGTTGTGTGGATCAAATGAGACAAAATTTGCAAAGCAGTTTGAAAACTCTAAAATGATATCAAATGATAGTTATTATTATTAAAAATGAGAAAAAATTCAAACCTCTGGCAGCCTGACAAGATGACTCTGGAGCTTACTGGTAGAAGTATTATTACAACTGGCACATTTTCTGATTACTATGACTTCTGCCCTGGCATGTAAGATAATCTTGGCAAAACTAATTCTTGCCTTGGTCAGGATTAGTTTTCATCTTTAGGCCTCTCAGTTCTTTTTGACCATGATTCACACTTGTAGGTCAATAACCACCTATATGTAGCACAGCAGTGTCAAATAACAAGGAAAGAGAGAAGACAATCTCTGATTGATTACTTCCTGCACTTGGAATCAAGTTCCCCAACCTGACACCTCCTACCCTCTTAAGCACTTAATATTGGCCCCCTACATCAAGTCACTTTTCATTTGACTCCCTAGCCTGCTGACCATTAGGACATGCCTTTTTGGTCATACATCTTCTTGCTAGCCTAGTCTTATATTTGACAATCCCCATGTATGTCACATAAATCCCTTTTTCCTGATGTGGTAAAACACCGGGTCTTACAAGCTCTTTCATGGCATAATGGATAGAATGATGTACTTGGAGTCAAGAAAGATGGGTTTATATCCTTTCTGTCTCAGACAAACATCTGTGTGATCCTGGCCAAATCACTTAACCCTCTGGCCCTCAGTTTCTCCCTCTGTAAAAAGAGGGGTTTAGTTTAGAGGATTTCTCAGGTTCCTTCCATTTCTGAATGTTATCCCATTCTTCTTCCTTGTCATCTCTTTCCAGCTACAAAATACAACACAAGAAATTGAACTACCATTACAAAAAGAGGGGGAAAAACATGTCTTGTGAACACCTTCATCAAATCTACTGAAATTCAGATCAAGAGATCATTTGCAACTGATTTTTCCTTTCACCTGATTTCAAATTCCATAAAGGTACACATTCTCTCTCAGTGGAAAGACAGAATTATCTATGGTATGGGAGAAATGAATGACAACTGGATTTTCTGATAATTCATGGAATTGCGAAGTGTGGCTTCCAAGTGTCAGAGATTAGAATCCACATTTCACAGACAAACAGGGCTAACTTCTTGTAATTTCCACGTACAACCGACTTTTTAGGGCATTAAATGTCAGTAATTTCTGTCACTAACACTATTAATTTTTTTAAAAATATCAACCTAATGCTCAAATACCTGTGCTAATCAGCATTAAAAGATAAATAGAGAGGCATCATAGTGTGGTAAGTAGAGTTTTGGACTTGGAGACCAGGACTCAAATACTACTTCAGATATTTGCTGGCTATGATGTCATTAGGCAACTCATTTAATCTCCCTCAGCCCTAGTTTTCTCATCTCTAAAATGGGGGAAATAACAGCACCTGACTCACAGGAGTTTTGTGAGAATCAAATGAGATAATATATAAAAGTGCTTTGCAAACCTTGAAGTGCTATATATTGCTATTATTATTGTTATTGCTGTACTTATTATTATCTAGCAAACTTAGAGGTGAACTAAGTGGAGTGTAAGAGAATAAAAAAATGAGAGATTCTAGAGGTTAAAGAGCCCTGTGGTATCCTTCAGCACATTATTTTACAGGTGAGCAAGCTCAGGCCCAGAGAAGGTTAGTGATTTTCCCCAAAGTCATTGAGGAGTGTGTATGTAAAAAGCTAATCATTGGCAGGACTAGGAGAAAGTGTCAAATAGGTGCCTTCTCCTCTCTCTTTACTGTCTGCTAACCTCACTTTTTATAAAAAGGGCATGCTTCAGGCCTGAGGAAAGGTGAGAAGAGTGGAAGTGGCCATAGTAGTCACTATGATGGTGGTGGATCAAACTGGCGAATGAGAGGTTGGAGTGGTAACAAGGGCCAGGAAGTAGTGATCAAGTGAAACTTAGCATCTTGAATTTATGAATCAGGAAGGACTACCAATTAATACACAGCCTTAAGGTTTGCAAAGCAA
Source organism: Phascolarctos cinereus (assembly GCF_003287225.1). Classification (NCBI taxonomy): domain Eukaryota; kingdom Metazoa; phylum Chordata; class Mammalia; order Diprotodontia; family Phascolarctidae; genus Phascolarctos; species Phascolarctos cinereus. The sequence continues at coordinate 145,636,424 of NW_027556180.1, read as the reverse complement.
TTTTGACACATTTTCTCATCTGAGCATCAAAACAAGCTTGTGAAGTAGGTTATGGAGAAATTACTATTCCTTTACCTAGGTTCACCCAGTTAGTGGAAGAGAAAAAATTTTGAACCCAAATCTTCTGGACTCAAAATTTACCACTCTGTCCATTATTTTATTCCATATGGTACCACCTCACAAAAACATCCTATATGTAAATGTGAATAAATATGTATAATAATTGCTTATGTAACAGAATATATAAATTATGACTTTTGCAGTAGTCATCAGGTTCTTCCCATTCTAGCCCAAATTATTAACATCGGGTTTCCTCCCTTATAATGGGATTAACATCAAATATACTAAAAAAATAAGCAGAGGGCCCCTCATCACTGCATTCCAATTTCTTCTTCTGACTGGCTTTGTAGTGAATTATAAAGGAAACTAACTCATGCACATATAATAGAGAGAAAATTCCTTTAGCTTTAAGTACCTGACAAAAGAATGGATATACCATCATATTGCGGCTAACTCATTTTTGGAGGGCAGCAAAGACTTACGTAAATTTAAGTAATAAATCATTGATTTTATGGGAAATCAAAAGCTTATCAACCTATCATACAATGAAGCCCATTTGGCTTTCTCTGACAAAGAAACCAAGTGAAAAGGGAATTTATTCAGTTGTGAAGTTTAGTATCCTATATGAATACTAAAATGATGGACACATGCATGGCATTATGCTACATACTTAGTGGCTCTGAGGTAGTCATGATTTTAAATATCCTGTCTGCTCCACTCACAAATGATACAAAAGCTAATGTCCTTTGTTACTCAGTATGTCCTATTATTTAGTTTGTAAATAAAGTCCCTGGAATTATATAGCACTCTTAAAAGAATGATTCTCCAAAAGAGTCTCGATTCTATAAACCAAAGCAAGCTCAGGGGTACAAAGTGGGCACACACACAGAGTTCAAGTTAACCCTTGGAGAATGAAACCTTGTTCCACGGAGCTAACATAAGGGATAGGATGCCTCCTCTTTGCCATTCATGCCTTGTGCTGTAGTTCTCTGATGATGTACCATGGGATTGTGTTGCCATGATGGTCCTCTCTTGGTTCCCATTTTTCCTTGAACTCTCATGGGAGTGAGGGCTAGACTCTGCAGAGGATGGGCTGTCTCTTCTGGTGATGTAAAAATGGAATTGTCCATGCTACCCAATGCTAAAGACACTTATTCCAAAATGATTTTGATCCAGATGCATAGGGCTAGTTATATCAATGCTAAGATTCACCATAGGTTATGTTACTTGAAAAGTTAAAATTATGATCCAAACACCCAAGGGGCAAGGGAAATAATTCATTACATTTTAACAAGCTTCTGTGTATTTGCTGCAAGTAAAAGAGGGAACCATGGCAGAGATGATTATAATATGAAATGCAGCTTGTTTGGATTCTTTGACCATCTCTGGTTCAGGGAATAAAGACGCCAATTAAGACAAAAAAAATAGAAACATGGATATGTTAATTCTGAGTAATTAGAAACAGCTCAGCTGACAAATAACCTCTTGGGGGCCAGCATAATGCTGCAGGTGCTTGTCCTTCTGTCAGAAGTGTCAGAAGTTGCCTGAAAGGACTAGAGCCAGATGAGCATCAGCTGCTTTTGTTAGGAAATTTTCCCAATCAAGTGTTGGGATACTGGCCGCAGAGAGAGGTTGGGGGATGGTATCCTAAGCAAGGAGATGGAGAACAATATTTACTTAGCCACATTATCCTAAGTTTACCAAGCACATGTAACTAATTGTAGTCTGTGGCTGTTGTCCTTTAATTCTGCTCACACTTTCAGTCTATAATAGCACCCATTTAGAAGCCTGTCTTTTGCAATCTGGTCATGGCTAGATTTTCCAATTAGTTGTATTCAGCTGTTGACTCAGTATGTAGGTCAGTACTGAAAAGTAATACAGTTATGGCTTTCACATCATAGGGGATAGGGGTGTGGCACCCCTGTGATCTGGAAAATCTGTGTAAAATTTTTGGCCCTCCCTTCATACCAGAGAAGAAATCTGAATTATAATGGTATTAAAAGATAAAATATGCTGACATTATACAATGCTACACATATATTTTATGCATTTCTAAGTTTCTAAACTTTTTCTGTGTTGTCTGTTAGCCTTCATGTGTTGTCTGCAAAACTCCCCCAAAATACCCATTTAATTTCCTATACTGATCAGTGATGTATTAACATTGCAATGGGGAAAGTCATGATGTGGAAGAAATAACTGTACTATTTTCCCTTATTATTGTTATAGCCGTTGGATTTCTTTTTTTGCATACAAAAGTCAATTGATTCAGAGCCACCGAGTTTTAAAATAATAAAAAGCACTGTTATCAACAAAACAAGCCCAAATCCCACCCACCCCAAATGTATGAAGCCCAGAATGTCTTTAATAATATATTAATGAACAGCATGAATGCAGCTCCCATTCAGCAGCTTGACCACAAATGAATGAGAACACTAATCTACTTCGACAATGAGTTTGAAGGCACCATGGAAGTCTAGGAAGAGACATATTTCAGAATTTTAATACATCTAAACTGACAAAGGAGAAGGGTGGCTAAATTAGCTCTATTGAAGAGTTCAGGATTCCTAAGAGGGCCACCTGAAAATTACATTTAATATGCTAACACTATTACCAGGATATCTCTCTTCTCCCCCATAAAGGTCTTGCTAACAGTAATTAAATTTTAAGACAGTCAGATCTGGAAAGGAATAAAAGTACAGTGAAAATACGATTATGATGACTAGAGGAGGCCATCCTTTTCAAATACTAATTAAAAAAAAAAGATTGAATTTGTGCTACCTAGAGACACCAAAGCTGGTCACGTCTATATTAAATTATACTTAATCACACCTATGTTCTCAAAAATCTAATGCACTTACACAAAAATGCCGAGGACTTCAAAAATATGTTAATGGAATTCTAAATAAATGTGCTTTTCACCTTTATCAATAGAAACATATATAGTAGAAGGAAAAGAAAACCCTGCAGACATGGTAGAGATTACACAGCAGGCCAACCAGAAGGAATAATTGCATTTGGGTCAATAAATTAATTAAGATTGCCAGGGTCTCTTTACAGTCATGGTGTTGCTTTAGATGTGCATTCCCAGGTTTCTACAAAGAATTGATCTGTTTGTTATTTTTAAAAGAACAAATTGTAAAAAAAATAAATTGGACATACCCTGGAAATTATTTTTCATTTTGTTATTTATAGATAGAAAATCTGTATCTTAATAACAAGGAAATTTTGTCAAGCCATTTATTTAAATAAATATTAAATGAACTCATTTGTGACAGATGTTTGGATAATATCTAAGAACTTAATGGAGCTCTATCACTCACCAGATGTTCTAGCATTAATTCTTACTTATCACCTTGGTCCCTTGGTCTTGAGCTTCTACTTTTATCAACCAATGCATTAAACATTCACAAAGTCCTCAAAGGAGATTTCTAAGAACTTAAGCAATAAAAACCTAAAAGAACATCTATTTTTTGACATTGTAAATTAGTTTTTTAAAGCCTATAGGTTTAACATTTCATAATGGAAGTAAAACCTAGAAATCCAGAGAAGGGAGCAGGAGGTGAATAAGGAAGAAGACAGTAGATGGAGAGAAAGAGAAAATTATTCTATAGTTCATCAATTATAGAACTTGAAGAGATCTTAAATACCACTCAGTTCATCTCCCTAATTTTATAGATGAGAAAACTGAGGAACAGAAATGTTAAATGATTTCTCCAAGGGCACATCAAGTTATTTGTGGAGTCAGTTGGAAGACATCCTGCTTGTTCATTTCAGTGTGGTAGTATTGTCATTAACAGTTGGCACCTTGCTACATTCTACTTTTTTGATATATTATCTGGATACCAATGACTATGCTTTATTTTAGCATGTGCCAAGCAGAGATAAGAGCAGAAAAAGATGCTCTGTAGATATGACTGGGGAGATAGTTGCCCAATCAATGATGAAGTAGGATCATTCACAATCTTATTTTTATATACCCCAAAAGTTAAAATAGAAGAAGGGCTGAGAGCAGGGAAATGAAAAAAAGAAAATAGGACCCTTTCCTCTGCTAATATATAAAAACACAATTAGATCTAGGAGACTTGACTCCTATGGGAGAGTGATAAGATTAATCTCATATTTACATAGTATTTTGTGATATAAAAAGTGATTCACTTTGTAATCACATTTGGGAAAGGAAGGGGTTTTGATGCCAAGTTGCTTTGATCCTACCAGCAAAAGTTAAAGTGTTGTATAGAGTCTAGAGGTTCTAGAAGAACCTACAGTGACAAACAGTACAAAGATTTCATATGTGCTGAAAGAATGCTTCAACTCAAGGTTTGCTTATGACAAGACAAGTGTGAAGATGGAGGAAGGACAAGAATCAGAGATTGGAAATGATTAAGGATTAATAAGAAAGATCTTTAAAAGTTCTCAGACATCTGTTTTTCTTATTTAAAAAATCAACTTATTCTAAAAGTATAAATTTTCCAATGTAATATTTAATTTGACAGAAAAATTCTTTAACATTTATATGCTTAGTTATTTCAATAAAATTCTATTTTTTAAAATAACAATTTAAATTCAAAGAATAAAAATGACTTTCTTATGGACAATTTTTGAAGTTGCCTGACAGCACCTTACCCTAATGATAGGTCAAACATAGCGATAGTGATTGGTTAAGTGATTTTATTGACAGAGAGCAGTGGTTCTCAAAGTGTGGTCTGCAGACTCCTGGGTGCGCCTGAGAGTCTTTCAGGGGATCAATGAGGTTAAAACCACTTTTAATAATAATACTAAGACATTACTTGTCTCTTAAAATGTTCTATTTTTCCAACAATATATCTATATAAGGCCAGATTTTCTTTATACACTTCTGCCAAAACAACATATAACACCAGATTGAACACATAAGCAGATTTTAGAATCCAGCTGCCTTCTATTATACCATAAGCTAAAGAGATTTGCAAAAACATGTAAAACAAGTTTTGATAATAACATGTAATGTTTTATTGTTGTCATCCCCAAAAGAATAAATAAATATTTTAACACATCCGTTTCAATTTTTAATATAGTAAATATTTAGATATCCAAAATAAACAGAAGCTCTTTGAGGTCTTCTATGAATTTTAGGTATGATGGGCTTCTGAGACCAAAAAGTTTGTGTACCATTTACATAGAAAACTTCAGGTGAGGAAACTCCCTCTACTAATATATCAGCACCTTCTTTGCAATTTATAGTCTAAAAGAGTTGCCTGGGCATTGCAATATTAAGTGATTTGCCCAGTATCACAGAGCCAGTATGCTTTTAGAAGTGGGACTTTAACTCCAGTCTTCCCAGCTTTGAGATCTGTTCTCCTTTAACCTTGCCAACTAAAAATAATTCTTAGGAGGAAATAATTAGTTTTATGAGCATGAGCCTTATAATTCAAACCCAATAAAATAATGGGAGATGTAATATTTTGTATTACAAAAATTAAAGTCCTAACCCTGAAAGCTATGTTTAGTTCTCTCTGAATCAGTAATGTACTGCACTGTACTTAAATTATCATAGACAGATGGGTATTAATTAAGTTGAAGAAATATTTGTAGAAGATCTACTGTATTATGTTATTTTTGTTGTTGTTTAGTCATTTTTTGGTTGTGTCTGACTTGTCGTGATCCTATTTTGAGGTTTTCTTGGCAAAGATACTGGAGCAGTTTGCCATTGCCTTTTCCAGCTCGTTTTACAGATGAGGAAACTGAAGCAAACAGGGTTAACTGACTTGCCCAGGATCAAACAGCTAGTAAGTATCTGCAGCTAGATGTGAACTCAGCAAGATGAGTCTTCCTGACTATAAGCTCTGCATTCTATCCATTAAGCAACCTACCTGCCCCTATTATTGTATTTATGGAGTGTCCAACATGAATAAAACATAGTTCATACTCTTAAGGAGTTTATAATCTAGTAGTAGGTTTTAAGATAAACACACAAATAAATGAAATACAATGCAAAATATGTTTACATATGTCTAGGGACAGTACACAAACTTCTCCAATAGACTAGGTCAATAATGAATACTTTCGAATATTTTTGTAAGTTTTTAAAAATAAATAGTTCTCATTTCATAATAAATACTTACTGACTGATATGTCACAGCCTAATGTTTGAGGAAAAGTTATCTCTAACAACCATTCAGATGACTGTTTAAAAATATACCCTTTTTGTATTGATTTTTGGGTGATTAAGAATATTTTGGCTTTGTCTACATAGGCAATTTGGTGAAATCCAAGCCAATGTTTGATTTCTTCAGTCCTCTTTTCCTTTTGGAATGTTATTTTTAGTTTGGTTATTTTTTAGATTTTTTTCCCATCAGTAAATTTTTAAAAAAACATTTCATAGATGTATGTTTTTTAAAATACAAAAATTCTATTAGATTAATATTTCTTTCCTTTTAAGGATTGTCTGCACATTTTTGAGGAATGTAGTCATGTCTTAATATAGCTATGGCTTCGCCAAGTTATACATGTTTAATTCTTTAAATCTTTCCTTATAATTCAGACTCTCCAAACTTCTAATAATTTCTGTTGTTCTCTGAAATCTCTCCAGTTCATCTAGAATTTGGTAGTATTAGAATTTAAGAACTGAATACTGCACAAATGCAGTCTCAGCAGAGTTGCAAGAAAAGGAGACATCATTTATAACTGTCATGCCCTTATAACTACTGTAGTACACTCATGAAACAAATATTTATTATTCCATTACCTGTAGTTGCTGAATGAGGAGGGAAGGAAAACCTATTCTAGAATAGATATACTAAAACAAACAAACAAACCAAAAAACCAATATGAGAAGATTAAGTGAATATGATTTAAAATGTGGTTTATTTATATCAGATAGAATGCTAATAGATATCAGCTGAAGTGGAATGACTCACTGAAGAGAGATGTTTGAGAATAGAAGCAATTAGAAAAAAAGCCTAGGGAAGAATTGTATATCTGCAGTTCCTGCCCTTTACCATATAAACTTTACAGACCTTACCTGCAGATCTTACCCCAGTTACAGCTCAGTTATCTTAACTTTCCAGAAATTTTAGGAGGGTCAGAGCCCCTTAAAACTAACTCCAAGGAGTTTTTACCCAGGCACATAAAAAAATCAATATGTTTCTTCAAAATGTCATGGTTTTTTTCCTAGACATATTAAATTTCAAAATACTCAAAAGTGTTCCAAGGAAGAGATTATTTTGGTTCCAATCTATATGCAAAATTATCTAGCACTAGTAATCAAAGCAACTACAACATGTCAAAACCTAGTCAAATGTAGCTAAGAATTTAATGACAGTTAAGCCATCTGACATTGTAAGGATACTTTAAAAATATTAATCAAGATGGACATTTTGCATTCTGTGCTGTTCTTCTTTTAATGTGTAAAATAGATGGTCATTTACAAGAACTGGTTACAAATGAAAGAGTCTGAAAACCATGCAACCAGAGGAGAAAACTTCAGATTAAAAATCAGACGTTTGGTTTACCAAGGAACTCATGTTAAAGCATGAAAGCATATTGCTAATTGACAATGAAGTTTTTTGCACATATTATTTTTCTTCTAAAAAAAGTAGCAAGAAAAAAATGATCCAATAAAAAGACAAAACAAAATTGCATGGATGGGGAATACGAGAAGGGAAAAAAGGAGGAATGTTTTAAAGAAACTTGTAGATCAGAAAGGCAAATAATGTTCAAACAGAACTTCCTCAGCATATGAGGGTTGGCTAGATTGGAAGCTTCAATGTGAGCAAGGACTATGTTTTAACTATTTTCCAGCACATTTTATACTTCCTCTGGTGCCAGGAATAGTGTTCTATTTGCAACAGTTTTTTGTTGAATGGTTGACTAGGGTACTACTGGCCTGAAGAAATTAAGGTAAGCTACAGACAGCTTTTCCAGGGAGGAAAGATCTCCACTCATAGCTCTAGTAGCCAGTTGGCAGTTTGTTTTCTCAGAGAGAGCACCCATATGACAAGAAGTCAGTATTTTGGATTACAGCTCCTGCCTCCCAAACCCATCCCTGCTCTTTCATTGGATTACACATGCTTTGGACTCACTTTCTTCTCTTCACAGCTTGTTTTTAATCAACTATACACTATTTTCTACCCTCAAATCCCTTGCCATCTTTTCCAACAACCACATATGTTTTACTAAACCTACCCTGGCTAGCATCCACCATCTGCTTTCTGTGATTCTACTTCCATCTACGGAATACTGCAGTATGAAGTCACACACTAGCCACTCATGAATTGATGAATTAATGTCATATGAATTAACATGAACTGGTGAATTAAATGTGAATTAATATAATATTTTTTCAAATAGGTCTTTGCTATGCCACCATAATTCTTGTATTCTGCCTTGATTGACTCTTTCACATTCACCTTGTCTGACAGACTGTCACATTTCTACAGCAATTCTTCCAAACTTTCTGCTCAAGTCACCTTAGCTGTTCTCTCCCATTTCTCTCTTAGCAAAGGACTTTATCTCTTAAATAAAAGTCATCTGTTGTAACTCAAACCACAGAATTAGTTGGAAGGGACCTCAATGGCCACCTACCCCTAACCAAGGGCCAAAATGAATCTCTACCATATACCTGACAAGTGATCATCTGTCTTCTAAGTTTTCATGACATATCTCTCCTGGTTCTCCTCCCACATGTCTAACTGCTTCTTCTCAATCTGCTTTGCTAGATCTTCATTATGCTCTTGAATTGTGGGAGTACCCCAAAGCTTTGCCTGGGCCTTCTTTTCTTTTGTCTCTGAAAACTCGCACTTGAGAATCTCATAAGCTCTCATTGGTTCAAGTACAATCTCTATACAATTGACTTCCAACTTCATCTCCAGGATTGGCTGGAAATTTTCCCCTGGACTTCACACAGGCATTTCAAACTCAACATGTGCAAAAGAGAACTCCCTCATTTCTGTTAAGGTCACCATTATCTTTCCAGTAACTCAGATTTACAACCTTAGAGTCATCTTTGGGTTTTCTCTCTACATGCCACAGTCCCCTGACTCCCATCTAGTCTGTGGCTAACTAACTCTTGTTGAGGGCACCCATACAACATCACTTAAATCTGTCCACTTCTCTCCATTTATGTTGTCATCACATTGGTTCAGAATCTTATCATTTTTTGCTTTGACTAGCAATAGCCTTCCAATTGATGTGTCTGATTCCTCTTCAATTCTTCCTCCATACTACCCCCTTGTTCCAAATCTTTATTGGTTTGCTATTGCTGTTAGAATAAAATATAAACTCTTCATCCTAACATTTAAAAATCCATCACAATCATTTCCACAATTGGCTTTTTAGAATTTTTTTGATATGATATCCCTTCACACACTTTTTACATCCCAGCCAGACCAGGTTATATATCATTCCTTGACTACCACGTGCCACCCCTCTTATTTCTACCTGTGCAGATCATTACTTATGTCTTGAGGAATTCTTTTTTCACCTCTGCTTCAGAAAATCATGTTTGCTTGAAGACTCAACTCTGACGCAAAACATCTTTACAATTCCTTTTTTGGTCTCTCGGTGTTAGTTAAGTTTCCTCAACTTATTTTGTATTTTTGCATATTCTTTGTGTCTCTCCAGTGAGTTTGTTGAGGGGTTATTATTTCATTTATCTCTTATCTCTTCATATGCCCAATGACTATGACATAGTAGGAATAGAGATAGGGACAGGTCCGGGACTAGGGATTTCATTTGTAAGGTGAACTCCCTGGGAAGGAAACTTCCTCTGCCAAACTAGGTTGTCACCTTCTCTGTAATTTAGTATGACAGAACTGCCTGGAGAAATGAGATGAAGTGCCTTGCCTACAATCATACAACCAGTATGTGCCAAAGGGCAGACTTGAATATAGGTTTTCCCAGCTTTGAAACTGGCTTTCTAATGATTATACCATGCTGCATCTCTAGCACATTGCTCAAAATCAATCAAACAATTAATCAATATTTATTAAGCAACTGCTATGTACTAGGCCCTGTGCTAAGAGGTAGGGATACAAAAAAGAGGCTAAAGATAGTTCCTATCCCCAAGGAGCTCACAATTGATAGGGGAAAACAATAAGCAGACACATTTATACAAACAAGTCATATACAGGATAAATAGGAAGTCATTAAAAGAGGGAAAGCACTAGAATTAAGAGAGGTAGGGAAAGTCTTCCTGTAGAAAATGGGATTTTAGTTGGGATTTAAAGGAAGCCAGTGAATCCAGTATGCAGAGATGAGGAGGGAGAGCAATCCAAGCATGTGGGACAGCCATGGAGAATGCCTGGAGTCAAGGGATGGAGTATCTTGTTTGTGGGGGCAATCAGGAGGCCTGTGTCACAAGATGGAAGAGTACATGGAGTAAAGTGTAAGATGACTGGAAAGGCAGGAGGAAGCTGGATTATAAAGGGCTTTAAATGCCAAACAGAGTCTTTTGTATTTTACCTGGTGGTAATAGGGAATTTACTGAGTAGGGAGAACACATGATCAAGCCTTGAATAGCTTCTCATTTTGAATAGGCTAACATTCAAACTCCTTAACCTGGCAATGAAAGTCCTGCATAGGGTCAGGCAACATGGTGGAGTGGGTAGAGTGTGGAAGAAGACTTAGCTTGAATGCTATCTCCAACATTTCCTGGGTATGAAACAATGGGGCATGTGATTTAGGCATGGTGTCCTCATCTGTAAAAAAATGGGACAATTTCATATGTGTATACACATACATGTAAACATGCATGCATATAAGGTCATATGTATATGTGTATAGGTAGATATACATCTACATGTGTAAATATATATATATATATATATATGGATACATGCGTACACATACACACACACACATACCCATGAACCTTAATTGTAAGGAAGGCCATCTGCAAACTTTAAAATGTTCTATAAACGTGAACTGTCATTATTATCCATCATTTGGCTCCAACCTATTTTTCTGCTTCCTATACTGACTATTCTCCCTTACCCTAATACTGCTTTTGCACCTTTGCTCACAATATCCTCTCCTGACCTGCAATCTTGTCCACACTTAATCAGATTGACAATGGAATCCTACCCATTCTTCAAGTGCCTTCTTCGGTGAAGCATTTCACTGACATTCCTGCCCACGATGGTTTCCTTTCCTTCTGTACTCATTTACTGTCATATGTTGTTCATTATTTTTATAGCTATAACTCCTATCTCCCCAGTTAAATTGTAAGCTTTTGTAGGATTGGGTAATGTGTTATCCTTTCTCACAGACGTATCTCTTACTATCAGTGTAAAGCCTTCTGCTGATTATATGACACATAAATATTTGTTTAATAAATAAAGCCTGGAAAACAATCCAACCCCCCCCCCCCAGTTTCTTATATTAAATTTCAACTGCCTTCAACACAGCCTTCACCATGTGGCCTTAATCAAATCTCTGTCTTTTTTTCTTCCTCTTTATTGTTCCCTTCATGTCACAGAATGTCAGCTTCTTCCTGCCTTTAGCAAATATTTGTTGGTTTGAATTAACATATATATAAATATATATATACATATATATATTATACACACACACACACACACACACACACACACACACACATTCTTCTGCCTCCCACTGTTGACCACACTTTTGTTCTAATAGCTGAGTGTACAACTACTGTTTTTTATCTACTAGCAAGTCTTTCTCTGGGGTTCTAGGTCAATGGCCCACAGTCCACCTCAATTACTTCATGGTTGGGTAGAACAGCTGTATGTTTGCTGAACAAATAAGGAGTATGTTGTCTACAAGGATAAGTCTGAAATCCATTGTAGGATTGTTGTAAACTACAAGAGTAATGCTATAAATAGAAAGTATATTTAAGTCTAACTTGCATCCCTAGAGTTTTTGAGTACTCAGTCCTTACTTTTCTTTCCTCCTCTTTTTTTTTTTTTAAAGCAAATGTTTCTTCCTGCTCTGGCCAGGACCCCCTGATCACTTGCATTGACATATTTACGTGGTTGGGATAAACAGCTCAGAGACAGTTTTCTCAGGCCTCAATATGTTCCCAAATCACCTTTTCAGTTATTCAATATTAATCTTCTTCATTCACTCATTAGGCCAGCCAAATTTGCCTTCTTGTCATACTGGCTATGTGGTCCTGGGCAAGTCACTTAATCTTTTTTTTATGATCCAATGCTAAAATTTGTTTTCATAAGTTACGATAAATTATCAAGATCACCAGGCTACACACCAGGTAGAGCCCATGCTTGTAATCCCAGATATCGAGGAAGTGGAGGATAATGGATCTCTTGAGCTTAGGAGATCTGAGCATGAGTGAGTGATGTTGATCAGGTGACTGTAGTAAGTTTGGCATCACTATGGTGAGACCATGGGAGTGGGGAAGCCACCATGCTGCCAGAGAAGAGGCAAACCAGGCAACAGAAGCAGAAACAGAGCAGACCAAAATTCCCATGTTGATCAGTAGGGGTATCTGGCCTGTGAGTAGCCCTTGTACTTCCCGATTGAGTGAGACGGGGAGACCCAGGCTTAAAAAAAAAGAAAGAAAGGAAAAAGAAAAGGTAGTGCTGATATACAAATGGATCATTTTAGAGACATACAAGTCAATACAAGGGTGAAAGTTTAAATGACTGAAAACTGTCAATAGAGATTAGATTACTAGAAATACTGTATGAGGGGAAAAACAAAACAAAACACCAACCACATAGTAATTAAAGAAAAAAAAATCTAAAGGATGCTTCATTTAACTTCAGTGGATTGGCAAGTACTCACTGACATATCTGGAGAAAATATTAAAACATTCAAAGATTAGGACAAAAATAAGTTTACAGTACTATTTCTAACACAGTCATTTGTCATTATGAAATGATTTAGCAAAGTGACATGGGCCATTACATGGAGGGCCAGAGAAGTTAGGTGATTTGCCTAATGCCACAGCGCTAATAAACAGCAGAACAGGATTTGAATTCAGTTCCTTAGATTTCAAGCAATGTTATTTTTGAGGAATAGTAATTTCAAATTTAACAGCCCACCTTGAACACTTCCATATGTAAAATTGAAAAAATAAAAAAGGAATATATGTGAAAGCATAAGTTTCTATTACATATAGTTCTCTTTTGTTTTGGTGTATAATAAATTCAGCATGTTATTTTCAAAGATATCCCTGCTTGCTTGTTTCCTTCTGAACATATTTCTGTTCTCTTTTGTGTATAAAAAAGAAATGCTCCAATGATTCTTTTTCATTTTGTCTTCTTTTGCTGAGAGAGATCAACGCTATCACTAACTCTTCTTTTTTCCTATCCCTCTAAAATTAAAGAAAAAAGGTAAATACAATCTTTGTAACAAATAAGCATAGTCAAGATGAATAACTGATATGAAAATATGTTTAGTAGAAATGTAACTGTAAAGCCTATTTCAGATTGTGTGCCATCTTGGGGAGGGTGAGGGGGAGGAAGGGGGAGAAAAATTCCCAACTCAAAAGCATATAGAAGTGGTTGTTGATAAATCAAAATAAATTAATAAAATTTAATAAAAAAATGAATAACTCTGTATGTTTGTGATGTCCCAAAGTGTAGGTCTCTTTCTGCATCTTAAATCTGTCACTGGTCTATCATAAGCTGGGTAGCTTGCTGTATCTAGATGGCATAGTTGATAGAGCATGAGCCTGGTCTTAGGAAGACCTGGGTTCAAATATGGTCTCAGACACTTAGTAGCTGTGTGACCCTGGGCAAGTCACCTCACTGTTTGCCTCAGTTTCCTCATCTGTCAAATGAGCTGGAGAAGAAAATGGCAAACCACTCCAGTATCTTTGCTAAGAAAACCCCCAAAAGGAATCATAAAGAGCCAGACATAAAAAAAGACTGAACAATAACAACAGCAAAGCCTGGATAATGATAAGTTACTTGGAGTTGTCAAACCCAGTGTTCATTCCACTACCCTGTCCTACAGCTCAGAGGATATCAAAAGTGTTAGTGACCAAACGCTATAGATGCATATTTTAGAGATTTTGCAGACCATTTCAATAAAGCAAATACCGCAACAAAGCGAGTCACAAGAATATTTGGGTTTCCCACTGTATAGAAAACTTATGTTTACATTATACTGTAGTTTATTAACTGTGCAATAGTATCATCTAAGAAATGTATATATCTTAATTAAAACACTTTATTGCTAAAAAATGTTATGCATCAGCTGAACCTTTAGCAAGTCATAATCTTTTTAGTTGGTGGAGGGTTTTGTCTTGATGTTGATGGCTCCCGACTGATCAAGGTGGTGGTTGCTGAAAGTTGAGGTGGCTATAGCAATTTCACAAAATAAGACAGCAAAGAAGTTTGTGTGATCAATTGACTATTTCTTTCACTTGAACTGTTAGAGCTCATTGTAGAGTTATTAAGTGGTCTAAGTTCAATATTGTTGTGTCTCCGGGAATAGAGAGGCCCAAGGAAAGAGAAAGAGACAGGAAATGGCTCATTGGTAGCACAGGCAGAACACATGCAACATTTGTCAATTAAGTACACTGTCTTTTATGGGCATGATTCATGGAGCTCCCAAACAATTATAATAGTAATGCCAAAGATCACTGATCACAGATCACCCTGACAGATATAACAATAACAAAAAAGTTGAAATATTGCAAGAATTACCAAGATGTGACACAGAGACATGACATGAGCATGTGCTGTTGGAAAAATGGCACTGATGGACTTGCTCAATGCAGGGTTGCCATAAACCTTCAATTTGCAAAAAATACAGTATCTGTGAAGCACAAGAAAGTGAAGAGCAACAAAATGAGGTATGCCTGTATATGCTTGTTCACTAAAACTACAATGGAAAGGACCATTCAATTGTTATTAATTCACATTATTTTAATTGTTCCCAGTGGTAAAATGGCCACTTTACTCTTAGTAATAAGTCAGATTGCAATCTATATAAAATACTGATGATTAAAAATAACCAGTCCACATGATGAAAAAAATTGGGGGAAGTTGAACATATCCAAGAAAAATATTTATTATTATTCTTGAACAAATGATGAAAAACAAAAACAAACGCTAAAGATAAGTTTCTCTTGAAGTCTAAGTCCTTGGGGAGCTTCTATTTTATTGCGGATATACAAGAAGTAAGTACAAATCAACCTCAAGAGGAAAAGCGTATTAATAAGTCAGTGGGAATAGAGGAGGGAAACCAGGAAAGGCTGTATGCATGAGTCATGATTCTATAAGGTGCAAAGAAAAAGGGAGTGAAGTTCAGTCATGGTTGACCACTTGGGCAAAGTTGCAGAGGCAGAAGATAGAAGCTTGCTAACGGGGAACAGCTAGCAGGCTGGTTTGTCTGGAATGGAGAGCCTGTGAAGGGGAGTACCATGAAATAAGACTAGAAACGTAGATGGGAGTCAGAATGTGGAAAGCTTTAAATGCCAGACAGAGGATACTGTATTTTATCTTAGCAGTAATAGAGAGGCACTGGGGATTTTTTTAAATTAGAAGACACAGAGTAGAACTTAAGGTTATAGCTGTCTAACATAGAGTAAATGCCACAGGAATTTATAAAGAGAAAATAAATAGATGACCCTGGCACAAGAACTGAAACAAGTCAGGGCATTTTGAACCATTCAGGTTAGGCTAGCTGTTTAAACATTTTAGTGTTTTTTGTGTACATTTGGTGACCATCTTATGGAATTGAGAAGCTCAGATCAAAATTTCCTCTATGTGTTAAGAAACACATGAAAAAAATATAAAGAAGAGGGGAAAATCGTTGGCTTTCCTCCCAGTGTGAGAAATTGTTTAGATACGAAGTATTTTTTGGATTCTTCTTCATCGCTAACTTTCTCAACTAAAATTCTCACATAAAAGTTAATTTAGTTACTTTAGGTTCATATTCGCTTTCTTATTTTTTGCTAAACAGGAAGCTGTATATATATATATATATATATAATATATATATATATATATATTATATATATATATATATATATATATAATACATAATTAGACCACATTAACTGTGCTACACAAAACCGAAAACTTGTGTCTTTTTTTTTCTTCTGAGGCTGAAGTCTGTAACCTTAGCATCACATATATTAAATCTGTTTCTCTGATTCTCTGAGGCATTGAATTGGTGAGAGTTTCATGCTAAGATCACATCTGTGGGGCAAGGCAAGAAATGATTTTACAGTAGCTTTTGCAATTAACACCTAATTAATGAGGTGTGAAGCATTAGTGACCTGAGGTGCAGTGATATTACACAGTATCATATTATTGCATGTCTCATTACTCATTTAATCTTATGTTTTCAGTAGTAGTGGGCATTGTTATAGTTGCCTCATGAAAGTGGTAAGAATGTCTTACAAAGGAGAGGGTTGTGTACAATTTCAAAGCCTTGGGAAAACACAACTAATATTAGGCATAACTGCATTATAGATGAAGTAGGTAAGTTAAAAAATATCATAAGAAACCCTTCTGTTTATGGCATGAATATCCAATATTGCTTATAACACTGTTGTTCAGTCTTTTCAGTCATGCCTGACTTTTTGTGATCCCTTTGGGTTTTTCTTGACAAAGATACTAGAGCAATTTGTCATGTCATCCTCTAGATAATTTTCCAGGTAAGGAAACTGAAGCAAACGGGGTTAAGTGACTTGCCCAGGGTCTTATAATATTCTGGTGCATTCTTATTAAAAAAAAAAAGACAAACTTTTTTTCTCATGTCTTATTTATACATTTTTAGAATTATAGAACTTTAGAGCTGCTAGGGAAGTTGGAAATCATCTTATCTTACCTTCCCACTTCATAGTTGAGGAAACTGAGGCACAAAATGGTGAATAGTCTAGGCCTAGCAAAGGGCAGTTGAAATCAGAACTTGGGTTTTCTGGCTCCTTTTCCAGTGGTGTCTGTATGTTGTTACAGAACTATTTTAAGCCATTCCAATAAGTCAATAGGTTGCAAAGCCCTGCTGAAAGTATTTTTTAATTTCAGGTTTTGTTTCAGATTTGTGTGGGGTTTTTGGTTTTTTTTGGCATGGACCTGTGATTTCATCAGTGTAGGGAACAACAACAACAACTTCTAATATTGCCAAGTGAATATGCAGGGACCATGTACTTATATTCATGTCTAGTAAGAGTAAGCTAACTTTGATTGAGATGTGACAGAGTAGACTGAGAGGGAATAGAGGAGTAATCAGTCATACAACAAGGAATTAAGTGCCTACTATATGCCAGTGTCATTGTTTGGTTATTTTTCAGTTGAGTCCTACACTTTGTGACCCCATTTGGGGTTTTCTTGGAAAAGATACTGGAGTGATTTTTCATTTCCTTTTCCAGCTCATTTTATAGATGAGGAAACTGAGGCAAACAGAGTTAATGTGACTTGCCCAGGATCTGTATAAGTGTCTGTGAAGGAACTCTTTTTATTTTTTATCAGTACAGATTTGTAAATGTTCTATGATAGAGTTGCCTTGGGCACTAGGAAATCTAGTAACTTGACTAGGATCACATAGCCAGACAGGGGCAAAGTCAGGGGAAAACTTTAATCTAGGTCTTCCTGACTATCTCCCATACCATACTGCTTCTCCTGTTTAGACTGTTTAGAACAAATATCTGTTGTTCACTGAATAAAAGCCTCTAGTATATGCCAAAAAACTCATGACTCATGACCTATTCTGATGTCATTCTGGGAAATCATTTGGTAGTACAGACTGCTCTGTGAAGGTCCATGGTACCATGGGATAGGACTAGTGGGCTTCCTTATGAAGTTACAATTCATTAAAGAAGATTTAGAGAATAGCTCTTTACTGATCATTCATATGGAACCCAAACTCCTAATCCTTTAGACCTTTCCTGCCAAGAAATCACACTCATAGGGTGTTGCCAGAACCATGACTTAGGCATTAATAGTGACAAAAGCAAATATGGTCATCCTTTAATAATCCCCTGATATCCTTATGTTGAGTATCTGCCTATTAGCCATAGGATACACCAGGACAGTCATGAATACACTAAACTCTCAGATTTCATTTTAATACCTAGTAATTCCTGACTCTCCTAACATACTGATGTTAACACATGTGTATGGGCCTACACACAAACACATATACGCAGACACTAAGTAGGACAAAAAAGCATTGGTGAAAATGAACCTGCAAAAATACTTGTATATTATTGAATGATTTGATAAGTTCATTTTCATGTATTCTCTAGCTAGTCTAAGAAAACTAGTAGAGGTTTCTATCTAAAAAAGATCTGAGAAGCATTTTATGTGGTTGCTTTTAATTGGATTAAATATGAATTTCTCTTAAGTCTTTTGATGTCATTTGGGTTGTAACTAATCATATGTCCCTTCAGACAAGGTTTTTCTTATAAATAAGATGGTCCTCAGAAGATTTTCTACATTGAATGAATTTATTCAGTTAAATTAAAAATCTCATAGCATGTAAGAAAAGTGATTCCTGAATACTAAAAATGTTTTTATTGCTCTTTATGGAGTTGCTAATACAGAAGTACAAATACTAAAAGTTTTGTTTGTCACTTTTAATCATTAAAGTAAATCACTTACAAGACCTAGACATCCTCTTTCCTGTCAAAAATAATTTGAGTTTATGCTTTAGATTGTTTTGTTTGTTTTTTAATGTGGCATTATAGGAACTGAGAAGTATGGCATAGTACATAGAGAACCACTGTAGTTTCAGGAAGACCTGAGAATCTATCAGTGGTATGCTGGTAAATGTTTAACACCTGGCTGTCCAAGAAAAAAAAATGCACTCAGGACACTCTTTTAAGTTTAATTTGCATTATTCACACTTTTTCCTTTTTCTTATGTCTAGACAATCAGTAAAATGAAAATTAAACTCTGACTTACAGATTTACTGATTTTTGAGGTATAAATGCACACATTTAACAATAGAATCTGTCTCTGGCATAATCCTGGCCATCTTGACCTACTAGCTTTATGACCACGGGAAAGCCACAAACAACTCTAAGACCAAAAATCAAAATTGCCCATCTGCACTGATTGAGGGAATTTCTACATTAGGTTTCCTTTATAATGGAATTATAAGCCTAGACTTTTCCCCTATACATATGAAGTATTATCTAAGTATGTTGTGATGGAACATGTAAGTAGAAGTAAAATGAGATCCGTCAGAAGTGATCTAACTTATATGTTTTATTCTACATATTAAGTCAGTCAACAAGAACTCATACCATATCTCACTGAGGATCCATGAAAAGTAGAAGCATCCCTTCTCTCAAGGAGTTTATGTTCTAATAATATTCATAGTCATTGACAGAAACAATCAGCAATGACAAATTCTAATATTGCTAAGTGAATATGCAGCTCACTTCTGTTTGGATTGTCCTTGTATTTCTGTCCAGTCAATCAGCTAACTTTGATAGAGATGCGACACAGTATGCTAGATGCTGAGAGAGGATAGAAGAGTGATTAGTTATTCAACAAGCAATTATTAAGTGCCTACTATATGCCAGGCACAGTGCTAGGTGCTAGGGATGCAAGTACAGAACTCACAAGTAGCTTAATGGAGGATACAACATATAGCATAATTATAAAATAAATAACCTTTAATATATATGTTGTTGTTCAGCAATTTTCAGTGACGTCCAACAGTACTTCATGACATTTGGGGTTTTCTTGGCAAAGATACTAGAGTGGTTTGCCATTTCCTTCTCTAGCTCATTTTACAGAGGAGGAAATTGAGGCAAACAGGGTTAAATGACTTGCTTAAGGTAACAAAGCCAGTAAATATCCAAGGCCAGATTTGAACTCACTAAAACGAATCTTCCTGATTCCAAGCCTGACACTCTAACTGCTGCCATACCTAGTTGCCCATAAATATATACAAAATAATTAAATTCAGTTTGTGAGGGAGGGCGCTAGTTGTTGGGAGATAGAGAAAAGGTTCATACGGAAGATGGTAGCTACATCTCAGGGGAAGAGGATTCTGAGGTAGAGACAAGGAGGATAAATACATTCTAGGCATGGGAGACAGCCAGTGTAAAGGCACAGAGAATAAATAAAAGATGTTATATCTGCCCATGTTGATACTGACAAATAAGGTGGCCAGAGAAGAATTATTGCCTCTATACTTCAGGGCTATTATAGGTCCTCAACAGGTACCAAAAATGTCAGTTTAAAATTGCTTCACAGAAGATGCTTCTGTAATAATTCTGCTTTTGTCCTTACTCCTGGAAAAGCATTTTAGCAGTCCATCTGTCCTCTGGACCTTTTACAGTATAGTTTCTGTGATAAAAAAAAAACAAAAAAACAACAAGGGTTCCTTCATAAATTTGTGTGGGTCTCTGTTCTGTAGTTCATGGCAGATACTGGAGAAAAAATGCTATTTGAATGCTTTCTTACCTGACCTTTTTCTTGGAGGTTCCACGAAGCCCCACTTAACTGTTAGACACAATTACTACAACCCACAACACATATGTAACTCATTTGAGGATACTTTATTTGACTATATATTCAAACTACTTTTTCCCTTAAGGGGAAAAAAGTACAATTTTAAGATTTAAAATCAACTAGTGCCATAGCTGAATTTTGATGATGGTTCCTTCTTGTAAACTTGCTTTATCTTAAAGAAGGTGCTCTGAAATACATACATATATATACATATACATTTATACATATATGCAAACACACACACACACACACACACACACACACATATATATATATATATATATATATATAATATTTCTTGGAGTTGAGTGATTCTTATGTTGCTAATGTTTTGGACAACAGCTCCTACTGATGGAAATTAGTTCCTTCTTAACAGGATTTCATATCATTCCCAGAGATAGAAAGTTGGGTGGGTAGATAGATAGATGATAAATAGATAGACAGACAGATAGATAGATAATAAAGCATTTTGTAAGTACTTACTATATGTTAGGAAGTATGATAAACACTGGGGATATAAATCCAAGCAAGGAATTCCCTGCCTTCAAAGACAACAGGAGGGTGGCAAGATGGGGTGAAGAGAGAAAAGAATATGCACACTGAGAACCAAGGTGGTTGTTGAGAGGGAAGAAGAGAGGAAGTGAAGTGAAGCACGGCTTGATCCCTTCCTGAAATAGAGGTGTGGGTAGTAGTCAGTCACCAATCAGAAGGGCCAGCCACAATGTGAAGGTTTCTCTGGGTTGTCAAAGAGGAGAAAAGAAAGACCAGAGAGCCTGTCAAAATAAAATGTATTAAAGTTGCTTTAGGGGTTACTAATATGTTTTATCTACTTCTCTGCTACCTCATGCCCATCTCCATCAAACCTGAATTGTTGTCAGAAGTTGAGGGCCTCAAATGTGATTGTTTTCAATCCCTAATTCAGAGCATTGCAAGGGTATATATACAGGATGTCCCAAAGCTATTAAAGCTTAAAGTTCATTAAGACTTCTGGGACAGCCTCTCTCTCTCTGTCTCTGTATATATGTATGACATATAAAATATATGTGTGTATATTATATACATATACGTACACACAAATATGTGTATATATGCATGCTGAAATGCAATTTTTTTTTGGAGCTTAATAAATGTTTATTGGGATTATACAAGTTCACACATGTAATAAGCATTAGAGGCAAAATTTGAACCCAGGTCCCCTGACTCCAAAGCCAGTAGTCTTTCTAGTATACCTCTATATACATTTGATTCTAATAGTACCTGTGTGAGAGAAGAGGAAATGTAAATTGTAAAGGGCTAGCTACATAGGTACTAGTGCTGCACAGCGTGATAATGACAGTGCAGGGACTAGAAAATAGAGCTTCAGATTCCAAGTATACAACTCTTTGTATCCACTATGTAGAACTCATCCTGTTCCCTAATTCTTCTGCTTGAGTGGCTGAAGACTTCTCCCTGTCCTGGAAGATTCTCACTGGGAGAGCAGAACACAGATAGTTGAGAAGACAGAGCACATGTTGGCTTTTTTAATTTTGTGGAATTGTGCATAAATACCAGCATTATTTTTTTGATGCTGTCTTCCCATTAGAACGGAAACACAATTGCTTTATGTAGAAATGTTCTTATGGACATAGAGGTGAATGAGTTCAGGAAGAATACCTAGAGGTCCTTCTACATAACCATTTCAACAGTGATTAGAACCTGTAACCAATCACACTAGTCTAGAGCTGCTTTGGCTAAAAAAAAAAAGTTCCTGGTACTCTCTGTGCTCTGTCCTTAAAGTTCTTACTAGTTAAAAGGGCAGACATAGTAAATTATTTAAGATTAAGATGGGCCAAACATGGTAATTCAACCAATAATCTATTACAGTATACAAGCAGAACTGGTTAGCTATGACAATGATGTTTGAGGAACCATTTTCTCTGGAATTCTGGATAGGATAGAATTCACCTGGAAATGAACAGATGATTTCCTTTAAAAATAGCTTGTACTTAGGATAGGCCAAAAGGCGGGGGGGGGGGAGGGAGGGAGAGAGAGAGAGAGAGAGAGAGAGAGAGAGAGAGAGAGAGAGAGAGAGAGAGAGAGAGAGAGAATGTGTGTGTGTGTGTGCATGTGTGTGTGTGTGTGTGTGTGTGTGTGTGTGTGTGTGTGTGTGTGTGTGTGTGTGGTGGGGTAGGGTGGTGTGTGGATGAGCTTGGGGTTGCTGTACAGCTGGTGCCTGGCCAGATTAGAGTGGTTTAAGCCCCTGGACTGATTTTTTCATCCCTACTTATCACCACACTATTTTCCAAATTGGATTTATAGGAGATGCTCATTAGTTAAATATGTAAATGAAAATGTTCTCTCTTCATTAGCCACGTGTACTTCTCTGTCTTTTTGTATCCACAATGTAGAATAATGACTCTGATCCTGATTGTTTTTTTCTGGGTAAAAAGTATTTCCTGAAACTAAGCTAATGTTCTAACTTTCATTTCTTAGGGGCCTTTGGGTTGATTTGAGAATGACCTGACCTTAAAAGAAAATGGAAACAATTAAGATGCATCTCCCTCTCCGCTTTTTCTAATAGCAGAACATTGTGGCTATCTTTCACCAAAAGACACTTTATTAGCTTTTCAAGACAATAGGATTTTCATTGTGTTGCTTTCAGCTCTACCTTTGATCCCTGGATATTTCTGGTAGGATGATCAGAAATAAATTTGATGGCATTCAAAGAAGCTCAGTTAACTCTGCTTATCATAGACGTCACTAGCTGCTATTTTAAAAGAAAATTACAGCTCAGTCCCATTATCCTTTTAAAACAGGATTTACAGTACACAAAAGTTATCACCTCACTCTTTTTATCACTGTTTCTAGATTAGTCCTTATAGTAGTTGAGACCTCATAAAAGGCCTTTGGTGCTGTGATACCCTAAACAATTTGGAGTATTTCTGTTGTGTCAGCTTACTGCAGCTAGAATCCAATATTTTAGCATTATTACACTTCCCCTTGCCATTGATGATAATGGGATGATTTTATGGTCTTTTTTGACACGGAAAATAACATATGATACCATGTGCTGACCTCATATTCATGGCTTGCTAGTCTAAGCCATGTTTGTTGAAGATGTTCTGATACTGAATTGTTAAGGAAGTGACCTTTTTACCATATAAAATCACAAGTCTAACTTAGATTCACAATCAAACTCAGGAAATTCTTTAGAAAGATTCTGATACTTCTGTAATAGATTGTCTTTCTTCATGACCTCCAAAAGAATCTCTGGGCAGAAGCTCTCCTTTTACTTCCAAGTAGTTGAAGATCAGTTACAGCCATTGTTCCTTTGGCAATAATTATTTGCAAAAAGGTACTAGGGAGGATTACACAGCCACAGCAAAGTAAGCCATCAGGAAGGACAAAAAAAATTGACAATGTGCCATCCGAAATGATCAAGTTGTCAAGGATGACATTGATATAAAATCCCCTGTTACTGAGGATGAACCAGAATAGTACCAAAGGGCTAAACATGAGCCAGATTTGATTTGTCAACGGGTCGCTCTTATTTTGACAACATCTCAGTGAAATTGTCACATCTGTCGAAATTGTTGGAAAATTAGATGTAGCGAAGAACTCCAAACAATCTTATTTTTCTAGTATGGGTTTGCTGGGATTTTCCTTCGATGAGTCATCAGCTAGGAGCAACAATGAAGTGTCACAGCAATCAGAAAGATACCATCTGTTGAAGGGAGGCAATCTAAAGAAAAACTTCCGCAGTTCTAGAAGGGTATGTAATCCATCAATATGTGATTTTTTAAAAAAACTGACTGTAATTTAAAATCAAAATACCTTAAATCCCCCCTAATTACAAACTTGTAATTAGGTATTTTGCATTGATAACATCTGCTGAAACTATAGATATGTTTATTTAAGCTTCCAGTCTTGGGAATAGCTGACATTTGAAAATGTGGAAGATATTTACATCACCTGTATCTTCCCTACCTGGCATTTAAAAAAGTTTCCCAATAGGGACTAACTATGATGAACTTTCATTTCATTCAGTGGTCATGAATAAATAAAACAAATACAAAAGGCAATTTCTGATAAGTAGTCAGAACGTGTATACTTGGGATTCCTCCAGAAGTCTGACATTTCCATCCTCATCCTTTTAAAACAGTAGTGTATTTTTGTGTACATTCCAAAACTTAGTAGCCTCAGAATATTGATGCTTATCTTTGAAAATCAAGAGGACTGTGGATAAGTCTTGAAAATAGTCTATCCACAGATGACAGGGCCAGGAGTACAGAAAAACCATGAAATGGAGACCTCAGGTAAAAGTCCAACTTACTAAAATACTTAAAAAATATGTGATTCAAACGGTGATAAAATCAGGGGAAATGTCTGCTTAAAGGGAAAATGTGTGCCATGCAATAAATGTCTAAGGAAGCAAAAATATTAGGAATCTTTTTTGAGGTACTATATTTCAATGTACTTTAATTAATGGTGACATATAATTAATGTGTATATTGACATAAAAATCAATAATAATAGGGCACTTGATTGCAAGTACCTATCTATCATCATGGATATGAAATATTTCAATTCATATATTTGTCTAAGTTAACTTCCGTTCATAAAATGGCTAGCATTTCTGTAAGCGCTTTAAAGTTAGCAAAACACTTTACAAACATTACCTCAACTTATTCTCACAAAAAACACTGGAAGGAATATACTGTTATCATACCCATTTTACAGAGGAAGAAAGTGAGGAAGGTAGAGGTTAAGTGACTTACCCAGTGTCACACACCTAATAAATGTTGGCAGTTGAATTTGAACTCAGTTCTTCCTGACTTCAGGTCTATCACTCTAGCTACTCTACCACTTGGCTGTCTCTTAAAACAGAGAACATGGTGTATGAGTTAGAATACAGTATGGTTCCTTTTGTAACTTTGGTTTCAGGTTAACAGGACAAAAGTCTGTGTGACTGATTAATCTATTACGTGGAATTTTTCTCATACCTCTTCAAGAGATATGATTTGACTCATGATATATACAAAATCACATGATAGAGAAAAAAAGTTGTATTATAATTAGTTTCTCTTGTAATGCATTGCAAGATTAGGGAAAAGAAATGTACTGTAGTGGAAAGTGTGAACTTTGGAATCAGAGAGCTAGAGTTCAAATCTCAGCTCTGATATCTGATACATGAATGGATCACTTTGGGAAAGACACTTCTGTCCTCTGGCCCTTAGTTTCTTCATCTGTAAGCAACTGGTGAGCAAGTATTTGTTAAATGCTGACTATAAATCAGACATTGTGCTAGGTGCTGGGGATAAAAATACAAAGAATAAAGCTCCCTACTTGAAAGGGAGTACCTATAAAATATGTACAACATGAAGATTTTGGACTAGACAAGGTTCCTTGCAACTCTAAATCTATGGTTAGCAAACACTGTTATTATTCACAACTGAAAGTTGTGAATGTAGGCACATGGAGTATATTATGGCGGGGGAAGAGTGAGGAGATCTGATTTCCCTTCTATTAGTAAGAGAGAGAGAGTACCTGGAGTAAGTTATATAACTTGCTTCTTTCCTTATCCCCTTAAGAAGGGGTCAAGTCAACTCGTTAACAGACTTTTATTAAAGGATTAATAGATGCCAGGTGCTGTGTTAAGTGCTGAAGACATAAAGAAAGTCATAAAAAACAGTCCCTGTTTCCAAGGAGCCCATGGTCTAATGGGGGAGACAGGATGTAAACAACTGTGTACTAACAAGACTGACATATGATAAACTGGATATAATCAACAGAGGGAAGATCCTAGCATTAAGGGGGACTGAGAAAGGTTTCCTGCAGAAAGTGAGATTTTAGTGGGGCCTTGTGGGAAACCAGGAGTCAGAGAAGATGAAGCAGAGAATTCTAAAAGTGAAGGAACAACTACTGAAAATGCACAGAGGCACATTAATGAGGCTCTTTTAATTGGAGCATATACTATAGGTAGAACAGGAGTGTGAAATAAGGAAGGAAAAGTAGGCAGGAGCCACGGTAGGGAAAGTCTTGAAGGTCATCAACCTTAGGTGATTACTCTTGATTCCATGGCAGCTGAGAGCTGGTAAAGTGTTTTAAGATGACAGGAATACAGTCGGAGGTCCTACTTAGGGAACATTCCTATGGCAGCCATGTGTAGACTACACTGGCAGGGGCCAAGTATGGGCTTCAATACTCCTGTTGGTGGTATTGGCAGCAGCCATGAAGGACTTTACTCTGAAGAGTAAATAGTTTCCAAAGATAAGAGATAAGGAGTTGTTCAGGCACACACAGTCACGAAGGGCTCCAACCTATGATGTTCTGCAGTAATACTTTTATTAATAAATTATAAGTAAACCCCATAATAACACTGTGAAATGACACTAACATAGCAATTTGCCCAACATTGGAGACCAACCCAGAATATTTTGAAGCCTATTCTTTCTGTTCAGCCCTTCTCCTCTCAGTCTCCTATAGCACATTTTCTTCCCTCAAGTCCTTCCCTGGCTGACCAGCATTCCTGGAAGGCTTCCTTGCATATAATGCTGTCCCAAATGTTCTCCTGTATGTCTCATGTCCTATACTCACAGTCCAAATGCTATGTAGCTATATCTTCTTACAGGCCTCACCACCGATGCTGGGCTCTAGATAAGTCCTATGTTTCTTCCCAGGGTCTGCCTTCTTCTTCATTGTTAGCAGCACTTCAGGCCCTCTGCCCTTCACCTATATTCTCTATCAATCTAATTGCCAGACACTTGGCTCTACTCTGCTTAGTCCTGTCCTCATCCTTGCCCGAGGATATTCTGTGGCCAGATCATCCAGAGACATATTATTTGAGGCCTTCTTCTATTCTTTTTGCTCCTCCCCTGCCCAAATACCTGACCAAGGTGTCCATTCTTATTTATAACAATTGTTCCCATAGCACTAACTTTTCCTCCTCTCCCCCAATGTTGTTTCCCCTACAGTAGAGTTTTCAAAATACCAATGATGTGAGGTAGGGTATGCTTGTATTACTATTTTCTCCAGTCCTTCAAAATAATTTAAAGAAAGGACTGTGACATTCTATAAGCATTCATGAAAGCATTGTAATATTTCTATAACATGTCAGTATCTTGATTGCATTTACAGGGAAAGTTAATTACTTGGGGGAAATCATTGTTAAGAAGACTTCTGAATAATGCTATTGGAAAATTATCTTGATCTTCCATATAAGATCATAATTTGCTTTACAGTCCCCACATGCTTTTAATCTACCACCCAAATTCCTTGACACCCTGCTAGCAAAGATGTGAAAATTTTTATTTTAAAGTTAGATATTCTTTATGTTTCATTAGCTATTTTGTATCTTGCTGTGTGCCTTTGTTATATTTCAGTAAATCTAGCTCAATGGGATTAATTATAGTCTCTCATTTTAGATTTTCTAATTTTCTTTTGATAATTAAACATCACTACTGTGTCATAGATGGTGGCTGATGAATTAAAATAAAAGAACTGATAAAATCATTTCAAAGGTAGTCTTTATAGACATGTTAGAACAATCAGTTGCAAAGCTGAAAAAAACCTCATTAATTCACCTGGTTGTTTTAAAACACAATAAAATCATTATTTTGTTGTTATATTGATAGAAAATTAAAGGCCACTGAATTCAACTAAATCGAAGTGAATTCAACCAAATCATATGGAAAGGAAAAAAAAAAGTTCTAAGTGTGAGCCATACCAGTCTACAAAGTCATAGCTATCATTCACCAGTATGTTTAATACATGACAGACAGAAAGCAATGTGCATGAGAAATCACAGTGGAGTTGGCCCTAGGTAAAGCCATGAAATTTGTCTTTGATGCCTCTAACTTCCTTTCTATGATCTCTCCTCCTCTTGGTAGTACTTTTCCTCCTCTTCAATGCCCAATGTTTATGGGATTTTTTTCCCCCTATTCTGTCAAATCCTACTCTCAGGAAAAGCACTAACTAGCTCATTCCTAATGAGATCCAAATAACTGGTAAACCTCAAGATATAATGAATCCCAAGGTTATTGGAATTTGTACAGAAGAGTGAGCCCTCAGTAAGAAGGATGGATTTCTAATCAGGGAATTTTAGGTAATTAAAAAGCTAGTATGAGAGAGATTTGTGGGGGAAAGCAACTCTGTCTAATTTTGGAGCATTCCGTAAATAGAATTTTTATTTAAGGGATTGTAGATTGTAGATCTCTCACTGGAAGGGACAATATTGACCATTCAGTCCAAATCCTCTCATTTACAGACAAGGAAACTGAGGTTAGGTGACTTATCCAAAGTTGTATACCTAAGGGAATGACAAGGCTAGGATTAGAATCAGAGCTGGAGTTAAACCAATGTCCTCTTACTTTAAAACCACTATTCTTCCTCTGAACCACACTGCCTCCTGTTACACTAATATATTTGTATTTATATAAATATATACATGCACAGGCATATGTATATCAAGAATATCTATGTATGCATATGTACATACATATGTACGTGTGTATATACATATATCTAGATATAATTATGCCCCATCAACTCACAAAGGCTTTTACCAAGGCATAGAAAGGTTGTAATCTGTAATTTGTAGCAAAGGGCCAAAACCCAGCAAAGAAACATGGATTTCTGAGGTGTAAGTACCCATATAGGTACATATGTTCAATTAAGAATCTGTTGGCTCATTGGATAGAGCCCCGGGCCTGTAGTCAGGATAGAGCTGAGTTTACATCTGGCCTCAGACACTTATTAGCTTTGTTATTAGTTTATTAGCCATTGACAAGTTACTTAACCTATGTGTGCCTCAGTTTTCTCATCTGTAAAACAGGGATAATAATAACATCAAGGAGAAATATCTGAAAACACATTGGAAATGTTATGGTACTATATACATGATAGGTGTAGGTATTGTTATTATTATTATTCTTAAAATAACATAAAGTTAGAAACTAAATGTTCTTTGGGCCGATATATCCCCCTTCTGATGAACTAATATTCTTTAGAAATATTATCATAATTACATCATCATCCCTGTGGTATAGTAAGGCCTGGGAACATTATTCTCATTCCTTTGCTAGTGTATAGGAAACTTTAAAAGAAGCTGCAGATTTAATATGTTCATTATAGCATCAAAGAACAACAGTCCACATTTTCAACAATGATAGCACTGATAATGCAAAAGTACCAAATCTGTGCCATTTTATTTTTAAAAACAGGATATACACATTTCTCACTGAAATTTCCCCTTTGGTATAAGGGAATCAAGTTTACAGAAGCCAGGGAATATCTAGTAGTACTTTAGTATAGAATTTTATACTTTTTAAAATACATTTACATGTTGACTTCATCTCACCAACAGCTCTATGAATAGCTAGAAAAGGTGTTATCCCTTTACTTTAATGCAGGGAAACCCAGGTGCACAAAAAGGTCAAATGACATACCTAAGACCAGTCAGTTAAGGGCAAAGTTAGGACCATAAATTCAGTCTCCTTTTCTCTTTTCATAACAGAAACACCCTCATGCAGTATACTTATAGGAGCCATGAGGGAATTCCATTGCCTTCCTTGGCTGCCATCAAAGGTTATACTGGCTATTTCTGTTAGCCCTGAGCATAAACAACATAAGTTAACAGGAACATAAACTCATAGATCTAAAGCAACAAGGTTCCTCAGAGACCCTCCAGTCTAACCTTCACTCTTTATAAATGAAGAAATATAAGCCCATTGAGGTTCAGTGACTTATCCAAAGTCACACAAGGAGTAAGCACCTGGAATGGGACTTGAAAACAGGTTCTCTGATTACAAAGACACTGCTTCTCCCACTATCTATACTTTAATAATGGTCCTAAGAAGTGGACAATGATCTACAAATGTTGAAGATTTATCTGACTAACCTCTGAACTGGCTGCTTTTGGCATGCCCTTCTCTCTTTGACTCATGTGGATATCCAATGGGAATGGCGCATAGAGAGTAGCTGTTATGGTTCGTGAGGTATGCCAAGTTGGTGGCAGCTGTATCATCAATATCACTTGCCCTGTGAGTGAATCTCAGATCAACTCTGTACACTTTGGCACATTTCTCTCACTTTCAGTAATCCTAAGACTTCAGTGTATTGCGCTCACTATATTTCTTTTCTGAAAAATTTGAGGGTTGGCCTGGTGGAGATGGTCATTTCAAGGGAAGCGTCCACCAGCGTTCTCCAGCAATTCAAGAAAGCTAGATGATTTCAGGTTTCTGGTTGAACACCCCAAGGTCTATATTCTTACTCTAAAAGATATTAATCTTTTATTTTATTGAAATAAAATTAACATCAGGTTAATACATGATAAATTTGGTGACCTTGTGCTTTAGCTCTTCTCCTGTAGAAATACAGTGGACTAAATGCTTCTTTGCTGTTTCATGCTAATAGAACTCTTGGTTCTAATGGCCAAAGTTGCCAAAAGTATATAAGGGGACTTAAAATGATATCTGTAATTCAATAATGGAATTAGCCTTGTGAAATGTCCAAATAACCATGAACTAGTTTATAACTTAAGGAAAGAACACTCAATAACATGAACAGGAGTTTTAAAGTAATATCTCAGCACAAGTATCTTTTTTTAAATCATGTCACCTTGAAATATGTACAAATATCCACATATTTATTTTATTTCATATCTATAATTTCTGAATGAAGAAAAATTTTCAAAGACAGTTATAGCTGCTGATTCATCGAAGGTGGTGCTTGGAAATAAATAGTTGAGCATGTCACTTCGTTTGGCTTTTTTGGGTAACACTATGTTTTTGTCTAAACCCTCCACTAAAATGTGTTTTGGAGGTTTTAGGTCTTTATAGGACATGCACAGTGCTTGACATATACTAGCTCAATTTTTCAAGGCTCTGTGATTTCATTAGTATAAGAAAGTAGATTGAAACCTCCCCAACTCTAGTAGACACTTTAATTACTTTTCAGAAGAGCTGTTCTCCCCTTCCCCTCACCCTACCACCACCAAATTCATCATTTGGTAGCATACCCTGAGGTAATTAGTCTTTCTGATTTAGGTAAGGTGGTTCTCTGATGCTAAACATACAATCCATTGCTGGACAGGCAAAACTTTCTAGTTTGGTGAGGCCCTCCAAAGCCTGTGTTCCATTGGCATAGCTTTCAAAAATCCTGGGCTACCTCCATGTGATGATGAGGTTGGAGGACCTCAGTGCAGGATGTGTATGATAAATAACTGTGAGGCCTTAACCCTGATGAGTTTAAGAAGTGTTATCTATAAATAGAATTAATTATACACACTTGGCTTATTCACGGGGATGTTATGAAGATTGTATGAACTTCATTTGTGAAGTAGTACATGCTAAGAAGTCAACAGAAGCATCAGTCACAAAAAGGAAGAGTGAGATACCATACATGATACAGCACTGTAGGAAGGAAATTAAAAAAGGAAAGTGAAAATATGGAAGGGGCATAAACATGCCAATTCCGATCTAACTTTTGTCACCCTCCTTCATCTGTACCATTAACCTGGAATATGGTCAACATCAGAGACCAGTTATAAATGGTAATTTGGAGGACAAGAAACGAAGAACCACAGATTTACATAACCGGAAGTAGCCTCGATTGCCCTCTAGTACAACCTATACCTGCCCAAGTATTCCTTCTATAGATTTCCTAATAAGT
This sequence comes from Phascolarctos cinereus, assembly GCF_003287225.1. Classification (NCBI taxonomy): domain Eukaryota; kingdom Metazoa; phylum Chordata; class Mammalia; order Diprotodontia; family Phascolarctidae; genus Phascolarctos; species Phascolarctos cinereus. The sequence continues at coordinate 145,604,325 of NW_027556180.1, read as the reverse complement.
GGCCTTTGCTTGAAGACTTCCAATGTTGCCAAACACACTACCTCCTGAAGCAACTCATTCCACTTTTGACCAGCCGCAATTTTCAGAAGTTAACAGAAACTTCAGAAATTAATTTGCCTCTTTGCCATTTCCAATGATTGTTCTTTATTCTTACCTTTGGGAGCAAGCAGAATAAGGTTGATTCTTCTTTTTACTGGGATTGCAATCCAAATATTTAACAACAACTTTTTTTCCCCTCAAAGTCATTTCTTTTTCAGGTTAAATATCTCCTATTGTCTCATCTCATTCTCAAATGGCATCCCTGTGAAGTCCTTTATTATCCCAGTTGTCTATTTCCTTCTCAGAAGTGAACACAATATTTTAGAAGAGATTGAACTAGCACAGACTACAATGGGACTCTTATTTCCTTATTCCTGGAAGATGTGTGGCTCAATTCCATTTAATACCTCATTAATATTCTTGGCTGTCATATTACATTACTGAACTATACTGACATTACAGGCCACTAAAAACCCTACATCTTTTTCAGATGAAAATATTAATGCCTTCCTTCCGAGATTAACTCCATTTTATTGTGTATATACCTTGTTAACACATAATTGTTTTCATGTTGCCTCTACCATTAGAATCTAAGTTGTTGGAAGGCAGGGATTATTTTGCCTTTCTTTATATCCCTAGCATTTAGCACACTTACGGGCACATACTAGGCCCTTAATAAATGCCTATTGTTGTTGTTATTATTGTTGATGATATTATTGTTGCATTGAAGCCTAGCTGCCACTCCCCTTCTTGTATCTGTGACCTTGACTAGTTGACCTTTTTGAACCCACACATAGCTTCTAGGAATAAGGAGTAAGAGTCTCATTGTAGTCTATGCTGTCCAACTTCATCTGGAGGCAGCTCCGTAGCACAGTAGATAGGTCTAGCATGAGGAAGATGAGCTCAAATTATGTCTCAGACACTTCATAGTTGGGTAACACTGGGCAAGTCATTTGCCCCTGTGTGGCTCAGTTTCCTTATCTGTAAAGTGAGCTGGAGAAGGAAATGGTAAACCACTCTAGTATCTTTGCCAAGACTACAAATGGGCTTATGAAGAATCAGACATGATTGAACAACAACGATAAAACTTTGCATTTATCTCTATTAAATTTTATCCATTGAGATTTGGCCAATGTTCTAGCTGGCTAAGGTGTTTCTGAATCCCATATTTATCATCCATCATGTTAACTATCCTTCCCGTCCACAAATACGATAAGGATGTCACCTATAACTTGATCAGGGGGTGGATAGAGACAGCATTTTAGTTCCTTGGCCAGTACACTGGTTTGTTGACATAGCAATGACATCTGCCAATTCTTTCAGCACCTAAGGTTGTAATTCACTTATTTCTGGCATCAAGCCAGGTAAGTCCTGCTATGCCTCTACCAGTCATTCTTCTTCTTCCTTTCTAATCCAAAGTGCATTCTATCTGGCAGAAAAAAAATACAGCCAAATAAAAGATGAGCAGTTTTGCTTTCTCTCCATTTCCAGTATGGCTAAAAATGCTCTCTGCCTCAGAGCTATCTAAGCTTTAGCTATCTGAGAATTTCTTATAGAAGTGTGTGATGCTTTTGTTTTTATCCTCTATTACCTGACGGCGCTCCTAATTTCTGCTATGTCTTTAAAAAAATACCAAATTGATGAATTCTCTGTATATCCAATGAGAGCTTTCCCTGCAAGAGATTTTGTGGTGAGGACCCTAATTATTAATTCAATTGAGGTGAACCTAAGGCACATATTTGCCGTGACCCAAATCACACAGAGTAGGGATTTGATTGCAAGCTTCAAATCAATGGGTAAACTAGATTTATTTTGGATAGTAGTAGGAGGAAAGGAACCAGGACCACTGACAGAACTCTGAGATGACACTGTTTGGCAGGTGGGCTGATTCCCCCTCCAGGTGCTTTTTATTTAGAGATAGAAAAGGGTTGTAGCTGATATAAGACGCAGCCAAAGATATGTTCCTTAACAAATCATCTGAGTGTAACATGCCATGAAGAAAACACCAGCTATAGTTGTGGGGAACAAGGACACCACAGCACATCTTGTCAATAGAGAATTGTGTGCAACATTGGTGCTGGAAATGGGAATGTCTTTGTGAACCACCCAAGATCAGGTAATAAAATAATAATAAAAAAAAGAGAATGGTACAGCAGGGGCAATTTCCTGGGCTTAGAGAGAATGAAGGGAAGACCTGTTAAGATCTGTGCAAAAGAATAATCTTAGCAATAGGATGCATTTGTATGGCATTTTCTGTTTACAAAGCACTTTCTTATACATTATTTCACCTAATCCTTACAACTGTCCTATAGGTTAGGCAATGAAAGTATTCTTATTCCCATTTCACATCTAAAAAAGTAAAGGGTAAGGGAGTTGTCCAAGCATATACAAGATGTGTCTCTCAAATTTTTTAAGCTAATAAAGCTTAAAACTGGCTTAGGACCTTTGGGACACCTTGTATGTAGTTATCCCTTTTACATTGTGGAGGTCAGGGGCATGGTGCCTTAGGATCTGTAAAATTTGCACAAAATTTTTTGGCCTTCCCTTTGTACCAGAGAAGACTGAATTTTTTCTTTCTTTTCTTTTTATTTCTTTTATTGTAAAACTTAGGTTAAGTATTTGGTCATAAGCTCTATGTTGTCTGCGGGCCTTCATCTGTCGTCTGCAGCTTTCACAAAGTTCCCCAAAAATTCTCACTTAATTTCTTATGCCAATCCATGTTATATCAAAATCTCTGTGAGGAATGTCACAGGGATAACTGTTTTGGGGATGTTGAAGGTATGACTGTTCTTAGCAAGTAACAGAGCTGCTACTCAAGCCCATGTCTTCTGATTTTAAGATCAGCAATCTTTTGACCTAGAGTATATAAAACATATGGAAGATTAATGTTCTCTTCTTCCTGTCAAAGGCCTCATACTGCTCCTGCTACAACAAACCCATGCATACTTGGTCCATTTTATGTAAGATAATCTGTTGAGGCAAATTATTATCCTCCCTGAGTACAATCTTTTCATACTGCCTATCCATGCCCTCCTACTAACTTCATCTATCTTATTGCTTTTTACTATTTCTGTTGTTTTACAGGGGAGGGTGATATGAAAAAAATCTGTTTTCTAGTCACTTTCAAATGGAGAGCCTTTTCTTTGAATGTTGTATAGCAGAAGTGTCAAACCCAAACCCTACTACCCGCAGCCACACTTTCAAGCCAGAACCTGATTAAAATATAATTGGAACATAATTAAAAAAATAAAAATACAATAGGAATATTGATATGTGGTTTCCTAAGTGAATATGGACAGGCAGGGATCCTTATGTATATATTAGTGTCCCCTCATCTCACCCCTTAATATTTGAGTTTGACATAATGATGTTCTATACTCCATTTTCTCAACCTCTAGTGTTTCCACTAGATGTATTGAAAGAGGGAGAAAAATTCCATAAAGAAGACTATAGTTTAAAGGCTAGGAATTAATTTTCATTTTCCTATGAGGACATGAAAGTAAGAGAATTTACAATTTCGGAAAGGGAGTCAGGTATAGACCACTACCTAATTGAAAACTGTTTTTGTGGGTAAAGAACAATAGAGATAAAACCTTGGTTTGTCTCTTATCTACCAGTGCCTTTGGTCAAACTCTTAACTCATTTCTTTATCTGTAAGGAAAGATAGGCAGCTAGGTGACACAGTAAATAGAGTGCTAGGTCTAAAGTCAGAAAGATTCATCTTCCTCAGTTCAAATCTGGCCTCAGACAACTTAGTAGGTGTGTAACCCTGCACAAGTCACTTCATGCTGTTTGCCTCAGTTTCCTCAACTGCAAAATGAGCTGGAAAAGGAAATGGCAAACCATTTCATTATCTTTGCCAAGAAAACCCCAAATGAGGTCATGAAGAGTCTGATAACTATTGAAAAAACGATGAATCAAAAGGCAAGGTAACTGAGGTTTTGCCCCAGAGGAGCCAAATTTAGAGAATTATGATAACATTTGGTCCCTTCAATAGGCATAATCAACTGAGTTTAACACCAATTTTAAAAGAATGATTAGTTAACAAAGGAAGCAACCATTTAAAGATAGCTCCTCTGTAGCTTGGCTCCATACTTCTCTCTTTTCTTCTTTCTTTCTTTCTTTCTTTCTTTCTTTCTTTCTTTCTTTCTTTCTTTCTTTCTTTCTTTCTTTCTTTCTTTCTTTCTTTCTTTCTTTCTTTCTTTCTTTCTTTCTTTCGCAATTGGGGTTAAGTGACTTGCCCAGGGTCACACAGCTAGTAAGAGTTAAGTGTTTGGTCTGAGGCTTCATTTGAACTCCTGACTTCAGGGCCAGTGCTCTATCCACTGTGCCTCCTAGCTGCCTCTACTTCTCTCTTTTCTATGTAAATCTCCCTGGCATCAGTCTTATGGCACCCTGGGGATACCTATTTTTCCCTCTACTGGACGGTGTTTCATGGGGTCTCTCTTACTCCATGGGACTTTCCTTCTACCTCCTCTGCCTTAAAACAGTGGTTTGAGGATGCATTTACTACTGATTTCCCAAGGAAGATTTTGTGATGCTTATTCTAGGTGCCAGAAACCCTATAGTTCTACTGATCCCTACCTTGGTCTCAAGTTTCAGAGAAATTTATTAGATGACTTATAAAAGGCTTTAACTTGCTCCTAAGAGAAGAACCCTATTAATAGAATGTGTCATTATTATCATCAATTAAAAGTCTTCTAGGCTGGGAATAACCTTTTCTTATGCTTTGTACGCCAACAGGCAAATCATTAAAACTTAATGATGTTTAATATCACTTAAATCCCACCAGGTCACTTTAAAATTGGCCAAGACCCTATCTCCTTCATACTAATGAAGGAAGCCAGTTGATTAGCATTAGTTAACACCCTCTAGTGAGCCATGAGAAAAAATACACAAATATAGACATAAACACTTTGTGACAGATGGGTTATCCTAGAGGTTCCTCATGACGACAACACATTAGGAAGAAGCAATAGCCACAAAGGTCATGAAAGATTCCACTACATTCCTCAGGCTGTCAAAAGGGAAATTGTGTTTACTCTGGATGCCAAGGTCCTAAATTCAAATCCTGCTTCTGATGCTTATTACCAGTGAGACCCGAATCAAGCCACTCTTCCTAGCTATCCATAAAAAAAAAAAGGAGGATTAGACTGGATAAACTTTACAATCCCTTCTTGTAAATGGGTAACCCATAATTGACTTCTGAGGTCCCTTCTTGCTCCGGAGCTATCATCCTATGGTCATGATGTACTAAAGAGAACAAAAAAGACTTCTGGAGCCTGCATAAGATCAGACATCACCTGCTTTTGGTATCACACTGGTGAGCTATTCTACCTGTAACATCTTGGTGATCATGAATATATGTACTAAAAAAAGTATCCTGGAAATAAGTTGTGAAAAATCTCTTGATTTAGATAAGAAAAAGTCAGGTGAATTGATCCTGAAAGCCACAAACTAAGTCTGGATTATTTTACCCTGTTGTCTGAGGTACATGTAGCATGACTGAAGTCAACTTTTAACTTGCCTCCAAAAAGGAACCTTTTCTGCAGTGAATAAGAATAGTTCTTTTATATTCTGTTCTACAGAGTTGTTATTAATCAATTTTTAAAATTTAGTTCAAAACTGAAGAGCGTGCAGAGTAGTGAGGAGAATCTCTTTATCTCAGCTATACTTTGTATCTTACCTGGTTGTCTTAAAAACATAAAAAACATTGGGTCAAAAAATATTCATGGAATTAAGTGAGTTGAGGGGTTAGAAACTGATTTTACCTGTCAAAGACCACTACAAAGCAAACATAAAAACTACAGACAAAAAGCATGGTAAGGGCAAATACATCAGTAACAACAGCTATGTATTCAAGGCTTATGCATGTTGTAAAAATATCTCTATCATAACATAAATAAAACAGAGCAGAGTTTCAGTGCTAATCTGAGTTAGGGAAGACAGTTATTGCCTCATATACCCTCTCTCCTATGGTGCAGTGTTTACTCACCTGAGCATGTGGGTTTTTGAAGTGCATTTGCACTTAAAAACAGCATCCACAACATCTTTGCTGAGCCATAAATAAATTATGCATTAAATCGTATTTTTGTTGTGATACATATTTTGTACCAGTGGCAATTATTTGAACACACAGCCAATATGTTAATAATTGAAGAATGAATTGCCTGGGCACCACTCTGTACAGTTCATGAATTTATAGTGGAATTGTGATTAAATGTATCTACAAGAAGAAATCAAGCAACAGGGGGAGTTCACAGCCCCCAAGATGACCTAAAAGAATAATTGAATCTTCTAAGAGAAACCATTTGTTAAACAAATCAATCAAATCTATCTAGCTTGACATAACCAGTTGTCATTCTCATATAAAAGGAAATTTATATTATATGAATATGTATGTGAGCAAGAAGGTAGTTTTAAAAAAAGTTAAGAAGAAAGTAGGCACTAAAAAGAATATTTAATTGGCAGATAAAATATTAGTTTTATGGCAGTGCTCAGTTACTTTTCTCTGGAGAAGAAAGTGTGAGTTAACAAGCTGTTTTAAAAACCAGAATGAAGTTAATGCTGGTACAGGCAATACTGTTTCCTAGTTGAGACAGAGAAACAGGGACTGACCTGGGATATCACTGACACAGGGTGAGGAAATTCACCACCAATGCAGGTTGGTACCTTTCTCTGCAACTTACAGTTGACTTAAAATTGTACTGAAAGGTTAAAAATGTCACACCATATGTGTTAGAGGTAGGTCATGAACCCAGGTCTTCATAATTTTAAGGCCATCTCCTATCAACTGCTTCAGGTTTTCTCCTACTTGAGGCTTGCTTGAAATATATCCTTATTTTCAACAAAGAACCCTAAACAAATAAGCGAAGCCTGAAAAAATAAGTGTGCTACATAAATTGAAACACAATAAAGGGAATTGAAAACTGAGAGAGAGCCCAGTGCGATATGTCCTGTTAACACCTGGTACTTTGTGCTCAGACTGCAGTGTATGCCAAATATAAAAGCTGCCTTCAATATCTATCAGGTGAATTCTACCAACAACTTTTAAGATGTTTCTACTACCTCCAACGCAGCAAAATAATATCCTGTAAGAGACACACATGGCGTAGAGCAAAATAATTTTTTTAAGCATCAAGATAATGAAAATCATATATGTATGCACAATCAATTAGCAAGAATTTATTAAGCACCTATTATGAGGTAAACACTGTTTTAGGCAATGGAGAGATAAAGAAAATACAACAATTCTTTCTTTCAAGGAGCTTATGCTCAAATAGGGGAGAGAAAAATATGTAAACACGTGTAGAAAGAGAAGAAATACAGAAAGATAATACAATACAGTTCAGTACAAGGTGGTGGAGGGGGCTAATTAGGTTGGGGTAATCAAGAAAGGTATTAGGTAGAAGGTAGTGCTTGTGCTGTATCTTGAAGGAAAAGAATGATTCTGTGAATGAGAGCTAAGGAGGGATTACATGCTAGGCATGGGTTTCATAGTGTACAGCTGGCACCCAGTCAGTCAGGGCATTTGAGGGAACGTCAGCTAGGCTGGTGAAGTCCCCTAGCAAAAGGGCTAAAGCTGAGAAAGAAGAAAAAAAGATCTAGGGGCTGGCATATAACTGCAAAACATGATCCAAATATTGTAAAAAAATTCTAACCAGTAAAGCAAGGAGACTGACTTTGTATATGAGTTGTAGAACCAGTAACTTTCAAGTTGTGCCTTCCCAGAGTCCCTTGAAATCTAAATTCAAAAGAACAACTAACATCCTCCCTATCTCCTTGGAAACAAGCATGAACATTTTAGCTACTTCATGTTTAAATCTTGTCTAAACATCAAAGGATAGGATGATATTCAGTTTTTAGAGTCAGTCCTCAATCACCAAAGGTGGTTGCAAAGAGATCTTCTCTCTCATACATATGTCACAGCTCTGTTGGGGTAATTGAAGAACACGTCATGAAACTTCCTGAAGCCATCATATGTGAGCAGAACTCCAAAGGTGTTGGTATGTATGACTGGGGTCTCTGATAACAGGATAAAGTTGTTTTCACACTGAATAAGACATCCATGAGACTCCTCAATTCATACCCATTATCCCTCCCTCCCTCCCTCCCTCCCTCCCTCCATCCATCCATCCATTTATTTATAGTCTAGTTATCTTCTAACATTCTCATTATGACAAGATTTTAACTTGTACTACTACTCATTTTCAGAGAAATGGCTAGCTCTCATGCTGTTTATAATGTCTTGAAGGAAAACTAGATTAAATCATGAGTCTGATTTTCCTCCATTTCATAATCTCATTGTTCAATAATCTAATATTTATATGAGTCTTGCACATTGACTATCCTTTATTTATAGTACTTTAAAAAGTTTAGAAATGGAAAATGCTTCTGAGACAGAGGTTCTTAAACTTTTATGGTGGATCCCTTTGGCAATTTGGTAAAGCCTATGGACTACTTCTAAGAACAATGTTTTAAAATTCTTACAACAAAAGACACAGGACTGCAAAATAATTGAATTACATTGAAATACAGTTCTCAAAATATTTTTAAAAAGCGGGTTCACTGACATCAGGTTAAGAATTCCTTTTCTAAGTCCTATATGAGAAAAAGTAAAAAGAAAGAACAAGGGTATTCCTTAATACCTGGCTCATGTTTGGCATATAGCAGGTGCTTAGTAAATGCTTTTTGAATAATTGTGACCTAGGGAAAATCAGTTCACATCTCTGTGGCTCAGTTTCCCCCTAGCTACATTTGTATTACATAGTTGGCAATTTATCATTAGTGACAGTTGGGCATGTAGCCAATAATGACATAGCATGCACCACCTTAATACTGCTAGACATCCATAAAACAGAGACAGTAACAGGATTCAGGATAACAGGTATCTGTACTGATTAAACTAAAATTATAGTCATCTTAAGGGCACAAAGGTAACACTATGAAGACAAATTAAAATCACACCTTCAAATGATTTGGCACAGTAGCAGAATGCTGGCCAACAGAATAATCTACCTTTGAGTCACTGGTGACTTTTTTTTTCTTTTGAGACTCAAAATCCCTTTCTTGCCCAGGTTGGAAATGCAGGGAACTTTCTCCCTTTCTATGGCTTGCTCTGGAACCAATAATCAAATCAAAACTACCATTTTATAAAGGGCATGTCACCTGATTGTCCTATAACTTCTTGTTGTTGTTCAGTTGTTCAGTTGTTTCCAACTCTTCACGTCCCCAGGGAGCAAAGCACACCAATATGGTCCATGGGGTTTTCTTGGCAAAGATACTGCAATGGTTTGCTATTTCCTTCTCTAGTGGATTAAGGCAAAATGAAGTTAAGTGATTTGTTCAGGGACACATAGCTAGTAAGTGTCTGAGGCTGATTTGAACTTAGGTCTTTCTGAGTCCAGGGCCAGCACTCTATCCACTGGGTCATCTAGCTGACCAGCCTGTAACTACACTCAAAATTCCTTTAACTTCCCTGACAAAATATCCTTCCTTGGCCACCACCCCCTTACATGTGTTGTCTTCCCCCTATTAGAATGTGAGATCATTGAGGCAGGGACCAACTTGCTTTTTGTATCTCTCTCTGTCTCTTTCTCTACCTCCTTTTCTTTATCTTTCTGTCTGTCTGTCTATCTATCTATCTATCTATCTATCTATCTGTCTATCATCTCCCTTCCTCATAACACAGCATAATGCCTGGAACATAAGTGCTTAATTAAAAGAAATCGTTTAAACATATTCTCTAAATATCCCCTAGATTATTCAAACAAACAAGCAAAGCAATCATGCATTCATAGTGTGATAAAGGCTGGTTATATTTCAGTATAAGCAGCATTCCCATATGTATCTAAAATGAGCTATATCTTTAAAGAAAAACAATAATACATGTTTATTATGAATAGCATAGTGTGTATAGAATTAGAATTAGCAATTGATCAACAGATTTTACTAAAGATTTTTTTTTCAGAGTGGTAGAAATCTGATTCTGTAGCTACAAAGCTGGCTATAAGATGTCATTCCAGCAACAATTCATCAACACAGAGCCTCCAGCTTTTAACTAATCTTATTTGCTCACTGCTCATTTCATATGATGGCCTTCAAATAGTCAGATCCTACTATATAAGAAGTCAGGCACTATGCAAAATGCATTTTGGCCACTGTGACTGATGATCTTGTTCTGCTTACTTAAGTTCACCTCTAAGAGATCCTTGTTGCATAAGTTTGATGTATGGCTTCATACTGATAGAAATACATTTTTAGGATTTTAACATTCCTGTGAGATAGACTAGCTCAAAAAGCTGATGACATCATGATATGCTGTCCCACTTATATTACCTTTCTGTGTATCTCTATACCATTCATATCAAAGAAAATGGAACCTTACATGATTTCATGTATCCTGGGAGATAGAAGATCTGGGTTTTTATTCCAGTTGTTACATTTGCAAGCCTTGTCCTTAAGGGAAAAGTCACATAATCTCTCTGGACCTCAGTTTCCTCTTTTCAACAAGGGGTTTGGATTAGATAACTGAATCTAAAACTTTTTGCAATATTAGAACTCCAAATATTAGACAAAATTTTAATAGAAGGAAAGCTTCCTATGAAGTATTTTTAAATTACCAAGTCTAAGAAAGATGGTACTAAAAGTTGGGGGGATAGGTCTTGATGGGGCACCTAGGTGGCACAGTGGATAGAGTGCTGGGCCTGGAGTCAGGAAGACTTGAGTTCAAATCTGACCCCAGGCACTTACTAGCTATGTGACCATTTAACACTGGTTCGGTTTCCTCATCTGTAAAATGAGCTGGAGAAGGAAGTGGCAAACCACTACAGTATCTTTGCCAAAAAAAAATCTTAAATGGGGTTATGAAGGGTTGGACATGACTGAAATGAATAAACATGGGTCTAGACTTGTGATTTCATCAATATGGAGAACACCTAGTGTGAAAATCTCTTCCATTGATCCAGCTATAATCTTACAGAATTTTCTGGGTAACTCAAAGGTTAAATGCATATATAGCAATGGATTCAAAGCTGGCCTCTTATCCTCTAATACATTCTGTATGATAAAGGCCAATTTTGAAAATAAAAAACACCTGGTTTTAAAATTCTGATTCTAAGATCATTACAACCAGATTAGTGAGGAGGAAGTTATTGCTTATCAACAAGTATTTTGCAATTATGAACAATATTGGATGTTATTCCAAAACTCCTGCAGAGACATAATCATAGATTTAAGGAATTAGAGTGGAAAGGCATCTTGGAAGTTATCTAGTCCAACATTTATTGATATCAGGAATTTAGTATCTTGGAAACCTTTGCAATTCTCCAAGTCACTCACTGGTTCCACTTTTGGAATACTTTAGTTATGAAGTTTCCCCCAATTTTGAACTCAAAACTTTCATTTCCATATTGATCTTAGTTCAGGATCCAAATGAAATAGTCACATCCTCCTCCACTTGACAGTCATTGAGAAAACAGAAGATAGATGTCTATCATGCCCTATGCCCTACCTTAGTCTTACATTTTTCATGCTAAACACCCTCAGTTATTTTATTTATTCTTCTTTGTCAGAATTTTGAGCCCTCTCACCCTGTCACCCTCTTCTTAATATACTCCAGCTTGGTGAAGTTCAATCTAAATTAATTTGATGCCCAGAAGTGGACACAATACACTAAGATGTGATATGACCAGAGCAGAATACTATCATCACCCCCATTGCTCTGGATATTATACTAATGGAAACTAAAATCACATTAGTTCATTGAGGTCTCAAATCATGGTACCGATCCTCATGGAACTTGTGGTCCATTAAAACTCACAGGACTTTTTCACATGAATAATCTAGTCATGTATCTGCCATCTCATATTTGTTCATTTTATTTTCTGAACCTTATTATGGGACTTAACATTTATCCCTATTGCATTTCATCTTCTACCTCCAGCTCTCCATAGTGATCTTTTTGGATTCTGAGACTGTCATACCAATGTGGGGTTGTTCAAATCACAGCTTGAGAAACTCTAAATTAGATGCTCTAAGGTCCCTCCATTTTTTATTCTATTCTGATGTTTTCAATGATACTACTATTAATAGGCACATGTTTTTCCTTTTATGAGGTTTTCTCAGCAGTACATATTCATTTCACTTCTTTGCTACACCACTTGTAGAATTATGTATATTCTCTCAGGTCCTTTTAAAATATTTTCTAAAGATCCTTGGAATATCAAAACCATGGACTACTTTTTCTCCTCGGCAGGCACCAGGATACCAAGCCAGTAACCTAGAAAATGTTTTAAGGTTAATAGATAGCCTTATCAGTGCTGGAATGATTGACATATCTTCCCTTTCTATGGACAGCCAAAATGGTTGGTCTAAGATGTTTTTTCTCTGTGTAATCGCGCATAAGGAGTTGATATTTTGACTGTTATAGAAATCACTCAGTTATTCTGTGGCTTATACTAAGTTTTAATATAATTTAAACTATAATAACTAGACTGTCAAAGGATCTCAGGAGCACTGTAGATTGTCCTGCCAAGGACAGTTGTTGTTTCATACATACATCACAAAATTAAGCATCTGCAGTATGTGCACTCATTTGTGCATGTGTATATGAATATGTACAATAACAACTTTCAAGGAACTTAAGTATTTTAATTCTCAATGGATGTCATTGGTCCTTTAACAGAACCTGATCTTTACTAAATAGCTATCTGAATGTTTATTTTCATATTACATCATCACATGTATACATACATGTATATGTTAGAACTAGTACCTTCCCTCATATTCCAAAGAGAAAAATTCTCCTTTTTATCTAAATATGACTTATAGATCCAGAATCAAAATATTATATATGGGGAGAGAAGTAAATATCCAGTATTTTCTCTCACAAAATCTGTATTTTTCAATAATTTAACAAAAATCATTAAGCATTTATTATATTCAAAGCACTGTGTTAGGTTCTGGGGAAGATATATAACTGAATAAGAAATAATGCTTGACTTCAGTGATCTTGAATCTAGTACAGATAAGACGCATATGCAGGTAACTCTCAAGCAAATTACAACATGAGAAATATACGTAAAGGAGGAGCAAATCAAATGTTCTCAAGGTTTAAGGAGGGAAGGATCATTTTTTTTGAAGTGTGTGTATATGCGTGTGTGTGTGTGTGTGTATGAGAGACAGAGGGGATTGTGTGGGGGAGATGAAATGGGGTAAATAGAAAATACAAAGATCTTGATGAAGATGAACTCCCTGAAAAAAATGAAATCCTTTATAGAGGAGGAGACATTTGAGTTGAATTCTTATGAATGGGATTTCAAGAGGCACAGAAGGGAATGACGGAATGAAAGATTATGGTCAGCTCAAGGAAGTATGTAAAAAAGAGAGAGAGACTTAGAAGATATCTTCACTTGTCATTACATATTAATGAATTGAAATTATTCTGATTTTATACATTTATAAAGAATGATATTTGCATTATTTTAACAGTCATAATAATTAAATCCAATACTCACTTAAACCTCATGGTTCCTTTGCTTCACCATTAATTATCCTTTTTTTTTTTTTTTGGTAGGAGGGGTTTCTAAACAAGAATCATTAACCAAAGCAGGAATTTTTGTCTTAGGTAACTCTGTAACCCCTGTTGATACAAATTACTTTTTATCACTTGAAAATTAAAAACTTTACTTGAAAAGAAGCAGGCTGGTTTTAGATTGATCATCTTGGCTAGTTTTTCTTTCTTCATAACTAGGGATCAGGCAAAATCACTGTTTTCCCAAAAGATTGAAACAAAAATTCCATCTTTTACAGTCTTAGTTATTTTGGCATGCTCAATGGATAGAAAATCAGATTTTCCAGACATTCCTCCTCCATTTTTAACTGCAACTTAGTCAAGATATTATTAAACATCAAGATCCCTTTTCACATGGCCTTATGTTTCTTCATCTCCCTCTGAAATCCTGTTCCACTTTCTTTTATAGGTGAGTTGAATGCTTCTAATTTAGAATCTGTCCCCTTTATAACCTTCCTAAGCTTTTGTACATCAGGGAGGATTTCTTCTTGTCTTCCAATTTTCTTGTGCCTTCCTAAATTTCTTAAACCTGACTTTCATTTTTTCCCCTCAAAAGATCTTTACAGCATTTTCATTTTCTTGGTCTCATTTTTCAGTGGTCCCATTTAATGTCACCTAATTTTGTATTTTTCCCCCTTAATAAGCAATTATGGGAGATGGATGATTCTCTGAAACTTTTGTGAATTTGTGAATGCCAAACTACACAACAGCCAGGTATTACATGTCAATCTTAATTCTATAAACGAAAAAAGGAGTGAGTTGAAATTAAGCTTATAAGAAGCTAGTTGACATTAAGCATTATAAACGTAATATTTTATGAACTAATAGGTGTGTACATTATTTATGTTCTGGGATTGTGGTTGAATTATTAAATAACATCTTAAAAATGAAAATGATTATCAGTCACAGATTTGAATCTGGGTTTTCCAAGCTGTGCTTGCTTTCCCCTAAGATTCCCTTTGATTTTTAAAAAAAGTTTTATTGATATATTATTTATATTATAAACATTTTCAGATCATCTCTATTATGTGAAAGGTGTCTTGTAACTAAGTAAAGCAATTAAGTGAAACCAACAATAGTCACCTCATGAAAGCACATGCAACATTCCATATCTGTAGCATCCCCAGTTAATTTTAATTTTTTTAAATCATCAGAAATCTATTTTATCCCTCTCTTACCTCCTGTCCCACTGAAAAAAGGGAAAAGAAAGGCAAATTCCTTGTAACAAACATGCATAGTTTTTTTAAACTATAAAATGTGACTTTGTTATTTTTAAAATTTTAAAAAAGTGATGCACATGATGAAATAGCATTAACGATGTTTAGTGCAAATCAATGCAATTAATAAAACTAGTAAATGACCAGAGATGATAAATTTATAATAGTTTAATTTTTATTTCTAGGAATTTAACTGTATATAATTTCTTGGTGAGAAAATAAGGTTTGTATAGTTATATAAAGTGAAAGTCTTATTTACACTGATTAAGAAACTAAATCTAAGTCTATTTGTCAAGTTAATGTTGATTGAAAGGATAGAGCATTAGTCTGAATTTCTTACTTTTCTCCTTTACCTACCAGACTTTGAACTCCTTGAGGGCAGGGACTGGTATCTTCAGTGCTTAGCACAGAGCCTGAAGCATTTTTTTTTATTGTTGTTCAGTTGTTTTGTTGTGTTGGATTCTTTGTGATCCCATTTGGGGTTTTCTTGGCAGAGATACTGCAGTGGTTTGCCATTTCCTTCTCTAGCTCAGTTTGTAGGTGAGGAAACTGAGGTAAACAGAGTTAAGTGACTTGGCCGGTGTTGTACAGCTAGTAAGCTTCTGAGGCCGGATTTGAACTCAGGAAGATGTCCACGCTCAGAGCTTTATCCATTGTGTCACACAGCAGCTGTTTAATAAATGCTCCTGACTAAACACGTTAAATTTAGAGCTAATGCTAAAGGTAACTCCAATTCCCATCTACTTTTAACATTATTAGATGCAGCTGGGCAGTTTTTGTTAGAGGTGTTGTTTTTCAACATGCTCTTTTCTGACTAAATACAAGCAGAGTTAATACTTAGCTATCATAGTAAGATCGAGAAGACACAATCCTCCAGACATCTAATAACGGGATTGATTTGGATTCTGACTGTGATGCCCACAGACATGAATGATACAGCACAGTCAGAAGCCCTTTCCCACTCTTCAGGGAAGTATGCTCTAAAGGTTGGTTTTCAATAATAATAATAATAAGTCTAGCTATTTCCATGGATTTTTTGCATTCCAGGCCTAGAATGTTTCTCAGGGTTATAATAATAAAGAAATCATCATACAAAATTGTGTTACAGTCTGGCACCTTGGCTGTGGCAAAGTCACTGTCCCATGTAATTTACAGCAGCAAAGAAATCACTGGGACAGAAAACATATGCAACTACAAAACATGGAACTGTCAAGTCAGTTCAGTATCAATCTGTCCCTTTCTGGGGAATACAGACTCCTGACATTCCTCCTTCACTTGTGCTGTCCCTGCTTCTTTCTTATGCAGACTTTTTATTGATTTTTTTGAAGCCCATAAATAGCTCTGTGTTTTGTGCATCAGAATCAAGAGACATCTTGCCCGCCTAATAATCCCCAAATACCTTGTGGTTTTCTAATCCTATAAAGTTACCAGAGGCATCGGCTACACTTTACCTCTAAATGATACATGTGGCATTTTAAGTATTGTGGGCTACTTACCAACAGAGCTAAAGCTCTCCTCAGTCACTTCAGATGAATCTTCCAGCTCAAAATTTGTCTATGGCTTTGATTCAATGAGAGGATTTCTTCTAGGCCTTATTGATGACTTTTTATTATTTCCCCATAGAATTCTATTCTTAATACTTCAGAATAAGTAAATAAGCCATTTCATTTTTATTTTCCCCTTCATGAAATACTTCTCAAGTAACTCAATTAATGTTCAAAACCAATATTTAAGTAGGCACATAATGTAATTAAAATTTCATAAAATGGCTATAATCATACAACTCAGTAATAAGCAGCATTATTTATCACACAAATTATTTCTTTGGATTTCCAACAAGTGCTTTATTTAGCTACTTCAATAAGATTTTTCTCCCCTAGGAGGCTTGCTTTTAAAAAAAATAAGCATTTGAAGTTATTTCTGGTCTTTTTTTTTAAACTCATGCACAGCTAACATTTATATAATGCTTATTATGTGCCAGCCGCTATGCTAAGTGCTTCCCTTGAAGGATATTCTAAATATGAATGAACTGGAATGATGTATTACTGAACTCAACATCAAATCTTCTATCTCCACATGCTCCTTTAGTCTAAAAAGATGGTTGGTAGAATATAAAATAATCTGAAAAGACTCTATCTTTTGGGGTCTTTATAGTGTTCTGTCCCACCTTAATGTTCTGACCCTTTTCCCCCAACTTGTGTACAACAAAAACTTCCCACTTCAGGGAAGCCAGCCTCCTCTCCATTCCCCAAATAATGGCATAGTTATTCTCACATTTGAGTCTTCACTTTCCTCCATTTTTGAAATCCTTCTTCTATTTCACCTATCCAAATTTTACCCATTTTTCAAGGTTGAAGTCAAGTCTCACTTGATGAAATCTCTCCTAACTCAGAACTATATTAGTATCTCCATTCTTTTAAGGCCTCTGGCAATTACAGTACACTCTATACCTTATCATTTATTGTTTAGTCTATGTATTGCTAATGTATATTGAGTTATTCTTTTAATATATGTGTGAACATCTTTTTTTGATCAGACTGTAAGAATCATTGTTGTTCTGTTGTTTTTGTCACATCTGACATTTTGTAACCGCATTTGGGGTTTTCTTGGCAAAGATACAGGAGTGTTTTGCCATTTACTTCTCCAGTGGGTCCATTTTGTCAGGCAATCAGAGGTTGCCCAGGAGCACACAGCTAGGAAATGTCTGAGGCTGAATTTGAACTCAGTTCTTCCTGACTCCAGGACCAGTGTTCTATCCATTGAGCCACCAGCTACCTCAGAATCATATGTAAACTTTTCTCACCTATGAACTATTAAGAGCACGGAAATTACTCAATAAGTATTTGATTGATGGAATTAGTTTGGGGATTAAGGTAGAATGTTATAAGTTCACTCTCATGAGGCTTTTCCTGATTATTCTACTTGCTTCTATCACTGCAGTTCTTAGTGTAAGAGCCAGTATCCTGCTCCCATGATTCATGTATTTGTGTATTTTTCATGGTCTGACCTTTCATCCTTCATTATCACACTGGAAGACTCTTTGAAACTAAGACCATATCTTCATTTATTTTGGACCTCCTGAAAGTACCTTGAATGTATTTTTTTTCCCCAGGACAATGGCAGCAGAGTCTCAGTAGGAAGGTAAGAAGAGTTTCCAAGATTAAGATGTTTTGTGCAAAAATCACCATATCACATCACAAACTACTCTGTATTCCGGACCATAATCATGACATTTGTTTTGTGCACATACCTCAAAGCTTCAACGTTCTCTAGGAGACCAAGTGTTAAATCATTCTAGTTTGGTTTACCACAGGCTGACTATGTAAAAAGTCTCTGTGATATGGAATTGTTCTCAGATTCTACCACTTTGTGGTAAGTTTGGATGAATCAGGAAACCCTTTATTCATGTTTTTCTTCTACCCTTGAAGGCTTTCCTTTTCCTGTATTCTACTTCTCCAATCCTATCCATTTCTCAAGGCTCAAACCAAGCCCCATTTATTCATAGAAGGGAAAGACAATATTCAGTGGAGATAACCAGATTTTAGATTGCTAACTAAATTGTTTTCTTGGAATTTTTAAAATATAAATTTATGACAATATTTGCACTGTCCCATGTGCATTTGGATATGCTTTTATTTACAGATGACTGAAGTTTTCCCCCTGAAAAAATATAATACTTCATTCAATTTTCAAAATTCCCATATTTAAAACCACTATGCATCAATCCAGTAACTTGTTGTATATGCAGGTTCTACAGCATCTACATTCACATTCATCCACCAAAAGGAAATTTCCAAAAGAAAATGAAAAGAGGTAAGTAACTGAAGGGTGAAATATAGTTGTAGTGTCAGTGAGAGAACTAATCCTCTCCTAGCTTCACTCAGCCATCAGATATATTTTGGAGAGAGGATTGCAGAGAATTCTGTTCCTCTTTTCAGAGGCTATTGGAAATTATTGGAGAGAAGATGCAGAAGAAAGCTAAATAAACACATACGAGTTACTTCAGTCCAGGATATAGGCATACACACTGTTCAATGGCTTTATTAAATTCTAAATGGCTCCATTAACTTCTAAACTCTTCCACACCTATTTGGACAAAATTGTCTCTGAAGGAAACATACCAAAGAAGTTGGACAAAATCCCTTGCTGCAATCAGCATTGTTCTTACAATGATTAGCCAGCAGGTTAATCTGACCTTTACTCCTCTGATTGCAAGACAATTAAAATTCTGAGCAAGGCATTAATATATCTTTGGAACAAAGTAATAACATATTCAGTAGAAATTGTTCTCCATTTACAAAGCTCTCTACATAGTTCAGCATGCTATATAGGTACAATTGCTTGGACTCTAATACTGATACTTCTGTGGAAAGTCATTTTAATTAAGAAAAGGTTACAAATTTCTGCCTTTTTCTCCCTTATTCTCCCCAAACCCATAGTTCCTCCTATCATTTCCAGTATATAATGTTAGTCAATCTATGAAGATGAAAGAATTATATAATACTGGAGATGGAAAAGATCTTGGAGATCATGTAATCTCATTTTACAAACAAAGAAACTGAGGCCCAGAGAGCTGAAATAGGCTGCCTATGGTCAGGTGTATGGAAACATAAGGAGTAATTGGTTTTATGTGGGAGCCAAAATATCCAACTTTTGTGTCAGTTTTCTTTTTGACTTTCTTATTAGAAAATTTGCATTTTTAAAAAGTGAGTATTTTAAACTTGGCAGTGGAACTCGTCCTGGAAACGATGGCAATAGGTAGGTGAAATTTCCTCCAAAACCCCACTAGATTGTGAGCTTCTTGAGGATTGATACTATTATTTTCCTCTTTTTGTATCTCCAGGAGTCAGCTCAGTGCCTGGCACATAGTAGGCACTTAATAAATGTTTATTGAAATGGTAACATAATAATAGCTAGCATTTAAATAGTGCTTTAAGGTTTGCAAAACACTTGACAAATACTATTTCATTTGACCCCCACAGTGCCCAGAGAGATGGATGGTATCATTATTCCATTTTATAAATAAAAAAGAAAAAAACTGAGGTGGTGAGAGATTAAGTGACTCCTGAGGGTCACATAACTAGTAAATGTCTAAGGGCAGATTTGAACTCAGGTTTTCTTGACATCAGATCCAAAGCTCTAGGTGCCACCTAGCTGCCTCTGAAAACTGAATTTCTATGTGGAATTGGTAGAAGTAACAAGACAAAATATTATTGTTTGTTTTGATAAACGAATGTTATTTTCCTGAAAAAAAATAGTTAAAAAAGTAATGTCTAAATGAACCCAATTTTCCTAAGGTTTAAAAGATGCTCAGACTTCTGGGGAGATTGAATTTCTGGTCCCTAACCTGGCAGGATTGTGCTGAATAAAGGTAAAAAGGCCCACAAAATAAAACAAACCTTTACCACCAATGAGGAATTGATAGGGAGGTGAAGCTTGACAACAACTCTAAAAAGTTCATCATCAAAGCATAAAATAAATACTTTTAAAAACAAACTAATTAAAATAGAAATAATAAGGTATGCACAATTAAATTTAAATAAAAGGAGTACTTTTAAAATTTGTTTTCCACTGTGTTCACATATACTACACGGCATAGGGGATAGAGTATGCTGGACTTTGATTTGGAAGATTTGGATTCAAATTTTTTTTTTCTTTCTTCTCCTCTCATTTCTTAAGCTTTCCTCTCTCCCCTCTCCTTTCCCCATCTCAGTTCTCCTTTTCTCACCTCTCCTCACCTCTGCTCTCATCCCTTCTCATCTTCTCTCGTCTGGTCTTATCTCCTCTCCTTTCCTTAGCTGTCCTTTCCTTTCTCTGTTCTCTTCTCTTTTGCCCTCTATTTTCTTCATTGTAATAATACAATAAAACAATCACAACCCATGGAATATGGTTCAATATAGAAGGTACACTCAGTAGAATGTTTAGCAAATTACTTTGACCATTAATATTTTATGGCATAAAATTTTTAATGAAGCCCCCAACCATGGTTTTACTTCTGAGATTTTAGGAAGATACAATACCACTAGGATAAAGGGGACGGGGGAACTTTACAAGAGAATAGAAGAAATGAAGCCTGTGTTTACAATTGAAAAATGTTCATATATAATAAACATTTTGACGTACACATGAACATTATATACCTCTTCGTATGATCTGTGGGCCAAAGGGCATGGATAATTTAGTTAAAAAAATAAAAACAAAATAAAACAAAATTACAATTCAAATGACTTTCCAGAATGGTTAGACCAATTCTCAGCTCCACTAACAGTGTTTTAACATACCAAACAACCACTTACCAAAGTCTATAATATGTGTAAAACAGCTTGTTAGTTATCACTTTAATACAAAGCAGATATTTCCAGAGAACTAAAGAGAAGGTTTTTCCCGTCTACTGATTCACCTCTCATCTTCTAAGCTGATAGAAACTTCTTGAAGAGTTTTGTGTTCACATGTCTAGAGTGATGAGGGAAGTGCCTCTTCTTTCCATCAATTTTTTCCCTCTTATCTCAAATTTATTCCTCAATAAAGGAAAGCTTTAATTGCAGGGGACTATATTTGTTCAGTTGTACCAGACTAAGCAAAGAAAAATGGAAAATTCCCTTGAAATTTCAGTCCTTTTTTCAGTCAGAATGGTTACAGCTAATTTTGGGGTCCTCCAGGTAAGGGAAAGGAAATAGGTGAATCTAGCTAAAAGTAATATGTTTAAAATTAAGCTTCGATTATAGTCACAAAAAACCAAGCAAACATACACAAAACATTCTTTCTTTCAAATAGTGCTAGTGAAAGGGAAAAGACAAAAATCCGATCTTTGAAGAATGGTCCATTTCTACTAACATTATATGTCTTTTTTTTTTTAACCTAGCCTTAATCACTGAATGGGCATTGTCTCAGTCAAAATGAGAACTGCTAAAGACCTTAGCTTTAAAAGGCCAAAGTCTTCCATCACATCTGGGGCCATCTCCAGTTGTGCTGATGTAGATCTGGCCACTGGACCCAGATGCTCTGAAGGAGAAATTGAGGCTGTTGACTTTGCATAGCCCTCCCTCACTTAAATCCAATTCACTTGAAGGTCATGGCATCATCTCCGTGATGTTATGGTCCTCTTCAAGAACAAAAGACAAACAACAACAATGTCTGGACATGTATCAAAATTAGTCTGAGTTCACGCAATGGTACTTTGGTTTGTGGACAGAAAACTGCCCTCCAAGCCAAGCAGTTTTGGGTTTAAGTCCCACATCTGACACATCGTAGTCATGTGACCCTAGGCAAGTCACATAAGTTCTCAATGCCCTAAATAACTTTTTAAGACCATAAACTGTAGAAGTGATTGTGGCTGCACTAGTTAGAAGGAGTTTCTTCCCCTGAGAATTCCATATACCAATGACAGTACAGGTCTAGTCTCTGTCTCTCTTCTGAATTCATTACAGACTTTATTTACTTTTCGTGGGACTCTATTTATTTTTTATCTATTTTCATGAGTTGGAAAAATTTGAAATTCTGTCCTTTTTCCCCCCCAAGGCCATAGAAGCAGGCTGGGTGATTTTGTATCTCTGGAGTAAACCCACCATAATCAGAGCTGTCACACAGAAGGGAATTACTTCCTTCCACATTTTAAAAACATTTATTTATTACTTCCAACACATCATGTACAGGAGCATTCAGATAGGGTATTTTGCTCCAGGTAAAGCTGTTCAAATCCTCTCCTGAATAGAGAGCAGACAGGACTTTATACAAGAAGCTGCTGGGAGAACATATGGTCTTGTCAACAGACAAATCTCTAAACTGTAGAGTGCCATTAGAGATGCACTTACAAGATTTGGGGAAATTCAAATACAGAGCTATATAAGCTCACGTAAGCTCTGGTGACTCATGTGGCCTGGTTCAAAGCAGCCAACTGACAGTGCCTGCCTTCTAGTTATAAAAACTGATCTAGAAATAATGAAGTTTGCTATGAAAAAGAACAAAATACCTGTCCAAAGTTGGATCTTATCATTTCAGTGAGTCAGATCATTAAATTTGAATTATGGCATATAACAATTCATTAGGCTAAAATTATGAAATGCTGGTCCCTTGCCAAAAAATTAAATCTATATTTCTTTATTTTCAGCTGCAAAAGCCAAACATATGCATCATATAACAGCTTTCCCTGGTGCAATGAAGATGCAAATTTAAAGCTAAATGCTACAGCCTTGAGCAATTTCCTCCCTTCTTTATGGGAAAAAAAAATATATATGTATATATATATATATATGTGTATATATATATATATATATATATTTAAATTATTAATATATAATAGGCCTGCTTTCTGAAGAAGTTCTCCTTAGAGAGATATAAGGAACTCTTTGGGGGACTTCACCTTTGGTTAGTATATATAATGGCCTAGAAGAA
The DNA here is from genome assembly GCF_003287225.1 of Phascolarctos cinereus. Taxonomy (NCBI): domain Eukaryota; kingdom Metazoa; phylum Chordata; class Mammalia; order Diprotodontia; family Phascolarctidae; genus Phascolarctos; species Phascolarctos cinereus. Next base: position 145,581,105 of record NW_027556180.1, on the reverse strand, counting down.
TACATGAAGTGTTAACTCATGCCCCTCTCTTCACCTCTCTTTAGGATGCTTTAGATGGTATCTTGCCTGAGTTCTGGGGGAATGGTCCAAATGATCTCTCCACATCTTTTCCAACCCTAAGATTCTATGACTCTTTAGCAGCATCAAAAAATCAACTCAGAAAGAAATGCATCTCTACAGAGGTTTATGGCACAATAGAAAATCTAGGGTGCTTTCAGAGGTAATGGTCAATAGCAAATTCAGAGTTTTTCTCTTACGACACTTTCTTATGATAAATCAAATCTATCATAATGCAAGCAGAACTCATTTTTTTTCTTAATCTTTCAGTAGAGATAGAGACCATCTGGTTGCCATAATCTATACATTAACCTAAATCAGTAGTGATCAGCTTTCTTTTCTCCAGAAGCAGCAAGTCTTTTCCCTTTCATGCCTCACTTTCCATATTTTTAATCTCTTAGTGGCTTCCTTATAAACTCATGCCAAGTTGTTAGTATCCTTCTGAAAGATGGATAAGATTATAGTGGCTGGATAACAACAACAGGCAAAGCCCCAATGAAAATGCAATTACAGCCCACCCATGCTGCCTGCTATTATCACTTATGTTGTTCAAACGTTCAACTCTTTGTGATCTCATTTAGGTTTTTCTTGGCAGAGATACAAGGGTTTTTTGTTACTTCCTTCTCCAGCACATTTTAGAGATAAGGAAATTGAGGCAAACAGGGTTAAATGACTTGCTCAGGGTCACACAGTGTCTCAGGTCAGATTTGAACTTAGAAGATAAGTCTTTCTATCCACTGTGCCACCTAGTTGCCCATTATCACTTATACCCAAATCCAACGTAGAAACCTCCACTTGGTTCTCTCCCTATATCTTTCACATCTCTGTCTCCTTCATTCCTCATCTTTTTCCCTCCTGATCACTTAATGTGCATTCTCCCTCTCTTTTCCCTCTATAACTTTGGCAATATAATTCATCACCAGTCATAGGAACTTGGAGTTTGAGTGATATATTCAGGAAAAGGGTAAAGAAGTTCCATTCTGGTTGAGGAGTAGGAGGAAGAACTGAAATGGATAGCTTTGGTATGATACAATGCACATAAAAATAATGATGTGTTGTACAGTGCAGAAAGAATACTTATTCCAGAGCCAGAGACCTTGGATTCAAATCCTACCTTTGACATATATTACTTGTATGATCTTGGCTAAATTACTTCCCTTCTCTTGCTCTAATTTTCTTCATATGTGAAACAAAGGGATTGGGCTTGGTCCCAAGATCTAGATTTATAATCCTATGGTCCCATGAACTATGCAGACCTGTAATCCAATTTATGTTAAAATAAGCCTTTATGCCATGAAATGTATTTCCTGGTGCATCAGCTCATATGTGAAGAGCACATTTTATATTTAGCAACAGAAACTTTCCTCCTAAACACTGAAAACACAGGAAGATAATGATCATTTGTTTCCTTTTTATGAAAAGTTAAGTAGTAGAAAGATTAATATTGGATATATAATATACAAAGGCTCCTTAGTAGTCCCAAGATCAAAAAATATTTATTTTATTTCTTCCTTAGAATAAAAGTTATTTTAAGCAGCACAAAGCTTGTGAATTCTTTTGAAGGGAAAATGATAAATGCAGAATGTTCTAATCTTAACTAATTGACACTATACATATTATAACCTCTGTGAAGAGTGAATTTTACTCACAATGCAGAAAGGACTTCTGGTCCATACAGAGATGGCTATCACCATCAGTAGCATCCTCTCACAAATCAAAGGGTAACAGTATATTTTGTATATCCAATATGTAATGGTTTGTGTAAATGTGGGTAATTAAGATCACTAGGGCCTTCATAACTAAAGTATTTGCTGCCCTTGTAAATTTACATAGCAGCCAGTAGATTAATCAACTCCTTTGAAATGAAGGAACTAGAAAAATAAACAAAACCTCAGTCCCACTGCTATTGAATTATACAATGTCATCCTACATGGATTCACAAATTCGAAGCTAAGACACTGCAAAGAGACATAAGAAAGCTAGTAATAAACAGAATGAGCATGACAGACTTGAGGGTGATTGGCCTGTTTTTATTCTTAGAAACAAATACTACATAACATGAGTTTAAAGAACTTTGACATGTAGGCAACATTCAATAATTATACAAAATAAATGTACATCATTTCCTAGTCCATTGCCAACATGTACACAAATCATTGCAGTAGATAGAAAGCAAGAAATTAGTATGGGGTGGTGGTGGGGAAACCTGGACTTGGGAGAGTTGTAAGATCTAAGTTCAAGTTCCATTTTTCATCTGTTCTAGGTAAATGACTATAAACAAAATGTTCTCACTTAAATTGCTTACTCTTATATTGCATGTTCCTCATCTGCTGTGCTAGTCTAGTATAGACAGAGTGATCTTAGGTGACCTTAGAAGTTTTTCACTAAGCTGCTAGTGGGGCATGAGTCAAATGAAATACAATAATAATCTGAAATATGTACATGGAATCTTATAACCCATTTGAATCCAGAGTTTAGGATACTTGGGTCTCAAATACATATGATCTGTTATCGTTATGAAATGTTCCTTTCACCAAGTAAGCTACATAATGGAGTACATAAGTTAAGTGGAAGCCCTCCAGAGCCTCTCAGCAATTCTTCCATTCCTAAATATTTACTCGTTATATATTGCACTTTAAGGTTTACAAAGCACTTGGCACTTATTATATCTCATTTGATTCTCCCCAGAGCCTGGTGATTATTATTTTGGTCTTACAGATGAAAGGTCTGAAGGCCCAGAAAGTTAGATGATTCGGTCATGTTCACACAGAAAGAGAGAGAAGTTAAATATGAATATAGCCCTTTTCTCAGTCTACCCTTATCATCTCATGGCACGAGTCCTCTCGACAATCTTTCTGGACATTTTCATATCTCCTCCTACCAATCGTTATACCTCGATCTCTCACACAGTAAGTCACCTCTTATCCACACACTGCTATCTATCTCTTCTCTTCTTCACTGCTAAACTTTTTGAAAAATCATTTATACCTAATGTTTCCACTTCATCACCACTCACTCTCTCCATCTGCTGCAGAGCTTGCCTTCTTGCCCAACCCCTCCGCTGAAGTAAATCTAGCAACAGTGAACCCCAACTTGCCAAACCTCATGGCCTGTTTTCAGTTCTCACCCACTACGATTGCTCTTGTGCTTTTGATATCATTGACCACCCACTCCCTTGGCTTCAGAAACTTTCCATTCTCCTGGTTCTCCTCCTGGCTCATGAATTTCTGTGTCCTTTCTTGGTTCGTCATCCTCTTCCAGGTCCCTTAATGTAAATGGTTCACTAAAGTCTTTCTTCTCTCTTTTCTCTCTCTATACTCTCTTACTCGGCAATCTCACAATCATAGATTCAACTAGCATCTCTTCAGATAACTCCCAGATACGTTCATGTATACATATATGAGAATGTATGTATAAGTATATATGTGTGTATATATGTATATATATATATATACATATATATATGCCACATACATATACACAAGTGTGCACATACACATACACACACACGTATACACCCATAATGTTGTTGTTCAGTTGTTTCAGTTGTGTCCAACTCTTTGTGACCCCAATTTGGGGTTTTCTTGACAGAGATATTGACTGGTTTGCCATTTCCTTGTCCAGCTCATTTTACAGATGAGGAAACTGAGGCAAACAGGGTTAAGTGACTTTGGCTCACGGAGCTAGTACGTGTCTGAGGCCAGATTTGAACTCAGGAAGATGAGTCTTCCTGACTCTAGGTACTGTATCCACTGTGACCCCTCTATACACATATATGTATACATGCATATAGGTACATGTTTATATATGCACATATACACACATGCATGCATAATACATATATGCACACACACATATATCTAAATACATAAATACTTATCTACCTTCAGTCTTTACCCTTTTTGATTCCCACATTTCTAACTGCCTGCAGGACATTCTTACCCAGACGTCTCTCTTGAACTTCAAAAATCCACTAAACTTAAATCGATCTATCTATATCTCCCTTTAAACCTGTTTCTCCTCATGACTTAAGTATTTTTGATTTTCTATCACACACAACCTATTCATAATTAATTGTGAATACATAATTCATATTTTGAAATCTACTGTTTATCTTTCTTTACTTTCCCTCACCTTTCACATGCAATGATCAACAAGCTGTCAAATTCAGCTCCATGATATCTCTCATTTCTCCACTCTCTTCCATTCCTATTGCCACCACTCATTTAGAGGCAATCTGTAGAATATTGCAAAATAGTGTTCTGAGGGGTCTTCTTGCCTCCAACCTCTCCTCACCACAATCTGTCCTCTCCACTTCAATATCACTGTAATAATATATTTGCACACACATTATCTATAACATACATGCTTACACACAAGTATATATGAACACATATGTTCACATGTATACAGAAAGTGAAAATTATCACAGTGACATTATATATGGATATATTATACATGTGCATTCATACACATAGACATGTAATATGTGTATACATATATGTATATACAAGTTGTTCCAAAATCTTCATTTTGGGGGAAACTATGCATGTATTACTCCTCTGCCCAACAATATTCACTAGTTCCCTACTGTCTACTGAGTAAGAATCAAACTTTTTTTCCTGGCATTCAAAGGCGTTTTCAACCTTGGCACCATGCTATTTTCTCAAACTTATCTTTCATACACGCACTATACCCTGTGGTTGAACTAGTAGAATTTCTCTGTCCTTTGAACACCCTCTGCGCTTTCCTGCTAATCTGTTGTTTGCTCATGCTGTTCCACATGTCTAAAACAGCCTTCCTATCCTTAATAACCTTTCAAACTACTTTTTGGTAATTTTATTTTTAATCTGAATATAATGAACCTCAAAATAAGGACATTTCTACGTACAAAATAAACAAAAAAGATCATTAAGAAAATTTCTGTTATGTACACCTTGCTTTAAGAAAATATATAATAAATTGAACATGGCACTTTTAAATTATGTATGTTCCAGGGCAACTAGGTGGCACAATGGATAGAGCACCAACCCTGGAGTAGGAGCAACTGAGTTCAAATTTGACCTCAGACACATAACACTCAGTAGCTATGTGACTCTGGGCAAGTCACTTAACCCCAATTGCCCCACCAAAAAAAAAACCCAACAACCACCAAAAAACAAAAAGAAAATAAAGTGTGTCTGTTCCCTCTTTCTGTTCCATCCTGTGCATTTAAAAAATCAATGACCAACCCTCTTTTGTTTTTTTCTTTTTGACATCTCTGTCAATACCTCTACCTTCTTCCACCCCCTTCAAATACATTATACCAAGTTAAAAAAAAAAGAAAGAAAAAATGTAACAAATAATCACAGAAAAATAAAACAAATTTCCGTATTTATTATATCTAAAAATGTTTGTTTCATTCTGGACCTTAAGTCTATTACCCCACTGTCAGGAGGCAGGCAGCATGTTTCCTCATCGGTTCTCTGGAGCTGTGATTGTTCATTGTATTGACAGCATTCTTAAATCTTTCAAAATTGTTTTTCTTCTTTATAGCAGTGTTTTTAGTAAATAAATTGTTATCCTGGTCCTGATCCTTTTGCTCAGCATCATTCCATACAGATCTTCCCAGGTTCCCATCCCTTTCATCACTTCTTATAGCATAATAATATTCCAATATTTACCTATTATAATTTGTTCAGTCATTCCCCAATTGATGGGTATTCCTTTTGTTTCCTTTTTTCCTACAATAAAATGAACTGCTAAAATATTTTTTATGCATGGATCCTTTTGTCTTTTCACACACATATATAAATGAATGTGTGTGTATATTCACACACACACACACACACATATATATATATATATATATATATATTCCATGAACATGTTTTAAGTGTCTACAATGTGCAAAGTCTCTTCGACATTACCTTCCACTATATATGTGCACATATATAATGTTCACATTCTAAGGCTTAACATATTGTCTTTATGGAAACAGGGATTAGTTTCTATATTTAAGGTTTAGGGTAACAGAAATTTAAGACCTTTAATTCTGGAAAATTTGTTGCTATAGTAACCCGAGTAAATGTCAAAATGGAGGCAAGCTTTTTTTTCTTTTTTGAATTGACAGGTCTATAAAGAAGCAGTTTTTTTGCTTCATTTCTCTGTAGCTGAAATAAAGCACTAACCTCTCTGAGGGGTTCTGGTCTAAGAATGGGATTTTGTAACCTGTGAGTCAAAGTTCTCTGAGATCACCTAATATTCTGTCACTCAGCAGGGGAATGTCAGGTGGGTACAGTGTCCTTGTTCTAACACCATCACAGCTTCTGCTATAACTCCACTTGAAATTACTTTAACATTCTAGATTCATCCTTTAGAGGGGGGAGTTAAAAGGAAAATTGTGCTACCCTTGAACATAACTGAAAGTACCTATACCTAAAACTCTGCATAAAGGCAATCCTCCTCCCTATCATGTTTTAGATGAGGGGATCAGTTCATATGAATGTGGTAGGCTGTTAAGATAAAGATGATTTTGAACAATAAATGACTTCATCAAAATTTATAGTTTGAATTGACTTATTCAGGGGAGTGAGTGAGGATAAGGAGATAAGGACTAAAAAGTGGGAAGAAAGAGGAAGGCTTTGCTTTAGTGGTGGGAAAGGGTTCCAAAGATGAATGCTCCTAGGAGTGAAGACAAATGGTTTGTGAAGGGAAATAGGGACTTTGTGCTGGGTATGGTCTATGGAGTTTGGTACTTGAAAAGTCTACTTATCCTTCCTTGGGAGGATGGGATTTAGAACTCCTGGAAGTAACAGACAACAGGAGCAATGGGAGAACATGGCTCCAGGGAGGAGAATTTGAGAAAAATAGGAAAATAAAGGTAATAAGGAGAGGGTATAGAGAAGTTGTGAGTTCATTAATTACGTATGTGGTGGGGAAGGAGCCTTACCATGGGACAGACTTCTCTCTGACATCTATAATACTTTTATGGCAAAATCCTTACAGAGTGTAGGCATACAGGGACTTTTTTAATATCACGAAAAAGCATCAATCTAAAACCAAAAGCAATCATAATTCGCAATGGGTATACACCAGAACCACTTCCAGTGAACACAGGAATGAAGCAAGAATGCCCACTCTCCCTACTATTACTTGACATAGTTCTGGAAATAGTAGCAACAGCAGAAGACAAGAGAAGAGATAGGTAAATGGGAGAAAAAGAAATTGTCTCTACTTGCATATATGCTGGTTTATTTGGAAAATCCTAGAGAATGAGCAAAAACAACAATCGATAAAATAGCTTCAGCTAAGTTGTGGTCTACAAAACTATCACTCAAAAATCAATAGCATTTCTATATGATGATAACAAAACACAAGAAGTAATAATGGGAAGGGATATCCCATTTCAAATAATTACAAAATACATAAAATATCTGGTAATCAACCTATTAAAGCACACAAAAGACTGGTATAGATTTAATTATAAGGCACTCCTTATGGAAATAAAGAACATTTTAAATAGTTGGAATACTATTCTGTGCTCATGGGTAGGCCATGCCAATATAATACAAATAATAATACTACCCAAGTTAATGTACATTTTAAATTCTATGCCAATCAAGTTAAAAGGGAATACTATGCAAAACTTGATAAAATAATAATAAAATTCATTTGAAAAACAAAAGATATAGAATTTCATGGAACATGATGAAAAAAATTGGGACAAAGAAGGAATAGTACTTCCAGACTTCAAACTACATTATAAAGCGCAGGCATCAAAATTATCTGATATTAGCTAAAATAGAGAGATACATCAATGGAACAAACTAAACGAGGAGAATCAGAAACAATAGAATTCAATAACCCAGTGTTTATATAGTGGAAAATATCAATTATCTGGGGATGGGGGAGAAACTCTTTATTTGATAAAAACTGCTGAGAAAACTGGAAAGCAGTCTGGCAGAAATTAGGCTTAGACCAACACCTTACACCACATTCCACAATATATTTTAAATTGATAAGTGATTCTAATATTAAAGATTCTACTATTAAAAAAGGAAAGGAGAAAGCGGTAGGAGATGAATTCTGAACTAAACAGGAGATAGATTCAGTTTCAAAAATAAAAAGAGATAATTAATTACTTGAAACTAAAAAGCTTAGCATAAGCAAAACTAATGTTCCCATAATAATAGGAGAAGTGGTTGGGTGGGAAAAAATTGTGCCAAATTTCATTTGATATCTTAGATATATAAGAACAAATAAAAACAGACATGAGTATACCCACACACACATTCACATATGACTAATAGCAATTCTCCAGTTGATAAATGATCAAAAGATATGAACAGAGTTGTCAAAAGAAAACCTGCCAAGCATTCACAACTACATGACAAAATGTTCTAAACCACTAATAAGAACATTAAAAATCAAAACAATGCTGAAATTTCATCTCACACATCACAAATTGGCAAAAAAATGACAAAATATGACAACAGTCGATCTTAAAGGGGTAGAGAAATTATACGTATACTACTATAACGTTGACAGAGCTTTAAATGGTATAAATGTTTTGGAAAGCAATTTGGAAGTATGCAAATAAAGTCACTAACATGCCCATAACTTTTGAACCAGAGACTCCATTACTGGGCTTATACCCCAAAACAGTCATTGATAAGAAGAAAGTCCTCCTAATATTTATAGTAGCACTTTTAGTGATAGCTAAGAATTGAAAACAAAGAAGATGTCCATCAACTGGGGGATAGCTAAGACAAATTGTGGCACAGGAACGTAATGGAATACTGCTATCCTGTAAAAAATGAGGTACGTGATGTATACAGAGCATGGAAGATCTGTATGAAATAATAAAGAGTGAAGTAAGTAGAGCCAAGAAAACAGTTATGTGTAGTAAGTACAACGATGTAAAAGGAAAAAAAAATTATGCAGAAAGAAATCAAAAGTGAATGTAACAAAATTATAAAATCAAGTAAGACTTGATTATAGAGCTATGAAAGGACACCCCCAACCCACCTGCTTGTGGAGTCTGGAGGTCTACAGATACTATGCACTGAACATGTTTTCTGACTTTTTCAATGTCTTGATCTTTGATACTGATTTTTTTCCTTTCTTAAAAAAAACACCTTGTTTTTTTATATGGAATGGTTCTCTGGGAAGGGGAGGGAGAGAAATACTTGGGAAAACTATAATGATGTAGAAAACAAGATATGAATCAAAACATTTTTAAAAAGACAAAATAAATAAAAAGAGAAGAGATGGCATGTCTTTTGCGAGGAACAAATATACGGAGGCCAAGATAACTGAATAGTGAGAAGAACAATAACAATTTTAAAATACAATTGTAGTGCTTGGGATTTGATTGTTAAAAAAGAAAGAATATTTTATAGGTGATACTCTGTTTTTCACTAACATTACAGTTCTCTTTTTTGTTTCATGCCAATATGGCACCAGCATGTATTTAACTCCATATGGCAATGCTTTTCTTTTTTTTTTTTAACATTAATATATTTTTAATTTTTAACATTCATTTTCATTAGCTTTTAAATTTTAAATTTTCTCTCCCTCCCTGCCCGTCTTCCTAGACAATGCTTTTCTTTTATCTCTATAATACTTAGCTAAGTCCTGGATATAGATTAATGGCTAAATATAGACTTTGCATATTAATTTCATGATTGATATACATTTTGTGAAAACTGTTTAAGGAAGCTTAGCTTATTTTCATTTTAATAGACATTATTTAGGAATCCTGATCATTTCTACTGTACTTTAAACCAAAGCATATAAAAATGTCACATAATGTGACTACAATGTGGTATAATGGAAATAGCATTTTCCCTAGAACCAGAAGACTTGAGTTCAAATCCTGTCTCCAAAATATACTACTACCTTCGTGTCCTTAGGCAAATATTTAACATCCTCAGGCCTCAGTTGCCTAATCTGTAAAAAGAAGAGTTTGGACTCGCTGACCTCTAAAGTTCCTCTAGGCTCAAGAATTATAATCCTAGAATTGTAAGAAACTTTCTCTAAGTACAGAAGTGTGAGTCAATGTATGAGCACTGTGTCTGTGTCTGAATTCAACATGCATTTAATGAGCACATATTACATTTGACAAACTGTTCAAGTTAACAGAGTTGAAAAGATAATAATGGAACAGTCCTTGCCCTCAAGCAGATTGTATTCTCACGTGATATAATAATATTACATACTGTGGTTACTTTTCCTCAAGAACCTATTTTTTTAATGCTTAAACTTCATAGTCTCTTATCTTGGGAGGGAGAAGGCGAACTGGCTAAGGTTGAGAGCCCAGATAATCCCAATGATATATAGTGGCAGCTGAAACAATTTTAGCTGACAAGTGCTAGCATGGACGAATTAGGTCTTTCTCTGAGGAAAAATGGTGAGTCAGAAATCACTCTGACGAGTACTGACCAGATAACCTTGCCCAAACTTGAATATTTTCTGAATTATTGTGATTTGATACTGGATTATTTTTTATATGACCTCAGGCAAGACTATCTGAGCAAAGGAAGAAGACAATGAAAATGTTATAGAGAAGCATGTCAACTATACTCTAGGCAACATTTTAGTTTTACTGGGTTTTGTTTTGGATTTACATAGATTTTTTATGATTCTTGGGCAAATGCCTCTGACAAACATCCTTGAACATAAAATAAACATAAATATAAAAAAATTTGTGCTAGTTGACTTTTGGTAATGTTTTTAATAAGATCAAGTTTTTGGAAACAATCTGATGTTTAAAAGGAGAAAAACCAAAGCTTCATTATAATTTTCTCAAGTTCACTTGCTTAGAAAAGCATGAAAAAGGAAGTGAGAAGTGTCATAATATTCTATGAATGTTACTCAAGGACCTTTAATAACTAAAGTTGAACTCAATGAACCTCTTCTTTTCCTGATAAACTGATTTGAACATCTTTTTTAACATAGTTACCTTAGGGACATAGGCAGCCTGATTGCTCAGGGGTTACTTTAAAAAAAAAACTTTTTACAGAAGAATATTTTCTTTAAAGGTATACCAAGAAAAAAAATCCCCTCATGCTTCAATGATGTAATTTCCCCTTTACCTCCTTGATTGCTGGTAAGGGGAGGGGTAGTTAGGGTCACAGTTTAATTCAGTCCCTATATAATATTAGGTCTAGATATAAAATGTGCCCCAATGCTCTGCCCCCATTCCCACTAGATTCCTGTTACCTTGGCTTCTCAGGGGGCCTGGTCAGGGATTAAATTGTAATTCAGGATCATGTGGAAGAGGAATAATCAACCTGTCCTGATATGCATTTTAGTTTCTCCTTGATATCGACTTCATGTCCTTCATCCTATTCAAATCAGTCTTGTACTTCTTGGGAGTGACCTTGGTACCTTACCAATGCTACTTGCCTCTGATCTTCTATGTGTTACTGACTTTTAAGTGGTGGACTCCTAACTCACAGACAAAATAAAAAGGTAATGTAGGGTTTTGTTTGTTTCCTTTTTCTTTTGGTCTAGACTTGTAATTTATTGTTGAATTTATGAACTTCAGATAAGGAAACTAGTGCTGCTAATACAAGTTTGTAATGGTGACTTGCTCAGGGTAACACAGCCAGTATGCATCAGAAGCAGACCTAAAACCCAGGTCTCTCCAATTCTGAGCTTGATGCTATCCATTAGGCTGGACTGTCTTTCTTGGCTACATTAATCAAAGTAGAATATGAAGAATGAAAGTGTTTATACTCCTATCACATTCTTCTTTGGTCATAACACATCTTTTATGGACACCACACTCTAGGAGGTGTTAACCAACAGTGACATGGTACATCATAACCTGGCATGGAAACCAAGACTACACATATAGGGGGTTGGAGAGATGGGGGAGATACACATACAAAAATAGTGTTCAAAGATCAAAGAATCACAGAATTCAAGAGTTAAACACATAAGGAAGGTATCTCTACTCTTACATATACTACAATAATTATCCTACCTCTGCTTGAAAATTTTCTAGGAGGGAGAACCCATCACTTATTTTGACAGCCATTCTATTTTGGGACAGCTCTAATTGTTAGACAGTTTTTTCCCCAATACCAAGTCATTGCTCTTGGTTCTGCCCTCTGAGGATAAACAGAACAAGTGTAATCCCTTTTCCATATGAAAGTTCCGTAGATACTTGAACATAGCTAGCATACCTCCTCCATCCTGAGTCTTACTTCCATCAACTGACCTCATAGGATATAGACTCAAGGCCTTCACTATTTCAGTTGTCTTCCTCTGTTTTCTCAACTTCATCAATATCTTTATTAAACCACGGAATCCAGACTTAACATAATACTCCAGAAAAAGTCTGACAAAGACAGAATACAATGTGACCATCAATTCTCTATGCATATATGCTATGTCTGTCCTAGTGCAGCTCAACATGATATTAGAATTTTTGGCCACCATATCATATTGTTAATTTCTATCTAGCTTATAATCCACTAAAATACCCAAATCTTTTCCAGGATATATAAGGTCTAACCATACCTTCCCTATATTTTGCTTGTGAAGTTGACTTTTTGCACCCACCTAGATTTTACATTTATCCCTACTGAATCTCATCTTACCAGATTCAGCTCAAAGTTCTACCCTATCAAGATTTTGACTGTGAGTCAGTATAATAGCCAACCCTCTCAGCCTTGTGTCAACTGAAAATTTGCTGAGCACATCATCTTTGTCCTTATCCAAGTCACTGATAAAAATGCTAAATGGCACACATGAAGGAGCTGTAGATTTAGCTTGAAGAAGAGATGAAATGGAAGACCTGATGGTTGTTTTTGAGTATTCCACTATCTTCTGCAAGTATGATTAGTCTTACTGTACTTGGCCCCTGAGGGCAGAAATAGAAGTAAGGGGTGGAAGGAAGGTTCAGAGAAGCAGACTGTCTCAATATAGTGAAGTTAATTCAACTATTGAAGTATAATGTATATTTGGAGAAAGAATAAGAAAAAAAAAGGAGCCATGTATTCATCTTTGGGGTAGATAGTGAGATAAGAGGAAAAAATTGGATTATTCAATTCCTATTTTTCTTAATTTTTCACTATTGGGAATAATGATGTTTAAACCTGATCAGGCAAAGCATGAATATTTGAGAGGGAATCAAAATCCAAAATTAGTGCGGGGATAGGAAGAACATATCTTTATTTTAAATATTTTTTATCTTCTCTCTCAGGTAAATTACATATAAATCATCTCATAACAATTAGAATTTTCCATAAATGGAGAGTTGCCTTGGGTGGTAGTAAGTTTGGGGAAAGGAAATAGAAATGGAAGTTACTGCTGGATTCATGACTGTGGAACAATGGAGGCTTCTGAGAATGAGAAGTTACTATAGCAAGTTTTTTACTCTACACAGTCATGCCTACAGCAAAGGAAGGAGATGAGACATTCTAACTGTGGAAAAGCTGGAACATGACAACTGAAACCAAAAGTAATAAGTAATGCCTGAGACAAGCTGAGCTAATATGCTTGGAACGCTAAGATTTTGCCGGTGTCTTGCCTGTCAGAGCTACGAGTTTTGGGGATTGGGGATTCCCATCACTATAGGGAATGGTGGAAAGAAACCATATTCATTTGGGAATGTGACTAAAATTGCTTGCTGTTGATTTACTCTTCATGTCTTTCCTGATTAAAAGTTTTATTGTTTCAATTAGGATTCTTGACTTTGCCTGTTTTGCAGAGCGAACAACCTCATTAGCTGAATTAACTTCAGAAATTCCAAGTTTTCTAAGTGAACCTCCCTAAGATCCAAACCAAAGTTCGTGAAAGTTCATACCTTGTTGGGCCATGTTATACCAAATATAAATCAAAATGACCTGATATTTTAAAAACGTCAGAAGATCAAAGCTGCTTGTTTGTAAGGAAAAAAATGTCAAAGGCAACTAAATGGGAAGAGACATTTTAAGGTATGTTTGGGGCAAAAATAAGAAAAAAAATGAACGATGTCTTCAGCTTGGAGTAGATAGTGAGATGTGAAAGAAGAAAGAGGAAAAAGCTGGATGATTCACTTCCTACTTTTCTTCATTTTTTTTAATATTGGGGATAATGATATTCAAACCAGATAAGGCAGAGAATAGTTGAGAAGGAACAGAAATCCTAAATAAGTGAGGGGATAGGAATAGCATATCTCTAATTGAAATGCTTTTGGACTACTCTATCAGATTATATTCTAATTCATTGAAAACAGGTCATGCCAAAATACACTAATTTCATACTTAGAAGTTTTAAACTGGTGGACCAACAGAGTTCTATAGGTGCAATACAGCTGGATTTTGGGAAAATAAAAAAAAATTGATAAAATCTCCCATAAGCTCCCTGTTGACTGGGTGGAGAAGCATGGGATAGATGATAGTAGAAATGGTAGCTTCACAGCCTGTTAAATAATTGTATGCAAAGGTTAATTAATGGGTGTTATCATGGAGGGATGTCTCTAGTGTGACATAGGGCTCTATCCTTGATCCAGTTCTGTTAACATTCTGTTAATTACTTGATATGCATGCCTATTAAATTTGTAAATACCATGAACCTATAAAGGATTATTTATATGTTGGTTGGTATAATCAGCACCCAAAGTGATCAAGTGATATCAGTAGCATGGTACAGTAGAAAGGACACTGAAACCAGGGTCAAAGGATCTGGATTCAGATCCTGTTTCTGATGTTTATTTATGAGCATGTATGACCTTCAGAAAATCTCAGCCTCCTTGGAACTAAATTTATCATCTTTAATGTTAGAAGGTAGGGCTATATGGTTTCTTACATCCTTTATAGCTATAGATCTGCTATCTAATTAGATTGGAACAATGAACTATATCTCTCAAATACTGAAATGAATCTATAATATGGATTTGAAAGTTCCCTCAAATGATGCATATATGATGCTCAACATATATCAACAATAGGATGATGTTAAAAATGTGAAAGAAATCTGAGGTGATATTAACACTAGTAGTACCTGAAAGGAGACAATTGTCCTATTTAACTATGTGAAGTATTGTGTTCATTTCTATTTTAAGAGAAATTTTGAAAAACTGGAACAAGAACAGAAGAAAGTGACTAGAATAGTATAGGTCTCATAATTAAATCATTCAAGAAGTAGTTGAAGAAATTGGGCAGTTTTAGCTTGGAAAAGAGAAGATTTAGTGTGAGAGGGTGCATGATAATTGTCTTCAAATATTTAAAGGGTGATCAAGTGCTATAGATTGGACTTGGATTGGATTTGTCAGGGGTACATCCACAGGCAACTTGAACCACTAGGTATGAGGAGGCAAATTTTGGGCTAATACAAAGAAAAGCTTCTTAACAATTATAACTTTCCAAAAGTAGAATTTTTTTCTGTGTCCTATACCCCTTTTTTCCTAGCAGTGTCCAAACACAGACCGTAAAACCACTTGTCCATCATTTCAGTCAGTATTCCTCCCAGAGATAAGATGGTCAGAATGACTTATATGGTTCCTTTTGATACAATCCCTTTAAAAATTTATTTATAATTTCATCCAGCTCACATTTGGGGGCAGACTGAAAGAAAATATGATATCACAGTGTCATAGAAGTCAAAGGAGACCAGGGTTTCAAGGAAAAGATGGTCAACAATATTAAATGTGATTGAGATTAAAGAAGATAATGACATCAAGTCCACATCAGGTATTTTTTTAACCTCAGTTCTAAAATGTAGGCATGTCATCAGCCATCATTTTCTCTATCCTGCATCACTAGATATCTTATAATTAAATCCTAGAGAGTTAAAACAAGCACACACTACTATTTTTGTAATGTTGATTAGCAAGTTAGAGACAAGTCACCTGAATTGTTTTTTTTTCACACTTCCATTTTTGAATCTCCAAGGTTACATGTAAAAGAACACACTGACATTTCCTTTGAGGAGCCATGATCCATGATTTTGTAGTGCCTTTATCCATTAAACAAATACGTTACCAAACCAAGATTTCTTAGAGAGAAATTGGCCAAAGGATACTAACATGGCAAAAGGAAGAAGGAAAGAAGGAAATGTAATGCAATAACACTGATGGTAGAAATTCATTTCCTTATTTTATTAAGTTACATTTGGCCACTGATGCAATATAAAAATTTTTTTTTTCAAAAATGTTTGAAAACCTCGTTGAAAATCTCATGCATTGCTTGGATAATTTAACCAGTAATGTAATGAATATCGCCCTCACTGAAACATTTCAGTGAAGTCTACTGCAATCAGCCAGTAAATTTCTAATGTACTAGTAGGTAAGTTGACCCAAATAGCTATGATTCTACCCATGGTTCTGGATGAGTATGTGGGTAGTTAGAGTACCATGTAAGATTAATATTCACAGGACCATATAATATTATGGTTGAGAGGAGAAAATTATCATGTTCAAATCCCATTTTGTACATGAGGAAACTTTCTCATGGTTATGAATATTATTTCTACCTTCAGCCATTCTAAGTTCTCCCTTGTCCTCCAGCATTCCTTATTATTTCCTCCACAAATGTAATACACTTCCTTTTGTGGTTGGTTACTACTTTCTGTAGTTAGGTTAGGGCTGGCCTCAGAGGGGTAATATGAAAAACATGGAAAAGTCATATGATTTGAGGAATGGTGCGAAGGAGTATGGCCTCCCAAATATTGTCCTATGGTTGGCATCGGTATTTCCACCATTATTAAGGTTTCATTATTTTGGGTTAAAGTGCTTTGTCTTGACAAAATGCAAAATTTTGCTGGGAGGCAGGGCACATAACCAATTAAGCCTTTTTCAGTCCAGAAAGTATCAGTGACTCCTTCTCTTACTTAAATCCTGTTTGTGCAGGGCTAGTGTTCTTTTAGCTAATAGAAAAATTTCCCTGGCATATCCAAAAGCTTTCCCTCACAGAATTCAGTGGATTTAAACTAAAGACATTTTTGTGTTTGAGATAGGTGGTGTTTACGTGGAAAACTGTGAGTTTCTTTTCTCTCTTGACTCTCTCCTTCCATTTCTAACTGGTTTTTCCTTAGTGTGAAAGACAAAAAAGAAAGAAAACTAGCTTAAGCTTAGAATGACTTAATCATTCCTCTTCCCTGTAATACTTTTGAAAGTCAAATGTCAGGTAGTAAAATTGAAATAAACTTCCAGGAAAAACCTTAGTTAACTTGTTAAAGTTAGACTTAGCTAAAAGTAGCTTATTGGTACAAAAATAAAAACTTTTCACATTATAAGCAAATACTTCTGAAAGAGAAGGCTTGTTAACTTGTTATAAAGACTAAGATAGTTAGGAAAACATCATGAGGAAAACACTATTGAAGCAAACAAATAGAATTATCAAAGCCATATGTACTATAAGCAATGGTGTTGGGAAAGCAATTCCCTCCTGGGGACACAGCAGAGTCTAAACAAGGAGTCCCACTAGCTTAACCAAAAAGCTGGACTGATAAGATACCATCATCATCACTACTATCATCGTGTTTTTGAATTAAATAAATAAGATTAATGTTTCCATATATGAAACAGAACTGTCAAGAAGGATTGCACATTTAGCTACACATCTGTGCCATGTATAGCTTGCTTCTCCCTCCCCAACATACAACAAATTTGACCTGCTATTTTCAAGGCTATCATGACTATGCATTTTTTGGGGGGTTAGGCAATGGGGTTAAGTGACTTGCCCAGGGTCATATAGCTAGTTAAGTGTTATGTGTCTGAGGTCACGTTTGAATTCAGGTCCTCCTGAATCCAGGGCTGGTGCTCTATCCACTGCACCACCTAGCTGCCTCCATTCTGTGCATTTTTGAAAGTGCTTCAAGGACCTTCTTACCTTACTTTTCTTCATTTTGGTAGCCCTATTGGTAGCCTAGATATCTTCCTCCAACATTATGTCACCCCAAGTTTAAAGAAAGAAAAACAAAACCTGCATCAAATATGCATCATGAAGAAAAAGAAATTTCAACATTGACTATGTTTGAAAATATGTCTGATTCTATACCTTGAGTCCATCACCATGCTGATAGGAGGTGGATCATATGTTTCTGGAATCACGGTTAATTCTAAGTCCTAATTCTTTCAAAGTTTTTTTTTCTTTCTTTACAGTTTTGCTGTTATCATATAAGTTGTTCTCCAGGTTTTTATCTTATTACTTTTCATTAGTTCAAATAAGTTTTCTCAGGTTTCTCTGAATTCTAGGAATACCTTTTGTCATTTCTAATGACACAATAGCATTCCATTAAGTTTTTATACCATAAATTGATTAATTAATCCCTAATTAATGGGTACCCTTTTAGCTTCTAGTTCTTTGCAACTAAAAAAAAAGTTACTTTATATATTTTTGTTTATGTGGGTTCTTTTCCTCTTTCTTTTATCTCTTTCAGGTAGAGGTCTGCATAGTTTAGTAAATTTTTTTTTATCAGAATTCCAAATTGCTCTCCAGAATGGCCATATCAAGCCCATTCCAGGAAGAGTATATTGTACAATTACCTTTTCCTGATTTTGTCATCTTTATTTTAATGTATATTTATGTAATTATTTGTGACTTGGGACATTTTTTCCTTATAGCTGTTGATCACAGACCTCTGTCAGAGAAACTTCATATAAAGGTTTTTTTTAACCCCAGTAAACTTGTTCCCTTCAAATTTTATCTACATTACTTTTTTTTTTTGAAAAACCTTTTCAATTTTAGGTAATCAAAACCATCTCCTTTTTGAATATAAGGCTTTCTTATATACATTTTTATGATAGGTATTTCTTTCTTTGTTTCTTTAATTTGTTTATGATGTGACCTTTTATATCAACCTCCTTTATACTTTTTGAGCTTATTTGGATATATGAAGTGAGGTCTTGGTTGGAAACTCATTTCTGCCAGACTGATTTCCAGTTTTCTCAGTAATTCTTAAAAAAATCTAATAGTGAGTCCTTTCCCCAGTAGTTGGAATTTTGAGATTTGTTGAACAAACAAATGGAGAAGGAAATGGCAAACCATTCTAGGATCTTTGCCAAGAAACCCCCAAGACTATGGTCATAAAGAGTCAGACATGGCTAAAAAACAACTCAACAACAACAATGCTATTATGTTTGTTGGTTTCTCTATGTTGTACAAATAGTCATTTATACTAATCTCTTTTTCTACTCTTTAGCCAGTACCAAATAGTATTGATGATGACAGCTTTGTAGAATAGTTACAATATTGTACTGCTTTGTCCTCTTACTATCCAACTTGTTTCATTATTTTTCTTGAGATTTTTGACCTTTTATTACTGCAGATTAATTTTGTTACTGTTTTTTATAGCTCTATAAGGTAATATTTTGGTAGTATGATTGTAGTGGCACTGAATAAGTATATTTACTTACGAAGTATTATAATTTTTATCATATTGACCCAGAGCAACAATTTAGCATTTGAAATCTTGCTAATGAAGTACCCAAATTCTAGCTAGATGAAAGATGGGAGATTTAGGTACTAAGGTCAATACTGAATCAGTGACAAGATACAAGAGGTCCCAGGGAGCTGACTATTCAGATGACTTATGTGGTCTCCCCAAAACTTTGGTCATTTATGATGGCTGTTTGTGATTCTCTCATGTGTTTGTATGGCCAAAGTATAGATTTGTTATTACCTGTTTTGAATAATCTACTCAGGTAAGGCCATGGATTCAGTTAAAATGTAAAAAAGATGTGTCATTCATTCTTGGCTCAGATCAGAGGGCTATTTCTATTACTTAACCAATAAAGTAAATTAAATAATAAAGATGATAACTTCCTCATCTTTCTACTTATAAAGTATACTCTTCAAAGATTTATTTTCTTTCAAGGAACACTATTGTTTGTTTTTTTTGAATTCTGGGTCAGTGGGAAAATAGAGTTTCACGTTGACTTAAACTGCATTTCATAGCTTATTTCTGATTTTATGGTATTTTTTTCTAGTTTCTGCTAGTTGAAAAACCTGGCTCTCTCAGCTCAAGTCTGACATGTTATTACAACTATATTAACATCAGACTACAGCATAATGCAAGCTGCTCTTTTGGGCTTACTGAAATGCCTATAGCTTCTCCCAGAAAGAAGCGTTAAAAAGTTGGGAGTATTTTGTAAACCACTAGAATTACAGTAAGCAGTAAAGGCCTCATAGTTTCCCTTTTCAAATGGCTTCTTCATAGAGAAAACAGATTTTATGAGCTGAAATTCTTGAAAGGGTAGGTTCAGGTACATTTATCAAAAAATAGGGGGTCGATAGCCTGAAAAACACAATTGGCAAAAAAGAGTGGGCCAGGTTTCTGTATGTAACAAATGATTCTAGCATTTGGATTAATATAAAATACGTGGTATGATTCTTGGCAAAAGCCGAATACAGATAGAACTTTAAACATCATGTTCTAATCATTTGTTTTGCATTAAAGCTAGTTGGGTCCTAATTATTTTCCATTTGTCTATATGGCCCCCTGTGTATTTGTTTCTCTCCTGCTATCTTTCTGTTTTTGTTCTCATTTTATATTTCCAGACTTAAAGCCTTGGATTTCATATTTAATTGCTTCTTCTACTTGACTTCTCACATCTAGTCTGTCACTGAGTCCTGTCAGTTTTTCCTGTCTCTTGGGTTTGTCACTTCCTCTCTCCTCCTATTACCAGTACTCAGTCTGGAGATCCTCCTTTCACCACAGAAATGAAATTTCCCCCTCTCTGGTCTTCCCACTCCTAGGAAGCGTCCTTTTTCATCTGTCCAGCGCATCAGTGAGAGATTAATCTTTCACTGCCTTCCTAATTTGATTCCCTTGTTCATCAACCTATAATTTAAGCTTCTTCTTATATTATGCATCAAATCAAAAGATCCTCAGTCTACTTTTCAAGGGCCTCCAGAGTCTGGGATCTCACATCACTTATCTAACCACACTTTTCACTACTTACTAAACAACCCTTTTTTTAAATAAAAGGAATTCCTTGCAGACTCCTATATAGGTGAGGCTTTTACCTTCTTCAATACCTTCATTTATGCTTTTTTCCCCAGCTGGAGTTCTCATCTCAAGGGCTGTAGTTCTGTAGCAGAAAGAGGCCTACCCTGGAACTAGAAGAACTGGGTTTAAATTCTGAGATCTACAGTTTCTCTTTGGACGACCAGAGACATGGTATTTCACCTTTCCCAGTCTTTTTGCAGGATTACCATAAAGAAGTTGCTTTGTAAATTCAGACTCTGTTGTAAAGCACTCCTCTCTCTAGAGGAGGAATCTTATTTTCTTTTGTTGTACCATAGAAACCACTGGCAGTATGATGAAGCCTATGGAACCTTCTCATAATATTTTTAAATGCCCCAAATAAAATACAGAGATTACAAATGAAATCAATTGTGTAAAAATAGTTATAAAATATTTTTTAAAAGTTCCAAGTTAAGGGCCCCTGCTCTAGATTTTCCTCTGGTCATTCGTTGTTCATACACTGCTATGATTTCAATTATTTCCTCTGTAGGGGCCCCTTGACTGTGACCTTAGAGCCACCTTTGATTGTTTCCCAGTTGCTCATCTGTCAAATCCAATGAATTGCCATGTCATGTTATGTCTGTCTCTGAAATAATTTCTGCATCTGGCTTTTCCTTTCCACTCCCATGCGGCCACCTTACTTCTGACTCTTATTTCTCCAACTTCTAATTTGGATATTTCAATTGGCTTTTGAATCATTTAAAATAACCCAATATGTCTATCTTTATCTTCCTATATTATTTATGCATTTCTGTAACAATTAGAAGCTATAGAATAAAACTCTAGAAACGTCAAACAGATGAAAGAAGAACATGATATTCCCTAATGAAATCCACAAGTAATGAACGTGAAATGACAGAGTTAATTCAAGGGAAGACATTTTGAAAATTCAAAGGCTAAGAAACAACATTAAGATTGAATGAAAGTCTCCCTTTTGTTTTGAAATTGGTATCAGGGCTTAAAAGGTTGCATTTCTGTTGCTAAATTTTTAATAGATATAACCTTATCATCCTTTCTTATGTAAAGTTGAACTTTGTCCACAATTGGGCCTCACTGAAGCCTTGAGCTAACATTCAGTAGAGTCAATATTGAGGCATTTTCAATAGATGCCATTTTGTTTTTCTTTTTTTTGATGGATTTTCTTCCCTTTTGGATTAGAGATACAAGAGAGGCAAGACTCAGAGTAGTGCACCTTTTAAAATGCGTTTTTATAACAAGCAAGAGGACAGACATAGAAAATGCAACAACAAATACAACACTAAAAATGTATACCACTCCCCTCAAATCCAATATGTAGAAATCTTATTTTATATCTCCAGAACCAGAGTCATATCACTTTTTGGAGATGAAAAAGCCCAAGTCTGAAATTACCCACAGCTGGCTAACTACATGTAATCAGATAAAAAAATTAAAAAATAATAACTCATTAATTTGATGTTATTGAAAAACCTGTCTGAACAGGCAAAGTGTTTGGATTACAAAATATTTTTAGAAGAACTGAAAAATGACTATAAACATGATTAATGTGTCCAAAAGAGCTTTAATGAACAGATGAGAATGAAACTTAATATGGACAAATGAGTTCTTTGCTTTGGTTTAAAAAAAATAATTGCATAAACAGGGAGTGGGGGAGGTACAGAGAAACATTTCTTATGGAAGAGTGGCATCGCCTTATGGACACCATGAGCTCATAGGCATTACATTCCTAATAATATAACTTGTTTATTATTGCACTAACTTTTTGGCTTCCATATTACAGAATTGACTTACCGATTTGTAATTTTCTAAAACTCTACATAGTTTCCTTTTTCAGAATGTATGGGAAACTCAAAGGGTTTGCTGCCTGCACGTATACATTAAAAAGGTACAAATGTGGCTATCCCCATAACATCAACCTAAGGGAGTGGAAAGGGTCTAAGGACTGAGAAACTGATGGATCCAAGACTGAGAGAGTCAAGTCAAGTGAAAAAGAGTTTGTAGGGTGCTTACAATGTCCCCAAGTGTTACGCTAGACAGAGCAGATACAAAAAAGGGGCGAAAATAACCCCTTCCTTCAAAGAGGTCAGATATAGTCTAGTCATCTGAGATGAAAACATGGTGGCATAAGGGATGTCCCCTTTAAGCCACGCTCTAGCTGCTAGGCTGGGGTTCTTTATATTTTTGTGGGTCATTTTGGCTGTTCAGTGAAATCTATGGACCCCCAACTAGATGGCACAGTGGACAGAGTGCTGGGCCTAGACCCAAGTTCAAAGCCTTAGACATTTAACTAGCTTTGTGACCCTAGGCGAGTCACTTAACCTCTGTCTACCTGCATTTCTTCAACTATACAATAAGGATGATAATAGCACCTTGTTCTCATGGTCATTGTGAGGATCATATGAGATTGTATTTGTAAAAGGCAGAGTACCTGGTACTTAATAAATGCTTATTCCCCTCCTTCTCAGAATAATATTTTTAAATATAAAAAATAAAATACACAGGATTAAAAACAACTACATTGAAATAGTTATTGAAAAGTAAAAACAAAAACCCAAGTTAATGAGCTTCAGTTCAAGAGCTAGTGTACTAGAATGAGGTCATAACAGAGACAAGAATAAGCAAACAGAAAGTTCATTGCAAAATAGACTTGAGCCTTGGCTATCTAGAACTCTGCTTAGTGTTCTAAAGAGCTTAGGGCAATGAAATTTCAGTTAAAGGTGAAGAGCTTTTCCTAGTCAAGGAGTATCTGAAGATAAAATAGCAGCTAGGTGGCTCAGTGGATAGAACACCTAGCCTGGAGTCAGAAACACCTGAGTTTAAATCTGGCCTCAGACACTTACTAGCTGTATGATCCTGGACAAGCCACTTAACCCAGTTTGCCTCAGTTTCCTCATCTGTAAAATGAGCTGGAGAAAGAAATGGCCAACCACTCCAGTATCTTTGCCAAGAAAACTCCAAATGGGGTCACGAAGAGTCCGACATGACTGAAACGGCTCAGCAACAATAAAATTTCTTGTTAGAGCTTTCTCTTTGAAAACGTTATCTTTCCTTT
Organism: Phascolarctos cinereus; assembly: GCF_003287225.1. Lineage (NCBI taxonomy): Eukaryota > Metazoa > Chordata > Mammalia > Diprotodontia > Phascolarctidae > Phascolarctos > Phascolarctos cinereus. The sequence goes on along the minus strand of NW_027556180.1, from coordinate 145,557,071 downwards.
TCTTCCTATAGTTTCTTTAAATCCCTGAGACCATGACAGAACAATTGTGCATCATTATAGGAGCCACATAGAATAACAGATGGCAAAATGGATAGAGGACTCTAGTTTGAAGAGGCTTTGCCATTTATTAACTGTGTGACCTTGGGAAAGTTTCTTAATCTCTTTGGGTCTTCATTTCCTAACGGCTTTAAATCCTATGATGCCAAAATCTCTATCACCAAATCTGAGTGACAAGCCATGTCAGAAAACAGAATTACGCACTTAAATATCATATATTTAAGGCTATACCATCCCAAACTTCCTCCTATAAGTAACAAAGTCTGAGTTCTTATCTGTAAGGGAGATGCTGCTTTGCCACTTCACTTAGCCTCTTGGCAAATAGGTAGGCTAATGAGAAATCCCCAGAGCTCTGCAGGGTAAGTTTTGCTCTGTCTCACTGTGCTGCAGGTCATCGCCTCTTTTACAACTGAACGAGACTGGGTTCATGGAGGGAGTATGGTGATATTGCCTTGTGTGAAATTGTTCACAGTTTGTTAGGTGCTCTTGTCAAAGCCTCAAGAGGGGTTTCTGCTATGAAGGAGACCGCAATAGCAGACTCCACCTTTGTGTCTAGCCCTGACCTCTGCTTTCTCCAAGGAATTATTTTCTAAGGTGAAGCACTGTGGGTAGAGTAATATTATTTCATAAATTATATGTGTTAGACTGATAAAACTGAGCTCAGGAACAGAAATTCCCCATGTATGGTTCTATGTATTTTCTAGAATTTCTACATTTTACCCTTTGGGCAAACTAAAAACTGACTTCAGCTTTTAGTATGTGTGTATATATATAATAGTATATATAGTATATATATATATATACATATATATATATATATATATATATATATATGTATATACACACATATATACGTATATACACACTATGGTTATATATAGTATATATATACATACATATATATATTATGGTGTATATATATATATACTATGGTGTATATATATATATATATATATATATATATATATATATATATATACTGTGGTGTACATATAGTATATATATATATGTTATGGTGTATATGTATACTATGGTGTATATATAGTATATATATACTATGGTGTATATATAGTATATATATATACTATGGTGTATATATAGTATATATATATATATATATATATATATATATATATATATATATGTGGTCTCCCTCTGGGAGACAGTGTTTTTAAACAACTGGATATTGAATTCTTCTCTTTCATCTAGTGTCTTCCATTTATTGTTGTTGTTCAGTCATTTTCAGCAGTTTCTAACTATTTTTGACCCCGTTTGGGGTTTTCTCAGCAAAGATACTGCAGTGGTCTGCCATTTCCTTTTCCAGCCTCATTTTACAAATGTGGAAACTGAAGAAAACAGGGTTAAGTGTCTTTTACAGGGTCAAATTTGAACTCAAGAAGATAAGTCTTCCTGATCTCCATCCTAGCACTCTACTATGCCACCTCGTTGTCCTCCTTTAAACTTTCCCTATTCTCCCATCAAAAAGTTTTCTTCCTCCTCAAAATTTCCTAACAAACTCAATCTCTTCTTTAACCTCATCAAAATATCTCTTATAGTACTTATTACTTCATTTTACATTTCATTGCCTTCTCAAAGGCAAGGATTGTGTCACACAGGGAGAGAGGATTCACAGTGGATAGAGTTTTGAACTTGGAGTCAGGAAGACAGCTTCAGAAACTTAGTAGTCCTATGATCCTGCACAAGTCATTTAACCTCTGTGTGCTTCAGTCTTCTCATGAATAAAATGAGGATTATAATAGCACCTATGTCCCAAGGTTGTTGTAAGGACCAAATGAGAAAATAGTTGAAAAGCAATCTACAAATTTAGAGATGTAGAAATGCTAGCTGTTATTTAAAAATGTCTTTGGAACCTCAACACCTAACAAGTGCCCCACATCTAGTAAGCAACTGGCAAATGTTGAATTTATTTGAATAATCACCCTCTTCCTAATCTATTTTTAAATGAAAGAGATTAAAGAAGTTTTATCCTTATTAGTACTAGCAGTAAATGCATTTATACAGCCTATATAGTATGAAAGCTAACTCAGGATGGTTTGGTTGGCTTTCAAGTTTCATTTCACATTTACTTCAACAATTTTATTTAGTGCATTATCCAGTGACTTGGCAGTTTTATCCAGAGTGTGATTTCTCACCCCCTGATTCAGCAGGTAGCCCATTTCTGTTTTAATTACACTGTATCAGGATTTATTCACAGTTTCTTTTAAAGAAAAAAAATCATATCTGTTCAGGTTCTTGTCCTTATCTGATCCTGATAAACTCAAAGAATTTATACAATCTTCAATTCATTCCTTACTCTTTTCAGTTGAGCTATTAGTTGAACTGTTGTATTTACTTGGCTAATCTTTATGTCTGGTTAGGGATCATTGTGGAAAGCTGCCGAGATAAAACTTATCACTAGCTCATCTTTTTGAAGGACCTCTTGAATTATTTATTTTTATTTTGTGATTTGGTGATTATTTCCTTAAGATTTCAGGGCATAGCTATTTATAATGTATAAGAATTAAAACAAATTTGGCAGGTTTTCTGTTGACTTAGGTCTTTAGATGAAGGGCTTGTTGTCAAATGGCCAGTTGGAACTATAATTGTGATGTTCATTATTAACTATCAGATAAGGGGACCTATAAAAGTAATGGATTTTGTCAGCTGAAAATAAGGTTACACAAAATGGAGAAGCATAAACTCTTAAGTTCTAATGTCAGTTCTGCCACTGTTTCGTTAGGTGACTTTGATATAGTCACTTTATCTCAGTAGTACTTTTTTCTTCTGTTAATCTGAAATAACCAGAACTAATAACTGGGAATAGGGCCAATCAATAATTTAGAGATGGAACTCCTGATATGAACATCCCTTTCTAGTATGCTGATAAACAGTGGTCTCAAAATTATACCCCTCTGCCAAGAAAACTTGGATTGGCACATATAGATCAGCTGACCCCAGTTAAGTAAAAATCAGTGGGTCAGCATGTATTAGACTCCAACCTCTGAAGCAAACAGGGATTTCACAATTAGTCCCAATAGAATTGGAAAGAAAAATTTCCCTCTTTGTGCGAGTTATCTTACACAGATTGCTTATCCAATGTAGTGATGGAATAAGCAGTAACTTTTTTTCTTCTTTTGAAATACATTTTGTACAGGAAATCTTTTTTTTAAAAAATGGCATTCTAGATGCTCATCTTTCAGATTTTATAGTTTCAGTTACTGTTAACTGTCCCATTCACTAAATATGACCAGTTTCCCCTCTAATCTATTTCCAAAGCCATCCCTCTCAGGAACAGATATGCTTCTTTTTCTTTCAGCAAAGAATTCCCCGAGTCTTCCTATGATACTCTTGTACCTCTTAGCCTTTCCCAAATTATTCTGACATAAACTGACACCTTTACAACAGTGCTTGCATTCAAAAGTTTATTTATGGACAATAAACACCTCTCCAAACCTGGAATTTTGTCAGCCTCTCAAAACACATGAAATAGAAAGCAGCATATAAACAAACCCTCAAGTTTTCTGGGGAGACCTGGCTTGAAGATATATTATACTAAGATTTACTTCACAGATTCTGCTCTTGTTAAGAAAAATGCCATTTCTTTAATAAAAGTCTAGAAATCTACCTGATAAGACTGACATTCTAGTATACTAGGGAGCTCCAGATGGGACAGGGGGTGTAAGGGGGAATAAAGTAGAGAATAAAAGTGGATAATGGATAATGGAATTGATGGGTGAAAGGTCAATTGGATTATTATCCTGTTATGACTAGTGGACACCAAAGTGGAAAGTACAGAGTAACACAAAGGTCAGTAAGAACAAATGGAGTCTCCCAGAAAGCCAAGTTGTGCAGAGAAGGGTTTGCTATTTTAACAAGATACAATGGAACTAACAGGAGAAGTGAGTAGATGTTGTAAAAACCAGATTTGAGTTTGGAAACAATAGAGAAACCACAGCCCAACTAGGCCAGGAAGTTTTTAACTGAACAGAGACAAATGACTGAAAAAAAATACAGGCTCAGATTGAACTAGGTAGGGCTTGGAGGAGGAAGGAGGAGATAATTACATCACAAATCTAGAAATGGAAAGGACTTTAGGGAACATCAAGTCCCACTCCCACCATTTTACAAACGAGGAAACTAAGACACAGGGAGATTAAATGATATGTCCTGGGCAATAAATATCTAAGGCAAGATGTGAACTGAGGTCTTCCTAATGCTGTCTAATGCCCCATCTACTATGCCATACTACTTCTTAATTAATCAATTCAGATATCATTAGGTATTTCCAGCATGGACCTCTATCTTAGGATCTTGGTGAAGGGTAAGGTTGTCATTGTTGTAGTAGTAGTAGTAGTAGTAGTAGTAGTTAAGTAGTATTAGCTGTTGTAGTGGTGTAATGTAGAAACAGTCAGATAGTGGAATTGCTATGAAACACCATCCCTGTCCATCCCATCATCTAACATTACTTGAAGAGTGAGCAGCCATTAATAATGGTGCATAGTATAAAGAGAAAGCTAAATATCTGTGGTCCTCTTCGTCTTGGTTCAGCATTTAAAATTTATCAGCCAACATTTGTGAGGACAAATCTATAGAAGAACATAAAGTTGCATACCCAGCAATGAAAACATTTTATACACACACACACACACACACACACACACACACACACTTATTGGTTTATGTCTTAATATTAATTATAAAAATAGTACAGATAGATTTTGTATGACAGGAAGTAGGGGTGCTTTTTTACACATAATCTTGATCTTTCTATCATGTAATTTAAACTTCCTATTCTGCCATAATATACCTGGAGAACAGCTGGTTCCTATCCTCAGGGGAAGAAAAATGCCCTTTTCTACTCTTGAAGAAATGATGATGGTAGTAGTAGTAGTAGTAGTAATAATAATAATAATAATAATAATAATAATGATGGAAAGCTTCTATAGCCTTCTGTAGTCATTCCTCATAAGAGTTCCCTTTTTTGTTTTCCAGGGATAAGCAACACAATTCCTTTCCATTCTTTTTTTCAGCTCATTATTCAGTTCCATCACTTCCCTGGGGAGCAGAGGTTTTCTACATCTCTCAGGACAAAGTAACCCTGAAAATTCTGCAGCTTACTAGCTTCTTAAACTTTCCCCACAGAACAAAATGAACAGGCTAAATGGCAACTGTTGGGGTGCAGTGTATGTTTTGTTTATCTAAAATGATCCCAGTAAAAGGGATGAATTCCAAACATTCTCTTCATTGTGCTGTCCACAGAGAACTCTAAGTTGGTGAGCTGATACGGATAAATTGTCAGCTAAGTAACATCTATTATGCATGTGATTTCTTTGAAAAATACTTAAGAATGAATACCTTTTGTGTGCCATTACATGACTAAAGTAAGGGGAAAATGTGATTCTCATTCCCTCAAATTGGACTTCTGAATATGATAATTTTTTCACACATATGCCAATCTCCCTGAGAATTGAGAAGTCCTATTGACTCTGGTTCCCCCTGACGAGGAGATTACTTATTCATTCCCCTTCTGCAAGCCCTTAGATTTCACATGCGCAAAACCATGTTCATCAACTTTTCATCAGATTATCTGTTTTTTGAATACAACGAGGTGTTATAATGAATGGTGTGCTGGATCTCAATTCAAATCTTGTTTTAGATAACTTACTACCCATGTCACCCTTAGAGAATCATATACCCTCTCTCAGTCTCTATTTCCTCATCTGTAAGATGGGGATAATAATAGCACCTATCTCACAGGGTTGCTGTGAGGAGCAAATAAGGTAATACGTGTAAAGTCCATTGAAGACCTTACAGAGCTAGAAATGTTAGCTATTACCCTTATTTCTCTCAGTAACAAGGGCTTAAAAGATGCTTGGCAATAGCTAATACAGGGCATTTTAAAGTTTGCGAAGCACTTTACACATGTTACCTCATTTAATCCTCACAACTCTGCGAAACAGGTGCTATTATCCCCATTTTACAGATGAGAAAACTGAGGGAGACAGAGGTTAAATAATTTGTCCAAGGGCACACAACTAATGAGAATCTGAAACAGGATTTGAACTCAGGTCTTCTTGATTCCAAGTACAATGCTTTCTCCAGTTCACCATTTAGCTGCCTCTTTATGCAGGTTTATGAAACCATAATTTATTTCTGAATCAGGTGGCTTTCATATCTCAATCTATTGAAATCTGTTTCCTTCTTTCAGAACAAATTTGAACTCTCTAACCTCTGTGAAGCTTTTCCTGCTCCCCCTACCCTTCTCCCAACTCCAGCCAAAATTAATCTCTCCTGTTTTCAGATTTCCTTGGAACATCTTACCAAAACCTCTCTTTTGTCCCATCACAGTCTATTTTGAATAATACTTACTTGTGTTCCTGCCATTCTCCCTGTTGGACTGTAAGTTAGCTTACTGCAGGTATTTTAATCTTTCTGTCTCTAATATAGAACATATTAGATGTTTAATAAATATTTATTTACAGTGATCCAGGAAAGAATTGAAAGCACCCCTTGTTTTCCATTGTGGTAGGCAGATTTAAGGAGGAAGAAAAAGGAGGTATCACATATACAATCTTTTGAAAACTTTACTTCTTTATGGAGTGAAAGAGATTCAGGTTATAAACAAACATACCTCCAAAAGAACAGCAAATTATTCACAATCACATGAAAGATGCTCTAAATCACTAATAATAAGAGAAATGCAAATCAAAAGGTTTTACTTCATAGTCTGCAAAGTGGCAAAAATGATCAAAAATGGCAACAGTCAATGTTGGAAGGGTTGTAAAAAGAGTACCACACTAATACATTGTTGATGGAACTGTGAAATGACATAACCATTTTGGAAATCAATTTGGAATTATGCAAATGAAGTGACTAAAATGTTTATATATTTTGAACTAGAAACTCCATTGCTGGGTTTATCACTCAAGGACACCATAAATAAGAAAAAAAAGGTCCCCATATTTATAGCTGTGCTTTTTGTGATAACTAAGAATTGGAAAAAAAAAGTACATACCCATTAATTGGGGAATGGCCAAAAAACTTGTGGGTACATGAATGTAATGGAATATTACTATACTATAAGAAATGAAGTATGTAATGAATACAGAGAACTTGGAAAGCCTGTTTGAACTGATACAGAATGAAGTAGGCAGAACGATGAAAACAATATACACAAATTATGATGTAGACGGGAATAATGATACACCCCAAAAAATAAAAAGTAAATATAAGAAAAGTATAATGATCAAGGGGAATTCAAATGAAGTTATGAGAAGATGATTCTAACCCACTCCTGCTTTGTGGAGGTGGGAAGTCCGCAGTTATTACACAATGTACATGCTTTCAGATTTTTTCAATGTATCAATCAATTGTGCTGATCCCTCCCCCCCTTATAAAAATACTATTTGTCATATGGAATGGCTCTCTGCAAAGGGGAAGGAGAGGGATAGATGAGATACTATGGTGATATGAGAAACAGAAAATATCGATAAAAAACATGAAAAAATAATAAGAAAGAGATGCAGACTTAGTTACATTTCTGGGCTTAGAAGAGTTGTTTCTAAATTGTTTAGTATCTTCAGGAGACTTCCTCAGCATGAATATGTTCTGTGTGTTTCCTCAAGTGTGATGACCCAAAGAAACATTGCCAAAGGAGCTATGCAATAAAGCGATTTTGCCTCCTTCTAGTGGTGTCTTACTTTGTCTGACTACTCTTGGTGGTCTGGGGTGAACCTTTTGTGACAGGCGATTCTTAAGTAATATAGCCTCTCTGAGACTGCTTAGGCTGCATATGGGATAAGGCTACTTTCTATGACCCTCCCTCTTCCAAGAAAATCTCAGTGTTCAGATTATCTTCCCATATTTCCTTATTTGTGGTCTGCTATTCAAAATGCTTTCATCTCTTGAGAAAGAATGACCAGAAAGAAAAGGCTCAGAGATCCAAGGCAACTTATGGGCAAGATGAAAAATGAAGCATTAGGGCATCAAAAGTAGTTATCAAAGGGTCCAGCTGAATGTTTCGTTTTTTATGTGCCAAAAATGAGCAGCTCTAATTATGATTCATGAAGCCATTAATTTTTTTTAGGTCTGAGAGTTAATGGAATAATGATTTTTAATCGAGCTCTAAAGATTCTTAAATCATTTCTTAAAAATATAAGCAAGTGCTTAAATCACAGAAAATGTTCGGGAAAATGGAGGTAGATTTAGTACATGGATGTTTGTCAGGAGACTTAGACTCATGGCTTTAGGATAAAAGAAATTTACATGAGTGTACAAATTATTTTCAGAAGTACAAGTGATATATTTAGTGCATGTAGAGTAGTGAATATAGAGGAGTTCAGCCTTGCACAATCAACTTCTTTAGTATTTTCTAAACCAGTTGATTAACTCATATTTCAATGCAACATAGAAAATATTTTTGGAGCACAATTGTCTACAGATCAAGATAACACTATTGTTTACACCTACTTAATTGAATTGTTTGTTTTCTCTCTTCTTTTATACTAATAAAGACCTTTATCAATATGAAGTAAAATTAATAGGAGGTGAAAACTTCATACCAAGCTGCTGTTGTGAGCAATATTGAAATGACTTGACTCACACTGGATTTGAAGTCAGAGGATCTAGTTGCTCTGGATGATTTTAAGTTACTTGACCCAGAGGAACAAGTACTTTCAGAGGTGCTGAATGGACTGGTAGAAATAATTGCTGAGCTGCTGTAAGTGATCTGTGGAAAGCTATGCAGAACTGCAGAAGGGTGGATTGTTTTATCTTATTTTTAAAGGAAGGGCATGGAATCATCACACTCTATAATCAGTGAGCTAGAGTTGGAATTTTGATAAAACTCTAAGATGTACTATTTGAGGAAAGAGGCTTAGTAGAGAGCTGCCTCAAAGTGTAGGATTCAAGTTCCATTTCTGAAAAATGTCTACTGTGTGATTCTGGGAACCTCTCAGTCCTGCCCCCTCCCCCCAACTTATTTAAGAATATAAATTGCACAGAAAGTACAAATCTTCATTGGCAGAGGAAGTACATCACTGAGAACTCACTAATTCCAAGGTGGGTCAAAAACAAAATGACACAAAACGAAACAAAGCTATCAGGGAGGGGTTGGTTTATAGATATTTAGAAAGGGAATTAATGATAGCTTCATGACTCCAGGCAAGTAAACTCCATTCCAATTTTAAACTGTAGACAATTGTACATCTAAATTTAATCAAAACACTTGACAAAAGTCTCTTCTGTTGTTTTTGTTGACAAGTTGCAGAGATACAGATAGTACAGACAGATTGAGCTGGTTGAATGACCATGCTCAAAGTATTTAAACTAGTGGATCTATGTCAGCCTAGAGGGAAGTAGTAAGCAGAGGGCCCCAGGGATGTGCTGTTCCATAGTTTATCAATGACTTAGATGAAGGAAGAGATAGCACACTATCATATTGTCAGATAGCACTTGGGGAGGGATGGCTATCATGCTGGATACCAAGGAGATTCAAAAAGAACTAGACAGGCTAGAAAAATTGATGAAATCTAATGAAATGAAACACAGATAAATGTAAAGTACTAAATTTATACTTTAAAAATCAACCAGTACAGGATTGAAAATAAAGGATTGTTAATTGTAACTAAAATTAAATAAACTGTAAAGCTTTCTTCCTATATGGAAAGAGAACTGGACTTCTAATTATAAGGAAGGAAATCAGCTTTGCCTCTTAAAAAGGTGACCTTAGGCAAATCGCTTTATCTCTCTGATCCTCATTTACCTCACCCGCGAAATGGGAAAAATGATATGAACATTATGGTATCTAACTCATTGTCATTGTGAGAAAATAAATTTTTATATTGAGAAGCACTATTTATTATAAATTGGCTATTATTCTCTGTACTGGGGACACTTTGGAATTCTGTTAGTGGAAATTGGCAGAGTAAATTAAGAAAGAGGAAAGAAATAAGTATTCGTGAAGTGTCTAGTATGTGTCAGGCACTGTGCTAAGGACTTTACAGATAGTATTTCATTTGATCTTCATAACAACCTTCAGGATTGGTGTTATGATTATTCCCATTGTACAACTGAAGTGAGAGAGTTTAAGTGATTTGCCCAGGATCACAAGCCAATAATTACTGATTTTGTGTCTGAGGATATATTTGAATTTAGGTCTTCCTGATTCTAGGTCCAGCTGGCACTCTACCACTGAGCCACCTGGCTGCCTCAATTAGGAAAGAGAGAAGCCACATGGAGAAAAGTCATTGCATGAAAGCCTGAAAATGGGCAAGTGTGCTAAAGGGAAGAGAGAGGGATTGCTGCCAGGATGGCCAACGAGCACTTCCCAACAGCATTCTACACAGTGCCCACAGAGCAGCCATCTTGCAGTTAAGTATTTATCCAGGAGCTCTTCTGCTATTAGTGATGTTTAAATAAGCAGGGGAAAAGGGACTCAAGTGCCCCACAGCTGAGAATTTCCAACCCTGAATGATCTAGTGCCAGATGTTCCACAGTTTGATGAGGTATGTCATGAATATGTAACACATGAATGCCATGGTTTCAACACTTAGAGAAAAGAGGACTTGGGAGATCCATTAGGGTCCAGAAAAAAAACAACAGAATATTTAATTATAAATTTATCATGGACAACTGATCAAGATCCCTTTTGAATTTCTATTTCTCACAAAAGGGAAAAAGTTTTTTATTAAGACAAAACAAAACAAAGTGCATGGCTAATTAAACAAAAGTAATTAAATGAATAGTGGAAAGAATACTGGTCATGGGGTCAAATGACTAGAGCTTGAGTAACTGTTTTGTTACTTAACTAGTTAAATAAACTTGGGCCTTAGTCTCCTTAGCTGTAAAAAGAGTGTTGGACTAGATGGGTTCTAATATCCCTGCCTGTTCTAATATTCTCTAGGTCTCTGAATCTAGAGCATTAAAGAGAGAGAATGTTACACCTGAACTTTATTGGTGCCGTGCCACATCTACAGACCCTTTTTTTTTTTTTGCTAAGTTAAGAATTGCACTGGTTAGAACAGGTAGATCATCAAAATGGCTCTTCTTAAGGGAATAATAGAAAATCCTGCACTCAGGCAGCTACCTGGAAATATTTCTGTCTATACTTTGGCATGAGATTTTGGCTTAGATAATTCAGTGTAGCATAGTGTATACAAAGGCTTGCCTTTGAAGTGAGGAATATCTGGGGTCTATCTTGCCTCATGTATATTAGGAGGGTGATCATGGCACCTTTCCCTTTCATTGCCCCAAGCAACTTTCTCACATTTCTTGTATTCTATCCCCTTCTCTCCAATCACATGGCTAATCTTTAGTACAGGGCCTCATAACTTCTCACTTGGCCTATTTCAAAATAGCCTCTAAATTGTTCTCTCTACTTCCAAACTCTCCCTCCTTTAAAATATCCTCTACGTAGATGCTGAATGCATATTTCTAAAACACTGGTCTAACCTCTTCAGTTCCCTGATGGAGAAATGTTAGTGGTTCCCTTTTGATTCTAGGATAAAGCAAACTCCTATGTAGCATCTAAAGCCTTTTATAATCTGGCACCAACCTAATTTTTTTTCAAAACAACCTCATATTATTCTCCTTATTCACTCTAATTTCCATACATATTAGTTGACTTGTTATTCTCCATACACATATTCCATCTCTCACTTTCATACCTTTGTGCAGTCTGACCCCAAAGCCTAGAATGCTTACCCTCTTCACCTCTAACTTCTAGAATAATAGTTCCCTTTAAGGCTCAGGTTAACTGTATCCTGCTATAAATGCCTCTTTAACAGCCCAAATTAATAGTGATCTTCATCTCTGCACACCTCCCAAAATTATTTTTTATTCATTTTTGTGCCCACTCCACTTTCCATTTGAAGCTTTGCTTGGTTTCAATGCCATGGAACAAAATACCCTCACAGTGTCCATCTGTCACCTTTTCAGCTTCCCTGTGTTGTTCTCCCTCTGGAGACTGTAAGGTCATTTAAAGCATAGACTGTCTTTCCCTTATATTTGCATCTCCAGTGCCTAGCACAGGGCCTGCCACACAGTAGATACTTAATAAATATTTACTGATTTAAATTTATTTACTTGTGTCCACGTTGTCTCAATTCATCCACCTATATAATGTAAGCTCCTTGAGAACAGACATTTTTGTCTTTTGATTCAAGTATGAAGCAATACTTACTAAGTACAGGGTGGATTGAGCTCAATTGAATAGTGCAGGCTACTCATTTGACAAATGAGAAAATTTAATGATTTGCCTAAAGTAATCCAGGGAATGGTAGAGCCCAGATTTACATCTAAGTTCACAGCCTCTGATCTATGCTTTATAAATCCATAGGAAAATGTGTTTCCTCCTATTGCTTTTTGAAACAGAAACATGAATCTCATTTGTAGAAGCCAGAGTCTTGGGATGAGATTAGGCTAGGTTATTTAGGCAAAATCAAACTGTTTTGTTCACCAAAATGTTTCTGTGAGTTCGAATGGGGAAAAGCCCCCAAGTCTTTTTGAATCAGGAGCCAGCTCTTTTAAATGGACACAATGGGTACCTTTTCCATGTCATTATCTTTAAGGTAGCCTCCACAATTCATGACTGCTGGTTCTCTTCATAAAGAAGCAAAGAATAGCCCAGTTTTAGACATACAGTACAGCATCATTCTCTGTTAAACCTGCTTGGTATCAGACTGAAAATAAAGAATTCCCCATAAGGGAAAATGCTAAAATTAAAATACATTTTCTGTTACTTCACTTTTTACAGTAATAAGTTTCATAGCTAGGCTTCCATTTAATTTAAAGAATTCTTTGGAGTCTAACCACATTGATAGCTAGAATGAAGTGACTCCTAAAGGAAACATTATGCTTGTAATGCCCCTCTAGTTCTCTAACCTATTTACCTCATAAAGCCTGACAGATGACTGCACAGCACAGTCTCAAATTCATTCAGTGTTGATAGTAAAAATTCTTGTGAGTATTAATATGTGTGTGTGTGTGTGTGTGTGTGTGTGTGTCTGAGATGTGGGGGTAGAAGCTTACATCTAAAAAGAGAAAATGCTTTCTTTCGACATTATGAAGGTGATAAACCACTTCACACACATTTGATAACTTTAAAATATTGCCCAAAGGTTGGTTGAGAAACAGGCATTTGAGAATAAGATTAGCATAAATGAAAAATGGGGAATTTTAAAACAAAAATCACAATTGTTGAGAACTTTAGATACTTATTCTTGAAAAAGCAAAGGTTCAGATTGAATTTTTAAACATTCAACAGTATTAATTGTGCTAATTTCACTTTGGTTTTCTTTGATGGCCATCTTATTTTCTTAGCAAATGTGTGATGAATTAAAAAAAAAACTTTTTTGAGAGGTTTAGTCCCAAAGATGCACAGATTTTTTTTTAAGTGAATATATAAGCCAAGATGGTAGCATGGTGTAGTGGAAAGTGCTAGGTTTAGAGTCAAAAAACTGTCATTTGAAACCTAACACCATTTATTTGTTGTTCTTTGCTGTTCTATGTTCAACATGTAAGTCTATGATCCTAAATAAAATGAGCCATTAAGGTTATACAGGAGCTTGACTGTAGCTACAAAAGCATGAGATATGTTGTTTCCAGCTCAAAATAGTCACATTTAAACGACTATGATTCTTACATAAAAATCTACTTTAATTATATTAATTGCTTCCATTGAATGTGTGTTAACATATGAACACGGAAAAAAATGTATATTTTTTGGCTAGGCAATGGGGGTAAGTGACTTGCCCAGGGTCACACAGCTAATAAATGTTATGTATCTGAGACTGGATTTGAACTCAGGTCCTCCTGAATCCAGGGTCAATGCTCTAACCACTGCACTACCTAGCTGCCCCTGGAAAAATATATTTCAGGTATGAGTATAAATGATGTGATTGGTTCTTTATGCAATTGCACCACTACTTACGGGAACATATGAGTGTTTTCCTTTTAAGTAATCGTGTTGGGGGCTGGGGGTGACAGGTATGCTTTCGTGGTATTGATGATATTTATGACCAAAACATTTTTTGAATTCCTCTTTTTGATTTACCTTTCCAAACCTGCAGGGAGATCAGATTGATACTGTCAAGGGTAGGTTGGTTTCTAGAAACACTAAAAACTCATTATAAATATACGAAAAAAGCTTTCATTGTATTCCTATGAATTATGCTAAATTCTAGTGATATAATCCTTTCCCTCAAGGTAGATATATTTGAATAGGGAAAGATAACACATCTAGGGAACTGATTCCAGGGAAGGATATTTTAGTCTAAGGAATCACAGGGATGGGGAGTTGATCCATAGATTTGTCAATTGTAAGACCTTTTCCAAAAGAAATGGCAGCATTAATTTGATTACTCTGTATAGAAAAAGAGTTAGAAGGAGAGGAGAATGAACCAAACATTATGAATAAACATTTAAATTGGGTAATACCATTTTGGTAAAAATAAATGAAGTGTGCATTTAACATAATGAGACTAATTTTCTCATCTGCCACTTAAAGTGACTCTGAAGAAAACTACAGAAGGAACTCCAGAAATATTTCAAGCAATGGTAGTATCTCTAGGATAAATACTGTATAAACTCACAAGAAGGCTATTTTGGAGGATAACAGTCATTCGGTCTGTTTGGAGGATCACAGTCATCAATTTTCATATGTCAGAAAATTGGTCATGTTACTTTACAGCCATGCTTTAGAAATATGTCAATTCTTAAATTGTTTCAATACACACTTATTAAACCTCTCTAGTCCCAGATAACTTTTATTCCAAAGTACTGAAATAATTTATTTTATAAGCATTTACCAAGTGCAGAGCACTGTTGTAGGGACTTGGAGTGAATATAAATTAAATAAGACACAGTTTAAACACTGATTGAACTTATATAGGAATAACTCATTTTATTGCTCTTTATTTCACTTTGCATAGATTGTGTTTTTTTACAAATTGAAGGCTTGTGGCAATCCTGTGATGAACAAATATATCAGCATCATTTTTCCCACAGCACACGCTCATATCGTGTCACTGCACACATGTTGGTAATTCTTGCAATATTTCAAATTTTTTCATGATATCTCTTACATTGGTCTATGATCAGTGGTCTTTGATGTTACTATTGTAATTATTTTGAGGCACCACAAATTTTACCCATATAACACAGAGAACTTAACTGGTAAATATTGTGTGTGTCTTCTTACTGCTCCACCAACCATCCATTCCCCTATCTCTCTGCCTCTCCTCAGGCCTCCCCAATACCTGAGACATAATATATTTAAATTAGGCCAATTCCTGGCTTCTAAGTGTTCAACTGAAAAGAAGAGTCAATGCAGCCAACTTCATTATTGTCTTTTTTTTTTTAAATTGCCACAGACACCCCAGCCTTCAGCAACCATCATTCTGATTAATCAGCAGCCATCAACAGTGAGGCAAGACCCTCTACCAGCAAAAGGATTCAGCCTCAGGTTCAGGTGATGGTTAGCATTTTTCTTTTAGCAACAAAGTATTTTAAGTTAAGTAATACATATTTTTAAGACAAAATACAACTGTATACTCAACAGACTATAATAATGTAAACAACTTTTATACGCACTAAAAATTATCAATGATTTCTATGAAAAAACAGAAGTCATGTTTTGATCATGACACAATAGAATTAGGATTCAAAAGAATTCAAAAGGCTAAAGTATGACTATAAATTAACAATATGGAATTTAATAGGAATAAATGTCAAGTCCTTTACTTGGGGGTTCAAATAATCAATTGTACAAATGCACGATGGGTGAAATCTGGCTTAACATAAATAAATGTAAAAAATGGGCATTTTAATTATGGTAACTTCAAATAAAAGTTCATAAGTGATATGAAAAAAAACATAGTATTGCATTATATTAATAAAATCAGAACAGAGGTAAGTATTCCAAAATGTTCTGCTCTGAGAAGATATCTTGGGTACTTGGATAGCATCTTTCAATTTCAAAGCTCAGGCCCAACATATTGCTCAGGCAAATATATGTGTATGCAATACACGTATGTACCTATACACATAAATTAGTTACACAACACACTCCATCCTATATATCCTATATGTGGTACTGAAAGATAAAATGAATGGTGGAAACAGAAATAAAACATTTTCAGAAAGCATCTGGTATGCATTTTCAGCAAAAGGCACATTCACATTCTAAAAACAAAAACCAAACCTGTAACTTCTAGTGTCCTTCAACCGTTCCATTCCAATGGCTTGAACAGCTGGCTACTAGAGCTTTATTTCAGCAGGGGAGAATTCGGTTAAGCAAATCTTTCTCTGAGGTAGGAAGGACTGTGAAGAAGGAAAGTCAGCATATTGCATGCCAAAGGTGCAACTGCCAATTTAAAGGTAATTTCTTTTGAGGTTCAGATGTTAATAGAGACATAAAACATGAAAACCAAACAGAGTGACTTCATCTAAGTCTGAAACAAAATTTAAAAAACAAAACAAAAAACCCTTGTAGGCACTTGATAGGGCATCAGAAGAGGTGATCTGGAAGGGTGAAGGAAGAGGTGATTAATTTTTTATTGGATCCAAGATTTAGAACTGGAAGGGATGTTAGAAGCCAACTAATCTAACCCCCTCATTTTCCAAATGAAGAAATTAAGTTACAGAGAGGTTTAGTGACTTGCCCACAGTCATATAACTGACAAATATTTGAAGTGGTGTTTGAACTCAGTTCTTTCTGATGTTAATTTATCCACTTTGCCATGCTGCCATCTCATCCTTGATACCTTAAATAATCTCCTCTGCATAATATAAAATACAGTAATTATTGGTATTGATACATGTTAACAGAATAACAGTAGTACTTGGCATTTACATGGGATTTTACTGAATTTATTTAAACATGCATTATCAAAATAACCTATTCAGTTAGCTAGGGCATGTTTTCTTATTTATTTTATATTTGAGGGAAATTAAGGTTAGGTGACTCCCCCAAGGTCACACTGGCTAGTAACTGTAAGAACCAGGGTTTTAATCCTTTTCTTCAGATCCCAATTCCAGAGCCCTTTTGGCAGGGTTTGGCACAAAGAGTAATAGTCCAGTACACGTCTGCTACTATTATTAGCAGCAGCAGCAGTAGAATCATTACTGAGAGACAGCTTGGTATAGTGTATAGAGATCTGGGTACGGAAACAGGTAGATTTGGGTTCAGGTTCTGCTTCTGATCCGGGTACTGATCAGCTTTGATAGAAGTTCCATCCCAAGAGCTCCCTATAGCATTATTCATATAATAATGATAATAATCATTATAGTAATTATTATTGATAGGTTCCATTTCCTTTCATTGATCTTTGTTTTGCCGTTCAGGGCCAACCCAACTTTACAGAGTCCTTTTGAAAATTAAACTGTCAGCTGCATTGAATGCTTTAAAATATGAATGATCAATTTAAGTAATATTATTATTATTTACCACAGTTAGTTTGTTAGCTCAGTTGAATCCATTTCTCACTCAAAACAATATAGGCAAGAATATTACATCAATCCCTTGCTGGTATGGGCATCAATATGGCATGACAAAGAATTCCTGGAAGCCAAAATCCTTGATTTTCCTTTTAGAAAGACCTATAGAAAGCAGGGGTGCATTTGTTGCTTAGTCTCTGAAGTGATGACTGGCCTTACTGTGATGCTTCTCAACTGCCACATTCCTTTTAGTCTCTCGGTCAGAACCACGTCCTATTTGCACCCCTGAATAGGTCTGTATGATGTTTTTTACCATGAAAGAAGGGATGGCTATATCAATACATTTCCCTAAAATTTTCACCTCATCAGAAAACAGAATACTGTATCTGGTTTGCTGGCCAATGCTGCTGAGGAGGATGGTGGTAATAGTTCCAGTCTCCTTGGATATCACTAGGAAGCACAGGCAGGTCTTTTGCTCTTTCTCACAGAATATCAATGACAACCACCTCATGGGAACAGGGAAATAAATATAGGCTGGCTTTTTTGAAAGGCACTGGCACAGCAGAAAGCTTCTATTCAGTATGGCTAGTTTGTTTCCTGGAGGTTGGGGAGGGGAAGGGTACTTCTGACTTGAAAGACTGCTTCTAAAAATTAAAGATGAGACATCGGTGGGAGGCTAGCTAGAAGACGAAGGCTTTATTCCGAACGTCACATAGTAATACAAATAGCCCTGACAGCTCTGAAGCACAGAGTTAGAGCCATCATGCACAGTTTACAAATGAAAAGAAATATTCTAATTCCATTTGAAGATGTTCTCCCCCTGCCCCCATCCACCATCCCCGTGTTTAATACCATGCTCCCAAAGTGGTGGGAGATGACATAGCATTTTTGCTCCCTGGAGAATACCATTCATTTTCACTTTATTTACATTTATTGAACACGGACAATGTGTTGCTAACTGTAAAAAATTGCCTCTCTCACCCCTTGTAAAATAAAAGGGTAGAAATCGATTCTTCAGAATAAAGCCAGAAGTTAGTAGTTTAAATTATTCAGGCAAAAGCTCAATACACTTCTTCAGGCCTTCCAATTTTATATGCTACTGATTGACAAGCCCTGCTAAAGTGACATGCCATTGGGAGTGTGAGGCTATGGGTTAAGATCAAGAAGTGAATAACACAGAAATGCTTCACAAGTCATCCAATTCAAAGTTAACTCATCCCCCTTATTAAGATTCAAAGATACTTAAGCATATTTTTAAATATTAAAAAATGATAAGCAATGGATGAGAAAATGAATATCATAATTCATTTGAATGTCATCTTAATAGATCCAGCTTACTTTTCTTCTTTCACTAGTGTCAAGTTCAATTGTAGATGATAAGTCTTGGCTATTATTGTAAATATATCTTTTGTGCTCAAAATTACTTACAAAACGCTAATCAGGATTATTTCCTCCTCAGCTCTATTAGCATAGCCCTTCAAAGCAGAGCTCCTAAGATTTACAGACAGTTTTTGAATAGTGAAGACCTCCCTGTGGCACTGGAAAATTAAATTCACTCTTTTTTCTCCTTCTGCAGAATGCTTATTCCATCAGGAGTAATTTACTCTAATTAGGGATTGTGTGTTCTGAAAATATAAGTATTTCTTGAGGAAGAATTAAATGTTTTATAGTTTCTATGTCCCTGTCAACTTCATAAATGAACTTAAGACCCAAATCAATTCAAAGACTCTATTGTATCTATCAGAGCAAATCACAAGATTGGGTTAGGGCATAGGTCATCTGCCCTGCTAGCTGTGGTGCTCCATGACAGAGACCAAAGTGATAGCTATTCTTACAATCACAAATTTTCAGAGCTCAAAGGAATCTTCAAGACGTCTAGTCTGAAGTCATCATTTTACAGCTAAGGAAGCCAAGGACTAGAAAAATGAAATTACTTGCCCAATGTCACAAAATCAGTTCCAGGTAGAACTAGACAAATACCTCCTGGCTTCTAGGCCAGTGTTTTTTCTATTTCATCCACTGGAGGCCTTTGTTAGAAGAATTCTATTAACAATAGCAGAAACAATGACAACTAGCATTTATGTAGTACTCTAGGTTTAGAAAGAGTTTTACAAATATTGCTTTTGCTCCTCACAAGAACACTGTGAGGTAGATACTATCCCCATTGTACTGATGAAGAAACTGAGATAGACATGGAACAAGTGACTTGCCCAGGGTCACACAGCTAATAAGCATCTGAGGCTGAATTTGAACTCAAGTCTTCCTGATTCCAAGTTTATTGCACTACGTAGCTCCCGAAATATCAATTTACACTCTAAAATTTGAATTTCACATGTCTTTCTTTGAGCTTTGACAGGGTAACATCTGGAATTCTAATACATTATAAAACTTTTCAAAGTCTTACCTGTTGTCTTTCCAGCAAAATTTAACAGTACTTAGGATGACAGGATACACTAATCAAAGGCTCCTTAGAGAGCAACTAATCAAATTGACTCATTTTACATATGAAGAAATGGAAACCCAGAACAATTAAGTGACTTGTCCAAGGCTAGGTATCAAAGCTGAGATTTGAACTTAGGTCCAGTGCTTTTTTCTATATTCCTCCTTCCTTCTATATATTTCAGAAAAGTCTTTTCCTTAGCATTTACTTAACTAAGTGATTATTTGTTTAAGCATAATTTAAAAAGGAATTCTTATATATATGCATATGTTCATACACACATGTATGTATATGGGTGTGTATATATTCATTATATTTGAAGATAACTAATGGTGGCATTACTGGACAAAATAATCATCTGTGTTCTGAAAAAAAATAAACAGAAATAAGCTTAATAAAGTGGGATGGGGGTGGAGGAAGTATACATAGGAAAAAAAAGTAAAGTCTTACACCTCCTTCTAGATTATTTATGGTGTCTTTGAACATGGTTACATGAAAGAGATGAAATACAAACTGGAATTGTTTTTTAATCTGCTTCGTTTTGTTGATGGTGGAGAATAGATTGGACAGAATGCCAACAATATCATCAGCATCAGCATAAACCATCATGCAATAACCTTGTGAGCTTCTCTAGGCAATCAAACATGTTCAGGTCGCTGTAGCAGGAGCTTTACTAATGGCGATGAATGGTGAATGAGTGATGAATGGTAAAGTAATAGAGAAGGCTCAATATCATGTGTTTTCTTATCTTAACCACATAGCAGAGAGCACAACCATTCATTGTTTAACATTGTTGACTGTAGCTGACAGCTACATGTGATTCAGGAGTGCCCAGATGACCACAGTTCCCAGTAACAGATCGAAAAACAGACTTGGCAGGCATCTGATCAATGCTGACTGTGAGTACTGATGTTATGTAGAGAGTGTCCAGATTCAAAACTCCTCCCAGTTTTGAAATCATGTGTCATTTTGTCAGCATTACAACTGTTGAGTTTCAAAAGCCCATACAGATGTTTAAACAGTCCCTTCCTATCTCCTTAAAAATTGGGAGCTGTATGCCATCAAGTTTGGTACTGTGTCCATTTTTCATGCCTTTAATGACATTTTTAATTTTTTGGAAACTGAAACTTGCAAATTAAATTTTAAGAGCTCCTAAATATTTTGTGGTGTCTTTTTCATCATGGTAAAATATGTATGAAGAGAGCACCTAAAGAATTTCTCCCATCTTTGACCTCATTTTTGACCCCTTCCTATTTACAATGCCAATAGTGCCATTTTCGTTATCCAGAAAGTAGTGGTGGGAAATAGGGATACAAACTTGGGCAGAGTATATCATATGAAAGAATGTTTATTTTATTATGTAACTTATGTGTATGTGCCTCTCTTGCTTTCTGAACCCTCCAGTACCATAGTAATTAACTTGTAGGGTCTTTAGTCACAGTGACTTTAATATCTTTGGAAGACCCTTTAAATTAAAAACTTATTAATCTGCATGACATGGTGAGATTATATACAGATATAACTAATTCAAGCTGAATTAAATTTATTATTTATTTTTCTGTTCTAGTCTATAGATATGTCAGCAGTGAAAAGATTATCCTTTCCTCTTCCTTTTCTACATCATGATATAGTGTTCATTTATTTCTTTGGGAGGTCTGATTACTCCCTCATTTTCTTTTCAAAAGTTGATAGTCATTGTAAATATTTATGGATATTTTCCAGAATGTTAGTGCATGAATTTAAAAAATATATATACAGTCACTTTTTGGTTAACTTGCTCTAACTCACCAAGACCTGCAATAAGAATCTATTTACAGTGATTGTTTAAGGACTATGACTGCTTTTGGACCAATTATGATTTGTATAATATTTTATTTAAATTCTTTTTTTAGAGTTTTTACTGGCTTTTGTTCTTTCCCTGTTTCTCAAAGGGAAATAACAGTTAATTCATAACCATAATTTCCTGAAATGTCCAATGAAGTTTTAGACTTTTTGAAAGCAGAGCTCATACTATATATTCCTTTTGAACTTCATTTATTCATTTGCCTATTTAACATCTAAGAACTATTTACTAAGCCCAAATATGTATGTGGTGCTGTTGTGGGTGTTGAGTGTTTAGGGGTCAAGTAAATGCAAGAATGAAATATTTACTTTTCAATAAGGTGACTGACTACATTTTTACCAGGACACATTTTAAAGGACCTTTTTGTTTAAATTATGCTACAAGGATTCAAAAACAACATTTCATTCTTTTTCACGAAAATAACTGATACTTATATAATACTTTATGGAATTTTATTCATCACCTAATTTGGTTCTCATGACAATCTTGCAAGACAGTCAAGGTAGGTATTACTTAACATTTGTCTGTTTCAGTTTCTTCACATGTAAAGTGGAGATAATGATAGCATCTACCTCACAGGGTTGTTATAAATAACATAGCTAGTAATAGAAATCACAGCTAAGATTTTGCAAAATGCTTTCAAATATCTCATGAGTCTATTACTATCATCATCTTATTAATCTACATTTTACACTCATGGAAAGTGAAGTAGAGAGAGGTTAAGTGACTTTCCCAGGGTCACACCTCTAGTAAGTATCTGGGGTCAAATTTAAACTTGTGTTCCTGACTACAGGTCCAGTGTACTATCCACTGTGCCACCTGGCTGCATCATGGCGGCTATAACATGAGATAATATGCACAGCATTTTGCAAACCATAAAACACAATATAAATGCTAAATATAATCATATCATCACTTTTAGTCCCATTTAACAGACAAGCAAATGAGGAACAAGGAAGTTGAATGACTTATTCAAGTCCGTACAGGAAGAAGGGTCAGATCCCAGGATGAAAACAGCTCTCTTTGATGCTATAGTGTTCATTCTATTAAGCACTAGTCTATGTGTCAATAAGGTAGAGTAGGCAAATTTTATCACAAATTTCAATCTGAATTCACATTATAACAATATCCCAATAACGCCAAGCATGTTGTGAGGCACACAGCAAGCACTCAGAACTTGCTGAATTGAAAATCCATTTTCTACTGCAGTGCTTCCTTTCAACTCTTCTAATCATGTATGCTGGGCCATCAATATTTCAATATAATTAGGAATTCATTATTTTCCATTATTCTTACAACTTCTAGTAGCCCCGGTAGATCTCAAAAGCATTCTGCATGATTTGCAATAAATTAAATGAGCCAAAACTAAGGACCAATCTCTTAGGAAAGGGGCTATATTTGAAAATAGGAAATAGAATAATTATTTTATCAGGTGAGCAAACACATGTTATGTCACCCATTTCAAAATGAGAGAATCATGTAGAAATTCCCAAAGGATAGGAGAGGATATAATGATATTTAAGGCAAAGGATATGGCTATATTAAGAAAGAAACAATTTGTGGATGTTTCATGCCATCATAGTCTTTTTCATGTAAGAAGAATATATGGCTTCATACTCCTGACCTTTCTTTACTGGGCATTGACCTGCCTCTGAACTGAAAATCTTATCTATTTGAACAAATAATTATGTTTAGGATATAACTATGACAGCATACACCATGTTCATTTTCAAGAAGGCAAAGGAAATAAACAATATCATGCCTGTTTGTGCAGATTCTTCTACTTAATAAACTTGGATAGTGATTGTATAGTTCAGCAGATGTTAGTCAGCTATAGCACTTGGAGACTTAAAATGGAAAAAAATGGGAGGTACGGGACCTTGGGTCAGTCATTTAACTTTGTTGAATTGCTATTTCGTTTTTCTGAAAAATGGAATAATAATGCTTGTTCTGCTGCCTGCCACGGGCTATGGCTAGGCAGTTCCCATGGTGCTGACTGAAGCCTGCCTGGCTTAGAGACTGGAGAAGCAAGTGGTAGATAGTGGTGGAAAGGAAATCATAAAGTCCTACCAAATGTAGGCAGGGAGTCACTGAGCTGGAAAATCAAGATCGATCCCTGGGGACACAATGGAGCTAGTGGCCAAGAAGGGAAAACTGGCACTTGAAGCAAAAGCTACTCCCAAAACCTAGAATTGTAACCAAGTCCAAAAGGATCACCAAGAGGCAAGGGCTAAGGGCAAGACTATAATATTTTTGAGATATATATATATATATATATATATATATATATATATATATATATATATATATATACATACACACACACACAAAAGTCGCACCACTTAAAGTGCATCTTATGTACCTAAGACTTCTATTAACAAGGTCAATTCAAGTGTTACATTTAACTAAAAAGTCAGCCTATAGGCCATGCTTAAATGTTCTGCAGAATCTTGTGGATTTTAATGTTTGTCTGAGTTTAGTTCCCTCCACCTTGGTTTTCTTTCCATACAGCGAAGTGGGAAATGTTGCAGCTGGAGGAATCTAGAGACCTCACTTTGATACTTACTAGCTTTATGACTATGGGCAGGTCTCAAAAACCAGAACCTCAGGAAAAGGACAAATGTTACCTACAATGAAGCCTCCAAGACCAAACTGAGTATCAAAAGATTCTCGCCTCCAAAAACTGACTTAGTTTTGTCCTATTTTTTTTCCAGATACAAAAATTCCAAGTTATAGCTCTGGTATCAGATCTCCTCATTTAACCTCCAAATTTTTATGTTTATTGTTTTATTAAGTCATTTTTAGTCACATTCAACTATTTGTGAAGCCATTTGTTTTGTTTGTTAGCTCATTTTTTGTTTTACAAAGATACTAGAGTGGCTTTCCATTTCCTTCTGTAGCTCATTTTACATATGAGGAAACTGAGGCATACAGGGTTTTGTGATTTGCCTAGGGTCACATAGCTAGTGAGTGTCTGAGGCCAGATTTGAACTCATGTAGATGACTCTTCCTCACTGCCGGGCTGGCACTCTATTCACCACACCACCTACCTTCCCTAACCATAATAATGCTATGGAATTTCAATCCAATAATGACAACTCCCTATTAGACACCTCTTCCTAGATATCCTGTAGGCATCTCATACTCAATATGTCCAAAATGGAATTCATCACAATCTTCCCCAAAATTATTTCTTTTCCAAAGTTCTGCATTCTCTTCAGGGTACCTTCACTGGTCCTAGTTAGCCAGGTTCATAACTTCAAGGTATTGTACTATTCTGTTTCCTTTATGCCCCCCTGATATTTTGGCAATAATTGCCTAATTCTCTTTATACCCCCTGATATTTTGGCAATAATTGCCTAATTCTCCCTCTCCAATAGCTGTTACATCCATCCTCTTTCTTCCATTCACACAGCTACCACCCCACTTCAGGCCTTCATTACCTTTATTCTGGATGACTCTAATAAAAGTTTCTAGACTGACCTCTCTATTTCTAATTTCTCCCAATACCAATCTACAACAAATGTGGCTGACAAATCTCCCCAAGGGATAGTTCTCTAGCAGCTAACCCAGAGCCTGTCACTCAGGGTGTGCTTAGTAAATCACTGATAGCTTCATTGACCGTGCTGCTGTCTTGCTCCAAAACCTTCAGTGAATCTGTATTGCCTTTAGGATAACACATAAGCTTCTCAGCCTGGCATGCAAATCTCTCCACAATCTTGTTCCCATTTAACCTTTCCCCAGGCTTATTTCATACCACTTTTCTTCACAAATCTACATTCTTATGTAGAAGCTATTCCTAGAGCTTGATGCTCCATCTGCTATCTCCTTTTATTCATACAAATGGTGCCCCATTCCTTGAATGAACTCTGGATTCAACTTTGCCTATCAGCATTCTTATTTTCCTTCAAAGTTCAGATCAGACATCTCCTTCGTGAAGCTTTCCCTGCTCTCTGTATCCTTCCCTCCCCCCTTTCATCCCAGTTCTTAATGTTCATTTCCATCTCATTCTTTCTTGTACCCTAATTATTTCTCTATATATTGTGTCTTCCCATCAAAATACAAGTTCATTGAGGGTAGGAACTAGTTTTTTTGGTCTTTTTTGTCTTTTTCACCAGTGCCTAATATTGTATCTTGCCTACTTAGGTATTAAATCAATTTTTTTGTGGAATTATATTGGATCGAATTCCCTTATACTGGAGGATTTCTCCTCCTGCCTTTGCTATTTTTCCAGGATGATGGCTAAATAAGAAAATATGGACAACAGGATAGTACTTTTTAAATTGTAAACTTCTATATAAATGTGAGCTATTATTACTATTTTGCTATTATTTGTGAGGGTGCTTAAAAACTGCAGAATACTATCCATATATACATACAGCAAGAAAACATGATATATGGATCAGCACAGGGTCACTTCTGCTAAGAGGGAAAAAACATGCATTGAGATAGTACAAAGTGATTCAAATATTCCAAATTTCAAGTTATATGTATATTTCAAGTGAAATGTTATCAGGATAATATGAAGAAAAAATTGAACAAAGTTTCATGGAGGAAAAATACATAGCAGAATTATACAACAGTAAATAAAATATCCACTAGAGAAGGAAATGTTAAAATACTCTAGTATCTTTGCCAAAAACAAAAACTATGGACAGTATTAGAATGAATGACACTGGAAGATGAGCACCTTAGGTCAAGGTCCTGGCACGCTATGGTCCACAGGGTCACGAGAGTTGGACGTGACTGAATGACTAAACAGTAGCAAATTAAAATGATAATAAAATTATTATTTACATTTTGTAAATAAATCCCATGAGTAGAAATTAATGTTAAGAGATCAATAAGTTCTCAGAAACTTAGATTCAAAGAGAACTCTTGATTCAAATATGTATGAATACACATTAGTCTCATTTGCTATAGTTCTGCATCACAATAAAGGCTTCATACATTCTGTATTATAATACCAGATGGTCGGATTTTTCAAGGTCAGAATAAAATATTTCTCACCTCAGGACTGAAACTACAAAATAAGATTGTTGCACTGCAGGATTTCACAAGGTCTAAACCAAAAGACCGATAACCTACTGAGCAGGGACTGCCTAACACAATGTTTCATAGAGTGATGAGCACAATTTTGTCATTCTATCTATTTAATAATACTACACCATCACTGCTTTTGTAGGCCCTTTCAACTATCCCAATGTTGAAGCATGTGGGATGTTTCAGTGCCAATTTAGGCAAAAATTGTCATGTTCTCTCTTGAAAAAGTCAAGTCCTTTAATCCTAGATCTCTCAGCTACCTACTTAAAACTACCTTTCTTAATGCTCTACAAATATGTCCATGCCAGAGACTGATGATGTTTTATGTATTCTAAGTGCCAGCATTTGGATATATTAATTATTAGCTAAG
Source organism: Phascolarctos cinereus (assembly GCF_003287225.1). Taxonomy (NCBI): domain Eukaryota; kingdom Metazoa; phylum Chordata; class Mammalia; order Diprotodontia; family Phascolarctidae; genus Phascolarctos; species Phascolarctos cinereus. The sequence goes on along the minus strand of NW_027556180.1, from coordinate 145,529,882 downwards.
ACAAATCACATTTGTCCATTACGCGGCAACTTCATTCAAGAGGAATAGCTGTAGTGATATTCCATCAAAATACAGTGTCCATAAGTTCAAAAGTTTCTAAGAAGAATATTTTAAAAATTATTTATGTATTTATAAGATGGTAAGCCAATCATACCATTAATTTAACACTCCAGAACTATCACTGATACATTATAATCTATCTTTATGTGCATATGGCTGTTCTTTCTTTCAACAAATATTTATTGATTTATGGATGGTCAGCCTTCCAATCCCACAAGTTTAAAGTTAAAATTTTTCTCCATTCTTTTTTCTTAGTCTCTATATCCAACCTGTTGCCAAGTTTGGTTCATTTTTACCTTCATAACATCTCTCTTGTATGTGCTCTTCTCTTTGCCTTAGTCTCTACCTAATCCCTTTTTCTTTGGACTATTATGTTTTATTGTTCAGTTGTTTCAGTCACGTCCAACTCTTTGTGACCCCATTTGGGGTTTTCTTGGCAAAAATACTGGAATGGTTTGCCATTTCCTTCTCCAGCTCATTTTATAGATGAGAGAATTGAAGTAAACTGGGTTAAGTGACTTGCCCAAGGTCACACAGCTAGCAAGTGTCTGAGGAATATGAGTCTTCCTGATTCCAGGCCCAGCACTCTATCCATTATACCACCTACCTGCTCCCTTTGGATTATTATAATAGCATATAATTGTCTTCCTTACTTCTAATTTATTTCCTTTCTAACTCATCTTCCACAATGCCACTAAATTGATATTAATAAAACACAAATCTGACCATTTCACTCATCAACTCAAAAGGCCTTAGTGGTTCCCTGTTGCCTCTAGGATAACATACAAAATACTCAGCCTACCATTTAAAGCCCTGCCCCGCCCCTCTCCACCCAATGTGGTTCGCATCTACTTTCTAGCATAGTCTTACTTCATAATACACTTACTTCATGCATTCCCTATGCCAGCCTAATTGGTCTTCTAGTCATTCACGCCTTTGCACAATAGCACCTCATGCCTGGAATTTAGCACTTCTTTTTGGAATCTCTAGTTTATTTGAAAACATTGCTCCTATGTCACCTTTCCTAATACCTTAGTTGTTACTGCTCTCTCCCTTTGGAAATTACTATATATTACTTTGTGGAAATTACTATATATTACTTTGTTTAAGACGTTTATTTGCTTTTCTGTTTACATGTATCCTACTCAGAGAATTATGTCTTTTTAAATCTCTAGCGTCCGAAGGCAGAATTGCCTAATAGACAAAGTACCGGCTTTGCAGTCAGTAAGATCTGCTTTCAAATCCCACCTCTGACTCATCCTGACCTTGGGACCTTGGGCAAATTATTTCCTATTTCAAGGTCCTAGGCACCTCTTGATGAACAAAAGTGGAACAAGCATTTCCAAACTCTATCAGTACAGGGCATTAACTTTTTGAGAATTTCTTACATCAGTGGAATACTAGATCAGGTTTTAAAAAAAAAACAAATAATAATTTTGCATTAAAATAGCAATTTGTCTATAACAGAAAGAATAAAGGAAGAGTAGGGGAATAAAGAAATGATGAACAGTAGGGTCTGAGATGGATTATAGATAAGGAAATATAGAAGTAAAAAGAAGATGAAGACAAGAGCAAAGGGAGAGATAAAACCAGAAGGACAGAGTTAGAATAGGGGATAAAAAATAAATTCAGCCTTTAAAAAGCTATCTATTCAGTATATTGCTTAATTCTTTGCACCCATGAGGTATAACATTTTTGTAGGATTTGGGGGGGGTCTAATTTACCCCATTTTCTAATTTTCCCTAGTTATTCTTCTTACCAGGCAGTTTCATACTTTGTAAAAAAAAAAACCTGACAGAAAAATAAAGAATATCATGTTAATCCTGATCTGTTATTCTTTTGTAGTAAAATACTAATGTTATTATTACTACCAATTTTGTACATTTAAATAGTGCTTTAAAATTTGCAAAGCACTTTATACACAGCATTTTGGACCAGAGTAGTATTGGACCCATTGATAAGATCTGTTTCATGGCACTCATATGCTGGAAATAAACAACAACAACAACAACAACAACTAGATGATATATATTGAGCTGTCTACTCTATCTTTGTCTCTGTCTCTGTCTCTCTCTCGCTTTCTCTGCCCTTTAGACTTCATTGGCTCAGGGGACTGAAGAGTTTGGATACTGACATAATTTTCTATTCAATTGAGTAGTAAAATCCTCAAGGAACAACAGCCCCTTCCACTGTTTGGCAGGCCAACTACCATGGGCAACTCAGAGACAGAAGAGCTAAGTATTCTCCCTGCATAGCCTCACTGAATATCTTTTCCTTGCTATGGCTATGCAAATCTCATTTTGATAACTGTTGAATGACCTAGATGTGTCCAACTTCACACTAATATTAGACTGAAACAAGTAGGGTATTTGTATGAGTCAGGATTGGTCCACAAAAGCAGCTTTTGATACCTGAGGTCCTCTGTTCCCTAATAATAACCTGCCACATCGTTGATAAGTAATTGCCATGGTTTAGTAATGTTCAACTTTTTGTGACCCCATTTGGGGTTTTCTTGGCAAAGATGCTGAAGTGGTTTGTCATTTCCTTCTCATTTTCATTTTACAGATGAAGAAACTGACACAAATGGGGTTAAAGTAACTTGCTCAGGGTCACACAGTAAATATCTGAGGCCGGATTTGAACACAGGAAGTGTGTTCTTGACTTCAGGTCTGGCACTCTATCCACTGAACCACATTTCTAGTAATCACTGATACAGGTGTCCATCTTGCCACTTAGATTATATAAATAGATTCATCTTTGTGCACTTTTCTCAAATTTACGGTATAACAGCTTTTATTGTTCTATCTTTTTAATGACAAATCAGAGCCAGCAAAGAAACTCCTTAAGGGTTTCTAAATATACATTTTTTTTTAATCCAAGGAGGAAAGTTATAATCTTACACCTCATTTTTCAAGCGATCTCCATAGTAACATGATCTGTAGTAATTTTCACCCTGAAGGTACTTACTTAAAATTCATTTAACACACAGAACAGGAGCATTTAGAAAGATACTTGGTTTAAATACCCACACGCCTGCAGTAACTTTATGCAATTGCATCATTCAATATCTATTTGATTGGAAAATGCTTTCCACGGAGAAACAAGAAACCTGCTGGTAAGAAAGGACATGCTCTTTGTATTGTCTTCATATTGCTTGCTTTTGGTTGTAGTTTTTGTAGGGGTTGAAGTTGGGGAGAAAAGAACTAAAATAATTTTCCTCACCAGTAATCACTGTCATGCTTCTTTAAACTATTAACTATTAACATAAGCAACTGTTGTTGCTTAAGCAGCATGGCAAGAGGAGAAGGGTAGAATAAAATTGTAGAGAGGAGTAAGAAGAAAGAAAGTGAAGCCGAAAAGTAGGTGAAATGAAATTACCTAGAAAGAAGGTATCAGAGGAAAGGTTGTTGGGAGGGAGGGTCTTGGACAGTGATTTGCATACTTTTCTAAGCATGTTGTCCACAAAATGAATGTACTGCTTTTTTTCATCAGTCTCAACCTAACCCCACCTAAGCTCAAGGTTTATGACGTTTCCAGATATATGGTACCACAGGAGTTGGGTAACATTAAAAGACACTCAAACAGTTTCATGGACTAGAGGAACTTAAAGATAAAAAAAAAAGTCCCCACTTTTTTAAACTGTCTTACAACCTAAGGAACTGTGGTACCAAAGGGTTCATCAGAACAAATGATGCCAATTTTAATATTTTGCTTTCAGACTTCAAATGAATTCAGATATCCTGTCACCAACCATGAATACAATATAAGTTATGAGGACAAAGAATCTATTCTTTAAATTCTGCAAACCTTCAAGCCATAAGCTTCTTTGTTCATCATTAACTGAGAACATGGAACAATCCAAAGAAATAATTACTTTTAAATTACTTTCTAGAGCCATGACAAAGGCTTTAAATAAAAATGGGGAAGCATAAATCCAAACGGAAGGGAGAGAATATTATAGGAAGTGAAGCCCCAATAAAGAATGAAACAGATTCCTTTTTTAGCCAAATATAGAATAAAGGAATATTGTTTGGGGTTTTTGTGGGGTGTGTGTGTGTGTGTGCGTGTGTGTGTGTGTATAAGACAGAGAGAGGAAGAGAGAGACAGAGACAAGAGAGACAGAGATAGAAACAGAGACAGAGAGATAGAGGAACAGAGACAGAGAGAGACAGAGAAGACAGAGACAGACAGAGACAGACAGACTATGCTAGTGTCTACATTTTAAAATATACTTGATAAAATAAACTCCTAATTATCTGTTTGTAGCACTTCCAGAGCACTGTCAATCTCATTTTAATAACTGTCGAATGACCTAGATGTGTCCGATTTCATACTAATATTAGACTGAAACAAGTAGGGTATTGGTATGAGTCAGGACTGGTCCACAAAAGCAGCTGTTGATACCTGAGGTCCTCTGTTCCCTAACAATAACTTGCTATATCATTGATAACTAAATGTTATTGTTCAATCATTTCAGTCATGTTCAGCCACCTTAAAGGTGGTTCTATCTTCTGTAGCCCTTCCAGAACATTTAAAAAAATGTCTGAACAGCAGAAAACAGCTTAGTTTTTGAAGAGCAACACAGAGTGGTTTTCCAACATTCATTTGGACATCACTGCTTGTAAGGCTGTAGTGATGATCTTGATTGAAATCATTCAAATAATTTGGGCAAGGATTCTTTCTCCAACTCATATGAACATCATTAGTAGTTCTGTTCTCCGTCATGGTCCTACAGAACAACCTTTCCCAGGTTGCAGCAGAAAGGAAATTGCCATTTTAGCGTCCTTGAAGTCCCCTCCTATCCCATTTCTACCTATAAAGATCCTCTTCCTTTAAGGTTCAGCTCAGGTGCCACTTCTGCTGTGAAACTTTCCTGATCTACCTCCTTTCTCCATCTAAAATGCACCACCCCCATCCCCATTCTCAAATTTTCTGGAGAACCTTTTCTTGATTTCTCCTTTGCCTCTGTCATAATCTAACTAGTAATTTAAGGGAGGGGATCACTCTATTTTTCATTTTTGTATACCAGTGGGCACTCACATGTTTATTTAACTGGATTTGTTGAATAATGCTCTATTGGTCACCATGACAACAATGCCAAACTTAAAGTAAGTGTAAAACAATCTTAAATTGGTTTGATTTATTTAATTAAAAAATTTGAAAACACAATAAAAAGAGAGGTTAATTTAAAGATTTCTTGATGCAAAGGACTTGGTGTTCTTAGGCTAGGTTGGAGGCCAATTGGCAAACAGTTAACTGACTGTTTAGTTAGGGCTTGAATTGAGCAGGTGTCAGAGTGACTCTCTCTTCCTATAACAGAAAATATTACATAAATGCATTCTTCTTCTAAATGGAAGCACTTGTGGTAGTCAGAGAATACAACAGGATACTGCGTGAACATTTGGATAAGTTTACACACTTGTTATGCCATGCTAGAGTAGCTCGTGTCTCTCATTCAATTGAATCCTTTTCTTTTTTTCACCCTGCCAAAAGCAGAGGTAGTTTTCATCATTCTTATGCACTGAAAAGTCTATAGTTAAATTGCTGTATTATTTTTAATTCAGAAAATGAAGCATCTATAATCTATTTAGGATTAAGAATGGTTGCTTATAGCTCTACTCATATATTTCATAGGTATGGGCCTTTGGGTACTTTGATAACTAAACTTCCTTGGGTTGGGTCCAAGATCAAATTTTACCAATAACAGGATTCACTCTACTATAAAATAGCATAGTAAGATCACATTATCATGCTTAAGAGATGTAATATCTACAGTGCGGTGTAAAAAAACAGTAACAAAGAAATACAGCATAACATATCTCATTATCATACTGTCTGCTTTAGCTATTTAAATACATTTTCTTCAAATTCTCCAAAGAGTCAGTAGTTTGTGGTGATTTGTATTGATTTCATTAGAAAATGGGGAGTGGATGGTACTGGCTTTATATTCAGGTTTAACAACATTATCAGACTTTCTTCAAAGTATACATATAGCCCTGTGGCTGCTGCTTACAAGCAAACATCTGCCGGACTATTTGTTGGTGACATGAAAGATCTTAGTTCATATCTGGTACAAAGAGTTTCAAATTTCTTGCCAATGCTTAAAAATAAACAAATTCCTGAAATTCAAAGGAAAAGGAAATGTGAAATTCAAAGACAAATTAACTAGGACCAAATAATTCTTCAGAGAGCTAGAGAGTAGCATAAACTAGAAAAGGGAAAGGATCTGGAAAAAAATGTTTGTGGTAATTTTATTAGTGTATGCATTTTCCATAAACAATAATGTATAGACATAATAAAGCTGATGTGTGCATTTTTGTGGTCCAGATTTTCAGCTTCATCACCCTAAAAATATGTTTGTTAGTCCTGGTTGAACTCTTACTTTCCTGCACATGTATGTAGAATGGTATACTGCCTTGTATGGGGGAGAGGAGGAGAAAGAAATAGAGAATGCACAATGGGGAAGACCAAGATGGAATTCATCCTAATTTGAAGGACTATTACAGTTACTTTATAATCTATATTGTGGGCATACTAGGATAATGGAGAAAGGAGAAAAAACTATAGGGAAGAAGGATTTTTCAGGATGAACTTATATCTGTAAAACCCAGCCAGAGGAAAACCAAGTAAAATGGGCTTATTTACATTTCTCTTGTAGTCTTGAAATTTTAAAAGATGTCAAAAGAATATAAAACTGTTTCTCTGTTTCATCAAAATTAATATACACAAAGAATCTGTAGTCTAAAGTAGTGGGTATAAATTATTACTCAAGAAAAAATATACTTTAAAAAATAGTGTCATAGTTTGAAATTGACATAGTTGAAATTGACAAATTTTCCACATTGCTTAAAATGTTAAGACACTGCAGGTTTATATGAAGTGTATTAGCGGTAGAAAAATCATTTGGCCAAAGTATAGATTCTGATGTGATTTCTTATAATTTTAAATATACTCTAAGTATCATTCACTTTTGTTATATAGAAATTATACATGTAATCAATTAAAGGAAACTTGATTCTTGCTTTACTTCTTAATACTATATGTTTGAGTTTTCTGTGGCCAATCTGTGACTCCCTTGACAACTGGCTTAAGATCACTATTTCTACATACTTCTCATTGAATGTTTAATATTAAATCAATAGCTCATATTTATATAGTAATTTAGGTTTTACAAAATGGTTTACAAACATTATCTTATTTGATTTTCTCAATTACCTGTGAGATACTTATTAAAGTTGTTATTGTACTTAATTTACAGATGAAAGAACTGAGATTCAGAGAAGCAGTGATTTGCTCATGCAGCACAGCATGATAGAGAGAGAAAACCAGCTTTGGATCCAGGAAGACATGAGGTCTGGTACATATTGTGTGACAATGAGCTTGTGTCAATTCCCCAGTGCTCTAGGAAATTCTCTGAAGCTGTAACTTTCAGGAAAAGTATAGAACTGCATTGGTAAATGATGTCTCCTATACCAGTGAAATCATAAAACCAGTCCCTAACCTTGAAACACAGTTATCAATAACATAGTTATTAAATATTATAGACTAACTGGATCTGAATCTGGGACTCTAATGGAACCAAGTCTAGTACGCTCTCCATCATACCACCCTGACTCTACTGGACAGTGATTTGTTTTTTAAACTTTGTCTAACCATGCTTTTTATCTGTGACACCTGTCAAGACTGAAAAGTCCTCTTAGTACTCTGAAATTGCTGGGAGAATTCCACAAGGCAGTTGCAATGTAAAGATATACAATACTCCCTTGGTGTACTATCTTGGCATTGACAGAGAAAAATCATATTATCAAAGGTCATTTATGTTCTAAGCTGATTCAACCTTGTCTCCCTTTTGGAGTTAAAAGTAGGAAATGAGCCAATCATCTTTCAGCGTTTAATGATGTGTGAAACCCTTTTCCACCCTGGGCTGTGGAGAAAAATAGATTTGAAAATGATGGTAAAGAGGTATTAAAAGGCTAATAGCTTACCCTTTATTTTGCTGCATGGCTCAGTTTCCTATTATATCTAAGCTAAGATTTTAAAGCTAGACCTTCCAAAAGACTTGTCCCCTGACTAAGAATGAAGTTTATAAATGTTTAATGAAGACTGTATTATTCCTCTGCCTCTACTAACATCTTATTCTTATGCCTTATTTTAGCATGGAGATGACCTGAGTTCTCCAAAGCAATGCCAGATCCCTACTGAACAGGAAAGGCTTTGAGATTCTGGCTTGGAGGATTGTCTCTTTGTCATTCAAACATCTCTCTAAGGAAAGTGTGGGGAAACTTATTGCCAAAAGTCTGACCACGAGGGGATAGATTTGTTTTTCAAAAGCATAGCAGCTCATGCAAAACTCCTGGTTTTTTCCCCCCTTTTGCTATTTTTGTTTTTTAAGGATCACACAAGATATTATTTGTAAAGGGCTTAGGAGGTGCTTAATAAATGCTCTTTTCTTTCCCCTTCCTCTAAGGAGAGGAAAGGACATAATATCTGTTTTTAAGTAAAATTGTTTGATACATTTTGTTTTTATATACTCTAAATTTCCCCAGTATCACTCGTCTTCCCCCATTCCTACGGTCAACCATATAGCAAAAGATTTTTTTTTTAAATAAAAGAGTAAGAAGAGAAAAAAAAAATCACTGAAAATATATGCAAAGTTCCATGCTTGTGGACTTCTTATGTCTGAAAAGTGTATGTGTGTGTGTGTGTGTGGGGGGGTCTGTTTCCCTCACATTTTCCTACATAATTTTTTTTCCTCGCCTGAACAATCTCATAGGACCCTTGTTTATACCATTCCTACACCTTTTGTACATCTTATTTCGTAACATAATTGTATTTGTTTAAATATTGTATCCTCCAGTATAATACAGACTCCTTGCAGGCAGGGGCTATCTTACTTCTTGTCTTTTTATGCCCCAGTGTCCATCACAGTGAAGTAGGAGGAGGACATAGAAAAAGGAGGAAGAGGAAGATGAGAGAAGAAGAAAGAGGAGGAAAAACAAGAGGAAGGTACAGAAGAAGGAAGAGGAGAAGAAAGAGGGAAAGACCAGTTTTGTGTCATATTTTAAAATCTTCAAAATGCTGTACATTCATTACCTCATCTAATCCTCACAATAACCATGAGAGATAGGTTCTGTTATAGTCTCTATTTTTATAAAAAAGGAAAATCTGAGAGGGTAAGTAATTTGCTGAGGTTTACAGATACACAGGGTCTCATAGCTAAGTAAGTGCCTGAGGAGGATTTGAACTTATATTAGATAGAAGAATATTCTGAACTTTTTTCTTTTTTTTAAATCAATTTATTTTGATTTATCAACAATCACTTCCATAAGCTTTTGAGTTTTAAATTTTTCTCCTCCTCCCTCCCCAAAATAGTGCACAATCTGATATAGGCTGTACGTATACACTCCTATTAAACATATTTTCACATTAGTGATGTTGTAAGGAAGAATTAGAACCAATAGGAGGAACCACAAGAAAGAAGAAACAAAACAAAACAGAAGGAAAAAAGAGCAAATAGTATCCTTGGATCTGCATTTGAACTCCATAGTTCTTTCCTTGGATGTGGATAGCATTTTCCATCATGAGACCTTTGGAAATGTCTTAGATCCTTGCATTGCTGAGAAGGGCTAAGTCTATCAACATTAGTCATCATACAACTTGGCTCTTACTGTGTACAACGTTCTCCTGGTTCTGCTCACTTCACTCGCATCAGTCCATACAAGTCTTCCCAGGTTTTTCTGAAGTCTGCCTTCTCCTCATTTCTTATAGCGCAATAGTATTCCATTACATTTATACACTACAACTTGTTCAGCCATTCCCCAATTGATGGGCATCCCTTCAATTTCCAATTCTTTGCCACCACAAAAAGAGCTGCTATAAATTTTTTGTACATATGGGTCCTTTTCCATTTGTATGATCTCTTTGGAATACAGCCCTAGAAGTGCTATTGCTGGGTCAAAGGGTAGGCACATTTTTATAGCATTTTGGGCATAGTTACAAATGGCTCTCCAATTTTGTCAAGATTTCTCCTTCAGACTCATTTTTTCCACTTCAATGGGAGATCATATCTTGTTCTGATTTTGCTTTTTCTTTGTATCCTGAATGCTTAGCACAGTCTCTGTCACAAAGTACTTAAAAATGCCATTTGCTTGATTTATTTTTCTCACCTCTTAATAGCTATATATCTCACATAGAAATTCATCTGCCATCTTTTGTATTATTTGATCCTCCTATACTCTGCCTCAGACAGTGGTCTAGCAGGAAATATTCTCAAAAAGAAATATATTTTGCTTATATTTTCAAATGGTTTTCTCTGTATTTGATATATGTTGCTCTCCCACACGCCTAATACCTCTTTAAAAGACCCAACAGAAACACTTTGCCTGCTTCACCTAGAGATAGCTTAACTGTACTGATCTGATGTAGAACGTCATGGCTACAAGTCTCTAGTAGAGAGAAGTTCTTGTTCCAACCAAGGAGGCCTTGTTCCAACTCAGTAGTTCATGCTGTGAACCTTACTCCATCAAAAAGTGCCAGAAAAGCTATTTTATTCCAAAACAGAGACGTCTTGGGAAAGAAACTTATTTCAAACTGTTCAAGAAAAAAGGAACTGTCTATGTCTTCTGAAATCCAAAAGACATTAACTAGGGTCTTTTTTTTTGGCCTTTTGGCTCCAAACATATCAGGGAGTAGCAAGGCAATATTAACCTGAATTTGTAGGAGAATTTTGGCTGTCAAAAGGACGAGGGTAAAAGAGTAAAGTAAATATGCTGTATGGTAGAAAAAAAAGGAAATCCACTAGGTGTATTTGTACTGGCAAGCACTAGCATGCTCAAAAGTTCCTCAAAACTGTAGAAGCTACTTTTCCATTTATACCAGGTGATGGCCCATAATCCTGTTCTTTGCCCTAATAACTCTATTCTACCATGGGCCACATAATATTTTTGGATAGAAAATATTACACACAGAAGTCCAAATACTATGTGCCCTCCGCTAGATTTAATTTCTAGTAAAAGGCTCAGAACTTTACATGTTGGTGACAAACAAAGTTTAACTTATGTGGAAGCCGATTCAGAACAGTATGTGCCTGATGGGACAACTGACTCAGCCTCCAAAGATGCTGCCGAGAAACCTAGAACCTTTTCAGTTAGATTCTAGGGTTTTGTTTTGCATTTTAATGCAAATGCTCTTTCAACCTAGCAAGACACTGCAATTTTATAATTACTTGCATTCTATGAGATAGGTGACTTCTTTTTTTTTCTTAGGCAATTGGGGTTAAGTGATTTGCCTAGGGTCGCACAGCTAGTAAGCGTCAAGTGTTTGGTCTGAGGCCAGATTTGAACTCAGGTCCTCCTGACTTTAGGGCCGGTGCTCTATCCACTGTGCCACCTAGCTGTCCCTACAAGTCAAATTTTGAGAATATCATATTATAAATACAAGATCACTCCTGATCTGTATCCTCAGCTGCTTTTGATTCCCTGCCAAAATTACTTTGTACTTCTAATTGATTTACTCAACTCCATTCCACTTAATGTAAATAATAAGATGCTCACTCAATCAATCATAGAATTTTGTGTGAAAAAAACCTTCAAAACTGGAATGACCAATGCCAAGGAAATTTGGTTACAACACAGCACTTGTCTATAAATGATCAAAATCGAACTGCATCTGTTGGAAAGGTTAGAGTAAGTGTGGCATTTAGTTAAACCTCCAAAGAAGGAACAGATTGGGGAAAAGGAGAGGCCTTAGAACCTGCAGTGGCACTAGGTCTGTATCCCAAAGAGATCAAAGAAAAGGGAAAAGGAGCTATTTGTACAAAAACATTTATAGCAGCTCTTTTTTTGTGGTGGCTAAGAAGGGGAAATTAAGGGGATGACCATCAAATGGGGAATGACAGAACAAATATGATTGTGATGGAATACTGTTGTGTTCTAGGAAACAATAAGCAGGAGGTTTTCAGAAAAACCTGGGAATGCTTATGCAAACTGATGCAAAGTGAAGTGAGAAGAACCAGGAGAACATTATACACGATAACAGCAATATTGTGAAGATTATCAACTGTGAAAAAAAATTAGCTACCTTGATCAAGACAATGATCCAAGAAAGTTGCAAAGAGTCATGATGAAAAATGCTATCTATCTCCACAGAAAGAACTGATGAACTCGGAATGTAGATGGAAGCATAAAAATGTTTTTACTTTATTTTTATTGTTTGTGTTTTCTTTTGCAACATTGCTAATATGGAAATATGTTTTGTATGACTTCACATGTATAATAAATATCAAATTTGTTGCCTTCTCAAGAAAGGAAAGGAGGGAAAGATTTTGGAACTGAAAGATTTTTTAAAATGATTGTCAAAAAATTTTACATGTAATTGGGAAATTGTAATGAAACAAAAATTATTTTAAAAAAAGAATCTGCAGTGGTCTAGCCTCAAGGCAGCTAGATAGCACAGTGAGCACAGCCTTGGTCCTGATTTCAAGATCTGAGATAAAATCCAACCTCAGACACTGATTAGCTCTGTGTCCTTAGGCAAGTCAGAAACCTCTGTGTGACTCAGTTTCCTCAACTATAAAATGCATACAGCAATAGCAGCTACTTCACAGGACTATGGTAAGGATAAAATGAGGTAATATCCATAAAGTGCTTAGCTCAGTACCTGGCACTGTAGTGTACATATTGTGTGTGTATGTGTGTGTACAATGTAGTATACATATAAATACATACACCTACATCAGTAGTAGGTGCTTACTAAGTGCTTATTTCCTTCTTTTCTCCCCTCATCCCTCGATGACATTATGGGTGGAACCATGGACAAACTATACAGAACCATAGCTCAACAAAGGAATCCAGTGAAGAAACTAAACCATGCCTCACAGGAACTTAAATTTTTTTTTCAATTAACAAAATTTTAGTTTTGATCATTATCCCATCTCCTTCAACTCTCCCCATTGAACAAACATAAAGCAAAAACTAGTAAAATATGCACAGTAAAGAAAACAAAGTCCTGCAATGGCCACATTCCTGTCTCATTCTGTACCTTCAGTCATCTCTTGCTCAGGAGATTGGTGTGAAGCTTCATCATTGGTCTTCTGGAATCCGGTTTCATTTTTGTCTTTGTCTAGCACTATACCAGGCATGTAGTAGGTAAGCACTTAAAAAGAGCTTAATGATTGATTAAAGACCCTGTGAAAATGCACTAAATCATTTTGTGGTGAATTCCTTCATCTATGGAAAAATCGCTTCCCAAATTTTCCATTTTTCAAAGCTTGTACATGTCTATCTTATGTTTTCTTTAAAATCTCTATATCCTTCCAAGGATTTGTGTACTTAATTCCAGGTCTTTCCAAACTCATTCATATTTTCTTCTTAACATTTCTAGAATTTCTTAGCATCTTGTATTCTTAAGCACTGCATTATGTTCTCTGTTTCTCCATAATCTCTATCTCTTTTAACTTAAATTTGTTGTCAAGATTTATCTTCCTTTACCTCTCAAGCTCATGAGAATCTTACCTAACTATGATCAAGATATCATGTTATAGTGGATAAAGGGTTTCATTTGAAGTCAAGTACTGGGTTAAAATTCTACTCCTGACCCTTAGCTAGTTACGTGGCTCTGGACAAGTTAAAACTTCTATGAGCTATGGAGCTCCTTGCTTATAGGATGGGGTTAAAAATAATTTCACTACCTACCTCAAAGTCATTGTGAGGAAAGTTATTATTTGGGGGGTACCATATTCAATCTATTGTCAAGTCTTTTCATTTATACATTCACAATGTCTCTCACTTATACCTCCTTCCCTCCTCTCACATAGCTGCTGCCACCTTATCACTTCACACCTGGACTATTACAATAGCCTTCTGGTCTATCATCTCTGCCTCACCTCAATATACTCTGATCCATCTACTCCACTCAGCTGTCAAAATGATATACATGTGTGACCATGTCACCTTTCCCCTAACTTTTACTCAGTAAACTCCAGTGGCTCCCAACTATCTCCAATATCAATTATCAAAGCCTCTGTTTGGCATTTAGAGCCTTTCATATCTTGGCCCCTTACTATATTTCCAGTCTTCTTACACGTGACTCTCCTTCACGTAATCATGATGCAGCTACAATGGCCTATTTGTATTATATAATGCTCCATCTGACAATTTTGTGCCTTTTCACTGACTGTTCCCCAGGCCTAGGATGTTCTCTATCCTTAGTTTTGCCTCCTGGTTTTCCCATCTTCCTTCAAAAGTCAGCAAAAACTATGAGCAAAAACTTTGTCCTCTTCTATTGCTCAGGCTTTGCATCTGAGATTACCTCTATTCACACTATATACATATACATATATATGTATATATCTTATATGTACCTGGTTATTTGCAAATTATGTGTTTCATTAGAATGTGAGCTCATTGAGAGCTGAGACCATGAGTTGTTTTGGGTTTTTTTTTTTGTATCTGTTTTTGCTCTTTGCTTTTTCCTTTCTTTGAATTCCCAGAGCTTAGTGCAATGCCTGACACATAGCAAAAGTCTAAAAAATGCATGTTGACTGACTGGCTAACTAAGTCTATAAGAAACTGGCCCCCACATCTGTCCTAGTGTACACTTCAGAGGTGGGTGAATGTTTAAAGGTAAGAGAGAGGAAATCCAGTGTCAGTTCTTCCAAAGTCATCACAGAGTTCTAAAATTATGAAAGCCTAGTCTCCTCAGACATGGTAATATTGGGGAAGTAGGGAGGAAAATTTATGATAGATGAAAAAGTAAGATACCTTTACTATTATATTTTTATAATGGGGGAATAGAGAACTAGCAAAAAAAAAAGTATTCTTGCACCCATAAATGTATTCTACATATGAGGATAGTACTTTTAAGTAGCTACAATTTTTTCCTTCTATGCTTCCTCAAATATTTCATCTAACAAAGGGTTACAACCTTCTAGCTCTAACGCTAAATCCTTCCATCATATCTGCAATGGTCACATCAGGAAACTAGCTGATATGAAGTACTAGCCTGTCTACAGAGCAAAAATGATAATCCTCAGAATCATTTGATATTTCAGGTTTTCAACCATTATTGGCAAGTCTGAATGAGCTACATGGAAATGGGTTGAAACTCAAGCAAAAGAATCTTCAAGTAGGTCAGCCATCTATCATATTTGATAGATGGAAAACTAGTTATTTCTTTGGCCACTTTTTCAGAGATTAACTGCCTATGAACTTGAAGTGACCCATGATTACAAGAGCTATTTTATCTTTCAAGGGAGGAAGAAAGTTTCATTTGGGAAGAAGGGGAAAAAGTGCATTTTCTTAGGTCCTACAAATACTTTTACATAAAATTTCTTCTAAGAAGACTTCCTTACCTAATTAGAAGTATGATGATCATTCCCAATCCCCTCCTCAACAATGGAATGTTGCCTCAATAGTCACCATGCCACTAAAAATTCTAAAAAATGTTGATTATTTTGTAGGGGAGTGGAGCCAAGATGTAACAAACAAATAAATGAAAGATAGAAATCTAAAATAAATAAATAAATGAAACCAGGAGCTGGTTTTATGAAGAAAAAACCAATAAAACAAATTATTGGTTAATATGATTTTTTTAAAAAAGAAAGAAAACCAAATTACTAGAATCAAAAATGAAAAGACTGAATACACCACTATTGATGATGAAATTAGAGAAATTATTAGGAACTATTTTGCCCAATTATATACCAATAAAACTCACAATCCAGGTGAAATTGATAAATATTTACAAAAATATAAATTGTTCAGTTTAACAGAGGAAGAAATGGAATACTTAAATAACTATCTGAAAAAAATACATTGAACAAGCTGTAAATGAGCTCCCTAAGCAAAAAATACCCAAGACCTGATGGATTTACAAGTGAATTCTACCAAAAATTTAAGGAATTATTAATCCCAATATTATATAAGCTATTTGAAAAAACTAGATAATGGAGTCCTTCCAAATTCCTTTTATAATAAAATATGCTTTTGATAATTAAATCGGGGAGAACAAAAACAGAGGAAGAAAACTATAGTCCAGTTTCCTTAATGAATATTAACGCAAACATTTTGGTTTTTAATTATTTACATTTAATATTACTAATAATTAATAACATTATCATACACAACATTATAACAAGATATGATATAAATTATTGGTTAATATTTTATTAGCAATATATTATTAAATAAATATTTAATGTTTAAATTATATCTAAATTAATAAAACTTTTAATACTAGGAAGGAGATTACAGTAATATATGACCAAGGTCAAGATTTATACTAGGAATGCAGGGCTGGTTCAATATTAAAAAAAATTACCAACATAACTGACCACATAAATAAAAAAAACCTGCAAAATCATATGGTTATAGCAACTGATTCAGAAAAAAGATGACAAAATATAACACTCATTTCTATTAAAAACACTGCAGAGCATGAAACTCAAAGGAGCCTTTATTAAAATGATAAGTAGCATCTATCTAAAACCAAGAGCAAGTATTATCTATAATTGGATAAAGTTGAAGCCTTCCCAATAAGATTAGAAATGAAACAAGGGTGTCCATTATCATCGACATTATTCAATATTTTATTAGAATCTCTGAATACAGCAAAAAGAGAAGAAAAACAAATACAAGGAATACAAATAAGCAATGAGGAAACAAAACTATCACTCTTTGTAGATGATATGATGGTATGTATCCTTGGAAAACCCTACATAATCAACTAAAAAACTTGTTGAAACAATTAACAACTTCAGCAAACTTGCAAGACATAAAACCCACATAGATCATCAGCATTTCTATATATTACCAACAAAGTCCAGCAGGAAGGGAAGAAAAAAGAAAAATTGCAAACAATATAAACTACTTTGGAGTCTACCTGCCAAGAAAAACCCAGGAACTGTATGAATATATTTACAAAACACTTTTCACATAAAGTCAGATCTGAACAAATGGAGAAACGTTAATTGTTCAAGGGTAGGCTGAGCCAATATAATAAAAATGATAATTCTACATAAGTTAATTTACTTATTCAGTGCCATACTAATCAAACTCCAAAGAATTATTTTATAGAGCTAGAAAAAATAGTAACACAATTCATCTGGAAGAACAAAAGGTCAATAATACCAAAGGAATCGATGCAAAGAAATGTGGATGAAGGTGGTCTAGTGGTTCCAGATTTCAAACTGTATTACAAAGCAGCAATCATTAAAGCAATCATTTATTTCTATTTATACAGCCACTATTCTAGGTTAGGCCTTCATCTTCTCTCGCCTGAACTATTACAATAGGCTCCCAATCCATCTCGCTTCCTTCTTCATCTCTCTTCAATACATCCTTCAGACTGACAGTTTAAAAGCACATTCCTGATAATGCCAATCTCTTACTTAAGAAAATTCAGTAGCACCTTTCTGTACCTAAGATTAAAAAAAAAAAACCACTTCTCTTTTTTGGAATGAATAACCTCTCATGAGCTAACTAATGTATTTTTGTAGGTGCATTACTAGGCGGCATAGTGCATAGAGTGTCAAGCCTAGAGTCAAGAAGACTTCTTTTCCTGAGTTCAAATCTGGCCTCAGATACTTGCTAGCTGTGTGACCCTGGACAAATTACTTAACCCTGTTTGCCTCAGTTCCTCATCTGCAAAATGTGCTGAAGGAGAAAATGGTAAACCAGCCTAGTATCTTTGCCAAGAAAGTCCCAAATAGGGTCACAAATAGTTGGACATGACTAAAAATTACTGAACAGTAACAGATAGATTACACATTTCTCCCCCTCATGCACTCTATATTCTAACCAAGTTAGTCTGAATTGATGCTCTCATGTATGATGTATCTTTGGTCTTCATGCTTTGGGTAGACTGCCCCACTCCCTTCTCCCCTCATGACTTGGCTGCACTTACCTCTGTCTTTCAGGGCAGCTCCCTTCAAGGCTCATCTCAAGTGCCACCTACTTACTATACCAGACCTTTCCTGATTCTTCCAATGGTTAGTGCTCTTCCCTCAACCCACCCCCCAAATTACTTTGTATCTCTTCCACATTTTTTTTTCTGTTTACATGTTGTTTACATAACTTAACCCTCATCCTCTCCATAGTATCCAGTATAATATAAACTCCTTGAGGGCAGGAATTGCTTTAATTTTTGTTTCTATGTTCCCACTACCTAACAACTTACAGAATAGATTCTTAAAAACTGGCATTTGCTGGACTGGATCGAATTTAAACTAGATAGGATAATAGGATTTAGAGCTAGAAGGAAGCTTAGAGGTTATTAAGTCTGATCTCTTGTTTTGATAGGTATGAAACTGGGGCTCACAGAGGTAAAGTAACTTAAAGTCCACATAGCCAGTAAGAACTAGCATTTGAACCCAGTACCTTTGATTCCAAATCTAGTATTCTTTTCACCATACCACCCTGTCTCATTTAAATGTCATGTTCTATTTTGAAATACACAAAGAACTATAAAATACATTAACATATGAAATCTGTATACTATTCTGTTGAGTAAGAAAAGCAGACATTTTCTCCACGTTACAGATCAGGAAACTGAGACTCAAAAAAATTATAAACTGCAGAGCCAGGATCTTGATTTCCTGACTCCTAGTTCAGAGATCTTTCTACTAGTCTGCATACGATCAACTTAAGTAATAATGTAAGAATATACTACATCCAAAGTACACGCAGAAAAACAATACACTTGAAAGACTCCCCCAAAAAAATTGAATTTCAAAAACAATGTATTTGAAAAGTTTTCTGGAAAAAGGCTAAATTAAAAAGTATTTTTAAGACAATCCAGTCATATTTTAAGTCTTTGTCTAGTAGCACAGGTGTCATCATTTCTCATCTTTCATTTTCTTGGCACAAGGGTTATTAAAACATTCACATACACACGCACATATACACACCCACCTTTGAATGGATCTGGCAGCGCCTTTCTCCCTGGAAAACATATATACATCACATAAAGTAGGTGTGTTCAATTTATAACTGAAAAATCAAATAATGACAGAAGAGGCCTTGCCATGTTTCTCTTGTAAATTATGTAGCGGTATTGACATATGACAGGTCATAAATACATGGAATAGTTCTAGTTACATTAGAGTAAACCACAAAAGAGAAGTTTATGATGTCACCAAGGGATCAGAATTATATTTATGACAGTCTGATGAGGGATATTACTTTTACTAGCCCCAGTGGATGATGATTTTATTTGGCATAACATCCAGTCCAACTCAGTCTGTTACTTCCATTAATAAGGAATATATGAAGGACATGCTTAGAAAAGGTTAAAAGGTGTGGATAGAACTTTTAATTCAAAAATCAATATAAAGGCCAGCAGAATGGATTTACACAGTATTAATAATGGTTCTTATGTTGCATACTGACCCTTGCCAAGTGCAAGCTCCTTGAAGGCAGGGACTATTCCTTTTTTTTATATACCCCTTGCCTTATACATACATAATAGGCATTTAAATGCTTGCTGCCCTGAAGAAGTCATTAGAACTTTGGCTGACTATGGAATAAGAATGTATTAATTTAGATTTAATAAAAATGATATGGAATGAAACAATCTGAAAAGGTAAAGGTATTTAAAAAAAACTATTTGATGTATCAGATTTTATTTTTCTTTTTATTATAATCATTATGGGTTTATTAAAATTAACAAGAAAATGAAAAAAAGATCTTGTACTTGAGGGAGATTTCCATGTCTTTCTTGTTTATTTCCTTATCGATTTATGATCTCATGTGGATATAATATGGGCATATGTGATGGGGGTGTGGTGGGGTGGGTTGTAGTGTTTGGCTTCAAAGGAGCTCACCACTCCCTCTCTGGCCCTCAACCTCCTGTGAGGTGGCTCTTTCCTACTTCTTCCCTTCAGCTAAGACTCCTGAGTAGATTTTACTTGGTTCTATTCTACTATTATTTTACCTCTAGTAGATATTCTCCAGGACCTGCCTGATGATGATGATGTCGATGATAGCTTACATTTACATAATGTCTATTGCCCCTCCCCCTTTCACTGCTGTCCAGGGAATTCTATGAGGATTAAAAGGCAGCCAGGTAGAAAAGTAAGTAGAGCAATGGGTCTTGACTCAGGAAGACCTGAGCCTCAGACACCTACTAGCTGTGTGACCCTGAGGAAGTCACTTAATTTCTTTTATGCCTCAGTTTCATCAATTCTAAAATGGGGTTTTAGAAACCTACCTCACAGGGATGTTGTGAGACTCAAATGAGATAATATTTGCAAAGCTTAGTACGTAGTAAGAATTTAATAAATGTTTGTTCCCTTCCCTTCACACTCCTTCTTCTAAGATGTAGAAAAAAGACAATCTTTTCATGTACAGTCAAAGCCCTATGGCTCCAGGGGGCTGCCTACCCAAAAACACTGCTCTCCATCGCCTTATTCCATTTGTATTTATAAACACTTTTATAATAGACAGACTAACTAGGTGGACAATCGTCACCTGTGCCAGTTTAACCAAGGAGGAAAATAACAGATAAAAAAAGCTCTAGACGGCTATGAAGTGACATGACAAGAAGAAAAACAAACAAAAAAGATTGTACTAGTAACCTAAGGGGATAATAAACGTCATTAGGGGCATTGTCCTGGAAGGTTCCAGTTTGGATTTGTCACAATGACTGGAGTGGCAGGTGACTTTCCTTGTTTAATCTGTTTTGGCTTATGCTACGTTCTTTGCAGCATTTCCTCAGGCAGAGTGGGAACCATGTAGGTTATCTTTCTTTGTACTATAAATAAGGGTATGTTTATCTTCAGAATTGAGACACTATCAAGTATTTAATCACTTCTATGACATGTACAGTTGCACACCACCCCCATTTCATTTTTACCCAATCTGCTTATTGAATACTCCCTATCTCTCTCTAAATCAATCAAGCCTAGTACCTTTGATTGAATACTATGTCATTTTGGTTGACCTCCTACACAGGAATGCCATTTTAATTAATGAACAGATGCAAATTCACTCCAAATGGGAAAATGCATATTCAAGATTTAGTAGTTTCCCCAGAATTCATTTAGGGTTTCCATGTACCCCATATGTTATCATTTCTTAAGTTTTAGAAATAATCCAGTTCTAACCATTTATAAGGAAAATTTGAAAAAAATTTCAAAGTGGATAGAATCACATTTATTCTTAGAATCAGGAAGAACTGGGTTAAAACCTAGTCTCAGACACTTACTGGCTGTGTGACCCTGAGGAAATCACTTAACCTCAATCTGCCTCAGTTTTCTTGACTGTAAAATGGGAGTCATTATAGCACCTACCTCAAAGAGTTGTTTACCTTCGTGAACTTAGTGAAAAACCATACTGTTTTTCTTTCACAGAATAGACAGGAAAGATAAAGCTCTGAAGGATATCCTAGATGGCTATAGTGACATTCTATTAGTAGCAGCAATACTGATAATGATGCTAACCTACTTTTGCCATACATTTTGTTAACATTTAACATTTTATGGTATAATTTGATATAACTACCCTGTGATTCAGATAGGAACCCTCTCTCCAAAGACAGTACAATGTATTTTATTTTGCTTTCCTTTTGTTGTATTAGACCATTGAACAGTGAGATCCTCCATTAAACTTTGAGCTCTCTAAAATCAAGCACTGTTTTTTTTTCTTTTTTGCCTTTCTTTGTAAACCTATTACTGAGCACAATACCCAGAGAATAAAATATCTCCACTCTACCAACTTACTTTGCCTTTATGCAACACCAACATTACTGAAAATATATACCTCCATTCCCACTCAACCCCAACATAAATCACAGAGAAGAATTGCAAGATCAAAAAATTCTAGTGCTTGATGAATTAAATTGACTAATATAAGGTGACCAATTTTCCACCTCAATGGGAGATTATTGGATTTTTCTATACAGAAAATCTGCATCATGTTCTCTTGCTTGTGTAAAATGATTCTAGCAAATGGCCCTGGGCCTGAACACTAGCCAACCTGGATATCTGCAAAAAGGAAAATTGATCTATTTCAAAGGAAATACAATTAAAAGAAGGGATAGAAGAAAATGTTCCTTCCTTCTATATTGGGAAGCATATGATACTTGACTGCTACAGAGATAGACATCTCAATGAATCTAAAAAAGAAAGCACATTACAGGAGAGGTGATATATAAAATATCACTGTTATTTTACTCCCTTTATAATATTTTTGCCCAAAATATTAATGAAAACCTTGGTCCTCCTGTACAGTCAATATTTATTAGACACTTCTTGATCCATGATTTACACTTTTCCTGTTAACACAGCAGAGCCAGTCTAGGTTAATTAAGACATCAGGAATGAGATTCAAAGGCTTTTCTTTAAAGTAATGAGTTATATTTCACTAGCCACAGCTCTCACACTAAATTAAATCTAAAATAATGAAGAAAAATCTCCAAAAAATGTATGTTAAATGTATGCTCACGATTCCATTTAGAACCTATATTTGGAAAATGAATCCAGACTTTTACTTCAGAATAACTAATTTATATGTGAAAGCAAATCAGTATTAAATTTTGGAGGTTAGACTAAAAGTAATGAGTAAGAAGATATATTGAGAAAAAAATCTAAATCTATTTTTAGGAAAACTAACTTTGTCTTTTCATTCTCTGAATCACTTTGCACCACCACAGTTCTCGATGACCACCATGTGGAAAATACAATTGTAAGCCAATTATAAATGTGCTAGTTCCAAACTGTGAGTTTTAGCTCAGGACACATTGTGCAGATAACTTTCAGGGAACAAAATGTTAAGTGGGATTTCTGTTGCTGCTAACATACTAGATCTTATTGATATATGATTCTAGAGTTAAAAAATATTGTACATATATTAGGATGAAAATAATACATGTATTTCTATGATACATCAAGGTTTGGTGACTCAAAATATCCTTGAGAGGTTAAGTGGAACATTTTTATTTTTAATTGGACCTGCGATTTCAACACTGCAGGGCTCTCCTGGTGAGGAATTTTAGCACATTCTTGGTATTTTACAGTCTTGGAGTGTTTCCTGGGGGTGTCGAGAGTCTACGTAACTTGATCAGGATCAAAATTTGAGCCCAAGTTTTAATGTGTTCCAAGGCATGCTCTCTGTATTCTGTCATTTTGCCTCTCAGTGGTAAATATTAATCTGATTTTACAGATTTAAAACAAACAAAAAACTGCTGTTCTCTAAGAAGGTGGGGTCTAGAATTGTATATATTCTGTGATTCCAAGTGAGGTTATTTTTCTGCTACAAAATGATGGTTTCAATGAAAATAGAAATAGTTTAAGTAGGATTAAATGATTTCAGAGTTTTCTTCTTATAATTTATTATTCCAAATTATAAAGTCCTGAGACCTTACAACTTCCATGCATCAAAAATCTGGAAATATGTCTCTCTGTTTTATGTCTCATTTGTTATTAATAAAAGTCATCTTTCAAATATTTTAGATGATTTTGACATAATTATGGGACAAAAATTATTAGATCTATAATGAATAATTTTTAAAAGTCAGCAAACAATATGTACAATGAGATTTTGTATTTTCCAAACTTTTCAGTCACTTGTGTGACCACAGTGTTATGCACACACACATTTACATATCTAAAATATAATATATAAATAAATATTTCCTATTCCTACCATGACACATAGCCTACACAGTCGCATAGATTACATGACTTCCTCCTACCAGCCTTACTGAAGCAAAGTATGGCAAATAGTTTTAACTATCACATTCACAAGAAAGTGAAATTAAGTGCAAAAAACAAATTGTAGCAGGTAATATTCGTTTGACTGCTTTTGTTCCTAGTTAAAAAAAGGTAGAAAATGACAACAGAAAATAAAATACCTTATACTGCTATAAAGTTTTACTTATAAATTAATAAAAAAAATTCTTATTCCTCTGATCAAGAAATAAGACCCCTGCTTCTTTTATAGTTAATTCCATAGAAATAAATAGTGACAAGTGAGGGTTTTCAGAGACAATAATATTTTCCAATAAAAGTAGCCAAATTGTTCTTAGAGATAATTCAGTTTGTGTAACAGATGTATTGAATTTTACATTAAAAAAATAAAGGGTAGTACACCATCAGACACAGAACAAAAGTACCTTATATATGATGTGGTTTTATCAGCACAGAAAAACAAAAACAAAACACGAAGCAAGCACCCACATGCCTTTATCTTACAGTAGTAATATTATTAGAACAAAACTAAATATCTCTAATTCTTGTAAAATCCAGAACTATGAATCCTCTAGATACCATGGATTAACATAATATCTGATAGTATCATTCTGAGACAGCACTACAGGCAACAGTCTCTTCCTAATTTGAATAGCATCCTAAACGTTGCTACATAATCAACACTGCTGTCAATATTCAGGAATTTTGCTGAAACGTTAGTGAAGGGTAGACTAGGGCTTCAAGAAGGCAATCTTTAAAAAAAAAATTAAAACTATACACACACACACGTATACATATGTATACATATGGTTCAGCTTTTATTTGAAATATGATCAAGAGTCAACAAGACATAGACATTAGGTGAGCATAATCATCAACTCATAGAACTATCCAGCACTTGATTTGTAGATAATTTTCAAAAATAGCTTTATTGCTTAAATTGCTTCATAAGAGACAGGCTTCCACATGCAACTATTTGTTGTTTGAACTCCTACCAAGTTCTTTGGGGTAGGGGATGCCTGCTATATGAACACTAATTATGAAAATCAATTCCAGATAATTATTGATGACATACAGCATTTAGTAAGCACCTGCTGTGTGCACAACTATGTATTAGGAGGGAGCTGGGGGAGAAATGGAACATTTAGATAAGATCTAGCTCCCTTCATCAAGGAACTCACACATACACATACCTCTATACCCATATTGACACCCTCCCCCCAATACATGCACACCTGGTCGCAACAGGTAAAATGGAAAAAGAATAAGTATACAGATAATCATATATGACCTCTGTATGAACCCTGATTAAGTTATATTGAAAATACTTGCAATAGCTAATACCTAATGAAATATTTTCAGAGAATTCTAAATGTCTTGAAAAAGAAAACATACTAATCATAACCTTGAATATTTCCTGATCAAATTAAAGGTAAACAATGGTCTATGTTTAGAACTGTTCTTACAATCTGTGAAATGGTCTTGAGTAATTACATCCTGTTGTCATAGATAAGAATAAGACATAATCCAAGGTGAGTATAAAAAACTGGGATATGAATAGGAAAAGATAGGGGAAATGTCTGAAGGTAATGAAAGAAAATAAAGTCAGAATATTTGAATTATTAGAACCCAACACTAAATGATAAGGTTGGATTCTAATAGCAGAACTAGATTTTGAAAATCCCAGATTATTTGAATTGATGAGGTGAAATTATACTTTACAAAATGGAGACAAAAGAGAAAATGAAATTTTTATCTCTAACAGACCAGTATAAAATATACTCCAAAATCCATTCATTTCATTTTTATTTTTGATAAATGTTGATTAAGCATTTACTACATGAAAGACCTTGTGCTAGGTGTTAGAGATAAAAATTAAACACAGATACTGCTCCCAAAGAGTTTACAATGTAATGGAAAGACATAAAAACATGTATACAAATTCAATTCAATTCAATCATATATTCATATGAAATGCATCTGATGGGAGCTTGTCATAGTGAGAGACTTTCTTGGAGTCAGGAACATCTGTGTTCAAGAGGACCCAAGGACATACTGACTGTAGGACCCTGGGCAAGTAACTCAACTTCTCAGTCTCTCAGGCAACTTTCTAACCTCCAAGATGTGAAGAGCAGGGCTTTGAGCTACATTGGTAGAGCTTCATCACTGGATTTTTCTCATAACCAGTCCAGTCCAAAAATAAAAATGAGATGCATGCAAATCATGGTGTATAGTTAACTACAATATTCAAGACTCGTAAGCATCAAAATGCTAATTGAGATAAATTGGTTTATAACGGAACAAAAAGTTTGGAAGTAATGATAAAAATATCTGGAAGAATTCCTATGAGGTCAACTACTGTTACCAAAAATAAATTGCAAAAAGATATCTACATACTTTCATTGTTTGAAATAAATGCACCATTGACTAAAGTAATAAATCTTGTCTTTAGCACAATAATCTCCTTTTATTAGATTTCTTTATTCTACTCATTTTAGGAATTACTCAGTAATTCCATCACTAGAAACACAATAGTATTTCTGACAGAGAGTTTAGGGTTGGAAGGACCTTTTAGATCTTCTAGTCCAGGGATTCTTAAGTGTGTGTGTATGTGTGTGTGTGTGTGTGTGTGTGTGTGTGTGTGTGTGTGTGTGTAGGAGCCCTAGTCTGGTGAAGCCTATATATCTTTTATCCAATAACATTTATAAGTAATAGAAAGCAATACTAAATTTGTTAGAAGTTAGTGGGGACCCATCCAAGTTAACAGACTCTCTTGAAGACAGTAACAGACCTGGATCTTGGTTTAAAAAGTTTGTTCTAGTCTAGCCCTTTAATTTTAGAAATAAGAAATCTGACTTGCCATAGCTCACACAATGAATAGTAAAGCCTAGATTCAAAATTAAGTCTTGTCACTCTAAACCTGGAATTCTTTCCTGGAGGCTACTTACTGGTACCATATGTCCTCTTAGACAGCCTTCCCCAATAGCTCAGGTCCTGGCTCATTTTTCACTTTGCTAATGCCCATACCACTTTATTGCCTGCAATAGCATTCACTTATTAAATGCTTGCTGACTTACTACCATATATTTTGGTCCCTAACTGCATTGTCATGTATTGTCTTCTAACACTTTTGTATGTCAGTCTTATTTCTCTAATTAGATTTCATGCTCATGGAGGGTATAGTTTCAGTCCTTCCCTAGTTTCTTGAATAGCTCCACAAGAGCGATACAATAAATGATTAATGAATTGAAATGTATGAGGTGATTTCTGTCTTAATATTTGGGGTAAATATAAGCTATAAATATGCCAAGAAAGTAACAACTGCTTGAACAGATAAATGTTCTTTAAATTTATTTATCTACCTCATTCCCTTTTATCTTATTTCTTTCTAAGTATCTTACATTGGGCTGAAGCTTTTCTCTACTCTTTATAAAGAGTTATGAAAAGTTTTATATTTGCAATGAATAAAAATAATCTCTTATGAAATCATTCACACATGCTGTCATCTCTACCATTTTATGACCCTTGATAATAAGCTAAGATCTGAAGGTATTATTCTGCAGAGCACATGCACAAATCCTAAACTATCTATAGTATTCACCAAGATTTGGCATAGCTGACTATTTCCAAAAACTTCACAACACCTCTGATATTTTTGTGGTTTGCAGTCTCCCACAGAGCATCTCGTTTCAGCCTGTCGCTTTCTTTCTACATGAAAACTTGCTTTGATTCTCTCCTGCTGCTCATGGGTAAACTCCCTGATGTGTCTGCAATTTATCGTCATCTATTTTTCTCTTTCCAATAAAGATGGAATTTTATAAACCATCACATAATGACCAATGCCAAAAAGACCTTCTTGATTTTATGCTACAGAGTGGTGTGAGTGATAAGTGCACTAGCATTCAGGAGGTTCTCAATAAATGATATGTGATGGGAATAATAATTTACTTATACCATTTTACTCCAAAGAAAGGTAAGGGAGAGTGAACCTCAGTCTCCAAGCAGAGTCTTGGGGGAGAGAGCTTATAAAGTTGAAGAGCTTTCTGTATTTTGTTTCCTACCTAGGTAATATACTGATGACTGAATCAGAATCCAAACTGATCTTAAGACGTTGGAATGATGGGGTAAAGCTGATAAAATGAAATGTCAATATTAGAATACTTTGTTGGAATCATCTCATTGTGGGTATTTCCTCCTTTGGGGCCATCCATAAACCCCCCATGCCTACCCATCCTGTGTGACCCTTGTCCACATTGTCTAACCTGCTTTCTACAGAGTATCTACTCAATTATTCCAGATGAAATCTAACGGAGATAAATGTAAAGCTCTGCATCTGGGTTCAAAAAAGCAACTATTTAAATAGAGTGAGGGATGTATGGCTACTAAATAGTTCATGTGCAAGTGATATAGGGCTTTTAGTGAGCTGTGGACTATGAGTCAGCAGTGTTGGGTGGCTTCCATGGGAATCAGTAAATTCTTCCTCATTTTAAGTCTTCTAACAGGTTTTGAATGAATACTAAAGGATGTTGTAGGTGACATTCATGCTTTGCGTAAGAATAGGCTTAGATACCTTTTAAACAATGTGATTCTGTGATCCTACATGATAATTCTATTAACCAACCTGCCCGCAGAGACCCAAAGCAGAATGTGGTTGAGAGTGAATTAAAGGAATAAAAGAAGTCACTACTGGAGCACTCTCCTAAAACCTTACCAGCTTCTCTATTTCACTACCTTAAATTACTTACATAGTCACTGCGTGATCTGCAGATGAAGAACCATTGACCACTGCCTGGAACCACAAAGTGTGGCTTCAGGTCAGAGAATTCTCTTCCTGCTGTAAGTACACAGCAACTCAGAATTCTCTCCCTGTTATTACATACAGCTACATTCTTCTACAAATATCCTCCTTCTAAATTCCTATTCCTTATTATCATGTAAGGAATATGAAGAAAAGACTCTTTAACTTGAACTTCAGAGAAGGTCTTGGCTGAGGTTAAATTTGTTAAAGTATAAAAATAGCTTTGGACAAGAGGATATTGACATTCTTCTTGGCACTCTTGTGCCCCCTTGCCACAAGTTTGAAGAAGATTAATGTGAGTGTAGAGACATATTACGGATGTACCAGAAGAACTCATAATTTACATTAATTGCAGAAGTCAATGCAAGTCAGAATCATAGAAACCAAAGCTGGAAGGATGAAATAGTTCAAAATATGACTTAAAAGAAAAAATCCTATCATTTTGTAGACAATGAATGAAATTAGATTAAATATTTTGCCAAATGAAAATAGTTGAGGATTTGCTTTAGTAAATTGGCCAATGTCTGTAATTACCAGCTTTTATGTATGCAAAATAGTGTTAAATGTCCATGAAAATTCTTTGTCTTCTTATTTCCTTAAATATTTTTTTCATTCCCATTAAACATGAATAATTTTCCTAGCAACTCATCTTTAGTACATTGTATCAAGATATAAACCTTAGTCCAGACCTTCTCTGCATGATCTACAAATTTTAGATTGCTGAAGTCCAAGTTAAAGAGGCTTTTAACTATATTTCTTAAATGATAATAAGGAATAGGAATTCAGAAGAAAGGGCACATTGCATTTTTTTGTATGAGGAAAGCATGGTCCTATGATTTTTATCTATGTAAGCAATTTTTGGTATGGACACTCCCTCCTCCGTCCATATATATCAGCAAATCCATGGTACCTTAGAATTGCTTGAGGCACTGTTAGGTTACCTTACTTGCTCAAGGTTGCACAGCCAGTAGTATCACAGACAGGCTATGAACCCAAGTTTTCCTGACTAAGGCAGCCTTCGATCAAATACTGAGGGGAAGATCTATATGAACTAAAAAGGTCTGATGACTTTGACTCTCGGATGATACCAAATGCAGAAGAAGAAAAAAACAAAGAAGCCAAACAACTTATTGAGCGAACTTGATTTCCATTTCTTCTCTTTGTTGAATAAAATGTCTGAGAACAATAAACAAGGATTGAAAATGTTCCAAATTAGCAAGAATTAAGAGAAAAACACATTTTTTCCATTCAAAATTAATCACAGCTTCTATAGAAAAAACATACTCAGAGTATTCTGCGTATCTTTGGAAAAGTCATTGATAGATCTCAGTGGATTTCAGTGAATTGTGCTTAATCACCCATTCTTATTGAGCAATCAAATTATAACAATTTGGTAGACATGTAGCAAACATTTCATGTAAGGTATGCATAAACAGAGATTCTTGTTATTCTTTTCTTTAGTGGTTGTAATGAGATTCACAACATGAAGTGTCATTAATCATATACGATAATGATACTCCCACTGTGATTTATGGAAATGGTTGAAGCAATTCTGACATCTAACAACAGTTAGTCATTTCATTCTGCCCAAATGAACAAGTTATTGTACTTAATGAGCTACAGTGGTTTTGAGAATTTCGATAAAGATACAGGATTAATACTGAACTTTGTATCTATGGACAACAATAGTTTCCGTTCTGTCAGATAAGAGCATTTGTATGCTTTTCTTTCTTGGGGATTACCTGGAAACTCATTTTTATATTTCTGTGTTTATTTATGTATATATTTATGCATGGGCATTCATTTCTATGAACTATAAGCATTTTGTAGGAGGTAATTTTGTGTTAATTGTGTTGCTCACAATGGGAGTGACAAATTAAGGAATTTAGAAAGGAAGATTAAAAAAAGAAAAAAGGTGCACATGTATTTAAAATAACATATTTTAAAATCCATAACATTTAATTCCATCTTAATTGCAGAATTTCAAAGTGGCGATGGAGTACTGTAACATGACCTAACACAGCAGTTCATTTTGAATATAAACCATAGTAATCAAAGGAATTTGACTAAAGACTGATTTTGCAAGCTTTGCTCAGTGAATCATGCACTCAAACAGAGCACTGGAGAATGGCAAACCATTTGGAGATAAATGGCTCCACCTCTCTTCCAATATTTATTGGTTCTGAACACCACAAAACAGTCAAGACCTTCTACATAACAGTCTGATTTTCTGAAAAAAAATTGCATATTGGAAAGATCTACGTAAGTGTTGAAGAGAAATGAAATCTGCAAATAGCCTCATAGGACCATGTCCCAGAAGACTGAAACACTTTTTAGAGTTAATTCATAATAGTCAAATAGCTGCTGTGTTAAAGCAACTGCATTTGGACTATGGTTTTGATGCTGGATAAGTTGTTATTATCTTTTATTAATTTATAAAATCATGTATGGTATCAAATACTAAAAGCAAAATTTCCATAGTGGCTAATTATAGCTTCTTGATAGATCTATGTATTATCATTCCTGTTAAATTTAAAATTACTAAGATAATCTCTTTAAATTATTATAAATGGCACACACACTTGCTTTTTTATCCTAAATTCAATCAAGTACTGAGGCTTATGATATAACCTTTCATTTCCAAAGCAAACCTCAATTGGTACAAAAAGTCAGTTTTCTTTTGTGAATGATACTTGTTTAACAGGGGAAAGTGGGACATATCCATTGAAGCTGGAACCTGATCATAGCTATTAAGTGGTCCCAACAGAGAATAAATTCAATTTTGAAGTCAACACTAAAAGAACAATACAAATGCAAGCAACTGAAGCTTAGCCTGTCTAGTGGACCATCAATAACAAAGCCATGTGTATGTGTATTGAAAGCCTGTAGAGAAAAAGGAGGGAATTACTTTTCCTTTCAATAGTTTTCAGCAATAAGTGGACAGGTAGGCAGACTGATGATCAAGAAAGCTTTTCCTGTTAACTTTATGTGATAAAGGTCTGAGCTAGTAAGAGTAGGAAATATGTAGTTTAGAAGTAGTAAACTAAGAGTGTATTTGAGCCTTGAAATCTCCTAGTTACAGCTATGAAATTACTTCCATCATCTACTAGATCTCTAATTGCTCGACTAAAGTCAATCCTACAATATACCTCTGGTATCACGTTTAGTATTCAAGGAATGTTCTAAAGTGTGAGCAGGTATGTACTGGCAATGACTGTTTTTTAAATTGAATAGATTGCAAAAAAAATTAGAAATATACTGAAAATTTTCTGGAGTAAAGAAAAAAAATCTCTTCCAAAAATGATTAATACTCATATTTCTTTATTCATACTAAATATCAGAGGGTAGAGCTGAATTAAATTATTTCTTATTCTAATGTAGCCTCTTCATAGGAGTGGCTTATAACATTTTTTTGCATCATGTAACCCTCTGGAAGTTTGGTGAAGATGATGGACCCCCTACTTACAGTAATATTTTTAAATACATAAAGCAAAATGCATAGGATTACAAAGAAAACCAGTGATATTGAAATATAGTTATGAAACATACTTTTTTAAGTGCAAGCTCATAGACCCCAGATTAAAAAACTCTGCAGTTGGTGGGTTAAGATTAGGGAGAAAACAAATTCCATTGCTTTGCTAATATCACTGACACTTTCTTTAAAATAGGAACACAGAGAAGACTTTTCTGCATCCATCTCTTGTCTTGTTGAAGATACATTGATGTAGAAAACAGGTAACTGGCATCATACTTATCTAAAATATAGCTAAGGACTAGTAAGTATAGCAGAGCTCTGAGCAGTCAAATAAATTCAAATCAATGAATAAATTTATTCATTGAAAGCCCTCAGGACCTCACTGAGAGCTTGGTCATTCTTTATACACAATTCTTATAATTTGTCTGGATTTTTAAGCTTATAGCATATTAGGAGCAATAGATTAGAAGGGAGAGAAGTTCTGCTATAGGCACAGTGAGAGCAGGAAGATGTTAACAGCTGACAACAATAGGAAAAACAAACCTCTTTTCTTCATACAGGGAATGGTGGGGGGGAAGGAACAAAAGTCAGGAATAGGAACTAAAAATACACTGCCATCTGGGACCATTTATGGAAGGGCAAATATTTTTACTCCTGGCCCCTGAGAAAATCACTGTAGTAGAGCAGATTGACATTCATATTGATGACTCCAAATAATCAAGAAAAATTCCAAATTATGTTCAATATCCTCATTTTAATAAGTGTTTGTTGTTGCCAATTCAAGAAGCCAGGGAAGTGTGACTAAACTTTAGAGAGCTTAATATGTAAAATGATAAAAAAAAAATTTAGAAGCATTTTTCAAAGTGTAAATTTTCAGCTTTCTGAGATACTCAGCTAGTCAAAGCCAACTAATTTCTCCAAGTTCTAGATGGCTAAGGATATACTGTAATGAAGGAACTTATTGAATAATTTATAAAAAATGAAACCATGACAAATTACTTTCAATGAAATATTTGAAATTTAATACTTCAAAGAAAATATTAATGTGTTTACATTTTGACATCTTCAAAGCAGAAGAAATAAAGAACACATACCACTGACATAGCTATAAGATTTATTATCTATT
Organism: Phascolarctos cinereus; assembly: GCF_003287225.1. Taxonomy (NCBI): domain Eukaryota; kingdom Metazoa; phylum Chordata; class Mammalia; order Diprotodontia; family Phascolarctidae; genus Phascolarctos; species Phascolarctos cinereus. Next base: position 145,496,740 of record NW_027556180.1, on the reverse strand, counting down.
TATCATTAAAAAAGACTATGACCCTTTTCCTGTAACATGTCATAACCACATGTACGGTACTTGGGTTGTTGTCAAGTTCAATTGGATGAGGAGTGGAAATCAGTGATAGAATGAACCTTCAATGATCTTCAAATCCATGAGGGGCATTCAGTTACAAGTATTCAATCTTATATATAATTCAAGGAAGCCTGAAGGATGGACCTGGGACATGTATCTCTGTCATTTAGTAAGGGTCAGAGGTATATGACATCAATGTTGCCTTTTCCCTGTTGGAGATGTCCATTGCAATGTGTCAACGCCATGGATGTGGGAAGAGGAGACTTCCTAGATGCAGGGAGAAGGAGGTTTGTTTTCTTTTTTTTCAAGTGTAAGAGTAGAGGAATATCCAACTCCTCAAAGGTAAAAGAGGACTGGACTTGGATCCTGTCTCAGAAAACCTGGGTTCAAGTCATCAATTTTGATAACCTTGGGCCTCTGGGAAAATAATAATTTTTCTTAGTTTCACTTTTCCTCATCTGCAAATTGGAAATATAATAATATTATAAATACTTCCAGCCCTTCCTTAGGTATTGTATTCCCTCAGGAGAATACAAATTCCTTGCTAGGATCTGAATCCCCAGTGATTAGTATATTGCCTGACAAATTAAATAGTTCTATGTATCTATCCATGTATCTATTTATCTGTCTTAAGGTTTGTTTGTTTTTTTTTAAGAAGACATTTTATAAAGTTTTTTTAATATAAAGTATTTTATTTATTATTAATTGTAATTATTTTATATTATTATATATAATATCAATATATTATTATTATAAAATAGTTCAGAAATGTGAATTATTACATACACAATTCAGAATAGTGCTATTCCTAAAATTAAAATGAATCTGATTTACTAATTCCAAAGCTCTAAAGAATGTTTTATATGTACCTTAACATGCCAAAATGTATTTATGATTGATATCATGAAAGACTTTACAGATAGAGTATAACCAAATATTTTTCTCCATGATGAATTTATTGTGTTATCTAAAACAGAATATGGATTTAATTGTCAAAATTATGTAATTATGTTACTATTTGGAGTGACCCTATGATGTCATCAGAGTAGGGCACTCCCAGTGAAGAAACTCCATCTGCTAATGCCTATTGGTACCTTACTTGGAAATTATCATCTTAGAGTTTTGCCTGGGAGGAAAAAGAGGTCACCCAGGGTCACACACAGTCAGCCATGTGTCAGAGCTAGGACCTGGCCTTTAGTCTTCTTGATGGGGAGGCCAGTACTTTACCCACAATGCCATGCTTCTTCTCACAATTCTATTAAACAATTTAAAAAATCATTCTTCAAACTTAGCAAAAATCTGTCCCATTTAAAAAGTGCATACAACTGAAACCATTACATAAAAGAATATGGAGGTTTTCATGAGTCTATTCTTCTGGACTCCCCATAGTTAGAAATTCATTTCAGAATGCTCCCAGCTGACACTCATTTGTGATCACTTTACCGCCTAAATTCCTGCCTGTTAGATGGTACCATGCCCTAGCAAGGTACCATGCCAGTTTTTCCAGGACACAGATGCCAATCAAATATGGGTTTCAATACAAAAGCATTACAAGTGCCATTTCTTCAGCAGGAAGTCCATAATCTCCGGCAGTAAAACACATTAACACCAAATACCTCTCAAGTGCCAAAATGAAAATTACGACTGGGGGAAGAAAATATGACACAGTGGGCATGGGCATTTGCATCTGTCAAATGGACAGCCTGAATTCTAGCATGCCCAGGGAAACCCATTAAAAATACAGGTGCTCAGAATAACTCTCTGGACTTCCAAGTAATATTAAAGACTGTTATCAAGACCTATATACATTAGGCAGAGCAATGAGCCCTTGAGTCAGAATAAAGGCATATTTTGAAGGGAATAGCTCTGCTATAATCAATTGTCTCTGCAACCTCTAGCTAAAATCAGTTCTAAAGAAGCTTTCAACACATTTAAAAAGTTCAATATAATATCAAAAGGATAACCACTGGTAACACTAGAGATTACTCTGGAGCTTATTTGGCCTTTTCTAACCCTTACAAAATGCCCTCAAATAGGTATTTTGGCCTGATTTATCTACTCCAATGACAGGATTTAGAGCTGGAAGAAGTACTTAGAGACCCTCTAATCCACTCATCTAATCCCCATTATACAGATGGGAAACCAGGAAAATTCAGGCACAGTGAGGACAAGGTGATAAGCAATGGAGCCTGGATTCAAACCCAGATTCCATATTTGCATATTTTTTCATTATGTCATCCTGACAGTAATGCTAAAATAGCATCTCTAGAGCCCATTAAGGTTTGTAAAGCACATTACTTTACTTGATTTCCACAAAAATCCTAGTGAGTTACTTGCTATTATCCCCACTTTATAGATTAGTAACTGAGGCTGAATGAAGTCAACAATGAAGTTACTAACTCAGAAACACACACAACTAGTAACTGGCTGAAGCATAATTTGAACTCATGTCTTTCTGCTTCCAGGAACAAAGTGGTTGGGGGATAGCTTGCAGATAGGGAAATCTGTGTTCACGTAGTGCCTGAGACATTTTTCGTTAGTTAGGTTGAGTAAGCTATTTAATGTCTTTTAGTTTCAGTTTACTGATCTGTAAAATGGGGATAATAGCACCTACCTCACAGGGCTGTTGTAAGGATTAGATGAGATAACACACACACAGCCAACCTTAAAGCACTTTATGAATGTTAACTATTAGCATTTTCCCCCACTGGCCTACCTGGCTGACATAACACCCTCAGTGGTACAAATTAACCTAATAACTGAAACCTAGAAAAAGCAAATTATAGAATTTTAGAGGAAGGGACCTTGAAGTAAGTTAGAGATTATTTAAAGAAAAGCATTGTAAGAGTAGTAGATTGTGCTTTGTTATCAAAGAGGACCATGAAGTCAGGAAGGTGATTCCATGATTTGCAAATGAATTGGATTTAAGTGAGGGAGGACTGAGCAAAGTCACTAGCTTCTCACTCTGTCCTCTAGAGCCATCTGAGTACAGTGGCAAACAATAGATCAGGACAACTGGAGATAGCCCCACATGCATTGGGAGACCTTGGCCTTTTTAAGTTAAGGTCTTTCCTATGTCTCAGTTTGACTGAGGTAATGCCCATTCAGTGATTACATTAGGTAAGAAATAATGCAAGGAATGGCCTCTTTTACCTAGTCAAAAAAATAAATCTGGCAGGAGAAGACCCTCAGGGTTTCTAGTCAAAACAGAGAGAATTGCAATTTACACTCACTCTGAGTCATCAGGGCCCAAACAATGACCAAGCGAGGCTTGGGTTGGGATGGATCAGAGGAAAGAGGATGGACTATAGGGGAAAAGGCTGGAGAATTTCCATGATCGTGCCAAAATGTAACATGACATGATGAAGGCTTGGATTATGTTGATAGCTAGGGGATGGAAAAGAAGGCATGGTTTGAGCAGACTGCAGAAATAAATAAAGAACAAGGGTAGGATAATGGATTGAATAAGAACTGTGGAGGTAATGTGTGGATTAAGAGCTAGAGGATAGCAAAGGTTATAGGCCTTAGCAATGGGGCAGATAATCAATGAAAAAGGGATTAAGTGTTTACTGCTTGCCAACCATTATGTTAGCCACTGAGGAGCCAAAGACAAAAATTCAATAGACCTTACCCTCAAGGATTTTACATAATAAATCTAGCCAATAAAGCTAACATTCATATAGCACTTAAAATTTTGCAAAGCCATTTATGCACTTTATTTCAATTGACCCTCACAAGGACCTTCTGAAGGAAAAGCTATTATTATTCCTATTTTAGAGTTGAAGAAACTTAGGCTGAGAGTGTTTAAGTGACTTGTACAGTCAAACAGCTAGTAAGTGTTTTGAGGCATGGCTTGAACTCACGTCTTCATGAATTCAAGTGCAATGATCTATCATTACATCATCTAACTGTCTAAGGCTATAATGGTGAGGATTTAGATTTGATAATGATCATGAAGACTTTGCATTGCATTCCATTGAATATTGGGAAGCTAAAGGGAGATGACAAAAGTCAATTTGACATATAAAGGTTTTCATGATGGCTGAATCCCAGAGTGGATACCCTGTAGAGAAAAGGAGATGAAAAACTTAAGACAGGAGAAGCAGCTCAGATTAGAGATCCACATTTAGGATTTGCCTCTTAATAATTTGCTTTTCCTTTTAGTTAGGATCATCTTGTTATACTTACTACCTACTGAATAGATTTTTGACTCAGCAGGGAAATTTACAAAGAAAAATGATCCTATAGAGTCAAGACTATGAGATGCCATCATTAAAATATACGCTCTGAAAATTGAGTCAAACTTTTGCTCACGCAAGTGATAATCTAATAGTTCTAGGACATCTTGAGGAAAATTGCCTTAAGCCTTAAAATAAATCAGTTTACATCTTCTAAATTAATTTAATGAGTGGCATTACAAAGCAGTTCTAAAGTCAGCTCTCCATTCCTACTAAACCATCCACTTGGGGGAAGGCCCGCCAAAGAATCAGGGTGTAATCAGAAGATAACTGCTACTAGGGAGCCAGTGCCTCTTGCCAAGTTAACTCTTAATCCAGATTAGAAAAGTGAAAACCAGTAATGAATCATGATTTTCATAGTAGCATGAAAGTAGCAATTTCACAGTACTCACTTAAATATTAATAGAAATTATCGAACAGCATCCCATGCAAGATAAGCTATTCTCCAAACATGATAGGCACACTGGGAAAAATGCCTACCTTTTTTTTGTTTGTTTTGCACATCTCTAGTGCATCACTTTGTGCACTGGAATTGTAATTTATAAAGCTGTATTTTAGTAATTTATTAGAGCAGTCTGCCAAAGTGATTTAAAAGATATCTAAGAGTGTCAATGCTCCATCTAAAGTAGTTTTTACTCGACAAGTAACACCCTTACCAAAGGTATGAAATCCAAAAACACTTCAGCAAGGTCATATCTACACAAGACCATAGAATCATTTAGGAAATCACAGCTGAAACTGAAAATCACCTTCCCTAGTCTCTTATATTCCCTAATTATTTGGGGGGAGTACCATTAGTACAAAATCCTTGCCTACAATTCTGTATTACTCAAGCTAAATGTGAAGAGGTTGGATTGGTGCTAAACCAATGGAGAGTGCCCATACATGGGCCTGCAGAGGTAATCCTATGGAAGATATATGCAGCTGAGCACTTATGTTGCCAGATGTGACAGGGGAAGCTCAGTGCATCTGCATGCATGCTTCATGGATGGCTTCCATAACCTTATTCCTTATATACTCCACAGGCTATCCAATCTAACTCCTCTATTTGTAGGAATACAGCTTAAGCTGAGTTGAACACTTGAAGGCACTGATTCATCTGGTCCTCCTGAAGAGACTCAGAAATGCTGGTCACACTTTTTAGATCAGAGATTCTTAAAATTTTTTGTGTGTCGCAAACCTAACTGGCAGTCTGGTGAAGCCTCTGGACCTTTTCTTACAATGTTTTTAAATGTATAAAATAACAAAGGAAACCTATTATATTCAAATGCAGTTATCAAAACATTAAAAATAAAAGTCTGCAGAATACAGGTTAAGAATATTTGAAGATGGTTTTTAGGGTATAAGGCAGAACAAAAATTTCCAGAAGTTTATCATATCACATAGTTCCAATCTGAGACAAAACTATTCTAACACCAAGAGTGAATATTCTTATCCCTTTAGTATAACCCAAGACTGCTATTGCACTCTGTCCCAAAACTACCTTGTATTTATTATATGTGTGTATGTGTGTATATATATAATAATATATATACATATATATTATAATATATATGATATATATACATATATGTGTATATATGTATAATGTATATAACTATTTATATGTTTCTTCTCTGTTTAGAATATAAAGTCCTTGAGGGCAGGGAGTGGTTCTTTATATCCCAGGTGCACAGCAAAAAGCCTGGTACATAAATGATTAATAAATCCTTTTTCATTTGTTGATTGATTGTTTGAATTTAAAAAAAATACAGATTTATCCTCAAGACAGAGGAAGCAAAAGAGCCTAGCTTTCTCACAATTACCTCAGCAAAGATTAAAAAAAAAAGTGCCTGATGGAGAAATTATTGTTAAATCAAAGGAGAAACTACAGTTAATGCATTTGGCCAGCCAAAGCCCACAGAAAGAAATATCTGAAAGCCTGTAGGCACTGTGAAAGGGATCCAGAAAGAAAAGCCTGGCTTGACAGGATAGCTCATAAAATAGGGGAGCCAGGGAAGCCTCCAGCCTGCCACTCAGTGCTGGTAGCAGGGACCAAGGCCTAGCAATGATGCTTCAAATGTACAGCTGTGTCACTTGGACTGCAAACCAGGGTCAGAAGCTTGCCCTGAGGACAGAAGTATGCCTGGCACAGGCAGATCTCTGTACTACTTAAAGTAGCCTTGCTCAGTGTACTGGCGAAAGATAAATGAAGTTGTAGAACACAATTCTCATAAACCAGACCTTTGGTAATATAAGCCAGTACCACAGAAGTCTTTATCATTCCTTCCTGAAGCGGACAGGCCCTGTCCTGACACAGCCCTCATTCAGGATGTAATGACTGAAAAGGACTACTAGGTGGTGCAATGGATAGAGTGATGGTCCTGAAGTTAGGAGGGCCTGAGTTAAAATCTCACCTCAGACACTTATTAGCTGTGTGACCCTAGGCAAGCCATTTAACCCTGTTTGCCTCAGTCTTCTCATCTGTAAAATGAGCTGGGGAAGGAAATGGCAAACCACTCCAGTATCCTTGCCAAGAAACCCCCAAATGGGGTCATGAGGAGTTGGAAACCACTGAAACAACTGAACTGAAAATGATAAAAAAATGAGTATACACAAGAAAACACTGATGCTAAGTTTTATGGAGCTAGTGATGCTCAAGAAACAAGTACAGATGATGATGATAACTCCATGTCCTATATAAACAAAAAAAGTGCTACAAGTACTAATGGAATTCCTGGAAGAAATGAATTTTTTAAAATGCAAATGTCAAAGTTTAGACTTGTCATATATTAGTTCCAAATTTACATTTATCATAAATAATTTGATGTTACAAACTAAACCTTGTTCCAGCAGTTGCATTTTATTCCAGATTGCCGTTTTTCCATCTCGTAGCAATGAACTCTGACATCTAAATGCTATTTGATAATGACAATGATGACATATGGATACTGACAAAATGACATTCTTGGCCAACGTCCATCACAGCTGCATTAAATACTCAGTAAGGCAGTCATACAAATTATCATATGTCATGCCTAGAAAGAAATCAATGTAGGCCCAAAGGAAAAAAGACAATAGATTTTCAGGAAGTCAAGAAACTGCTTTAAGAAGATATTTTAATCAGTTCATGCAATCTTTCCTGTGATACCTTTGTAAACAATTCTTTGGGGTAAATATATATAAAAGACTTCTGGTATATTGGAAGCAAGAAGACATCTATGTGTCCACTCCCTTTGGGGACTGAGAATAGACAACACAGCCCAAATAATCGCTCTCACTTGAAATTTTCTGATAATTTAAGGGGAAAATATTTGCGTGTGCCTGTGTGTTTGTGTGTCTTGGACAATCCATATCATTTTTTTACTTCACTAAGGTAGGTTGTATCTTAGTTAACCCAAAGATAAGATAGTTGATCAAAGGAGTATTCAGGAGCCATGATACTCAGAAAGTAGAATAGCTACAATTTAGTAAAGCAATTTGTTCACTATTGAGACCCTTGCCTGGAATAAAGTTACCAGCTTAGCACCTAAAAAAAGTTGTAGGCCAGGCTTTTCTTTGAAAGGTTTTCAATTTAGATTCTATCCCTCACACTAGCTAAAACAATCTTTGAAAAAATTTTTTTGCTATTCTGAAAAAGATGTCACCAATATTTTATGGAAATAGTGTCATAAATATTTTATGTAGTGATATTCTCTCTACATATGTAGGAGAGTATTATAGGATTCATCCTTTCAATAAATTACTTTATAGGACATGCTTTTAAATTCTCCCTGGGCTTGCCTCTATCATGGGCAGCAAAATGCTAAAGGGGAAAGAGGTTTTTTTTACAAAGTGCTTTGTTGTCTAACATTTAAAAGTACCTTAAAAAACAACTTACAAGTTTTGTCAATTTTTATACAAAGCACAGTGAAATGCAACATTATTTTTTTACACAAAATTCCTTTTCTCTGTGTTTTCAGCAAAATAATGTACTTTTTTAAAAAAAAGCAAAGAGATTAAAAAAAGTTTAAAAACATTTCTAATATCTATGCAGTTACTCTTTGGGTTGGGGGATGCAACATGGGTAGGGACTAGATAGGCCCATGTTAATTTTCCAAAGGAGATATTCAGAATTCAACAAATATTCATTAAATCTACTTCATTTAGTCACTGTGGTAGGTGCTGTCCATACAAAAGCAAACACAAAAACCCAAATTATCCATTCCCTGGAAGAACTTACATTCTTTTGAATGTATGAAGAATGAGGATGAGATTAGGACTACTTTTCTTGTGAAAATATTAGAGATGTTATGAATAACTTAGGGGTTTTGGAAATCCTGTAGATGGCCACACCAGAGCTCTGTTTCTTCATACCTCTATATGATCATCCATATATAGTAGAAAGAATGAGAAATTCTATTTTATATGTACATATATATACATACATATATATGTATGTATGTGTGTGTGTGTGTGTGTGTGTATATATATATATATATATATATATATATATATATATATATATATATATAAAATCCATTGTCCCATTTTGAGTTCCTAGAATTATATAAAGCAGTGGTATATGGATATTTTCCTTCAAGGAACTGTTATGAATTCACCAATTCAATTCATGTTGGACTCAGAAGAGTCAACGGATGTTATTCTTTAATATCTATTGCTGTGGGTTCTATTATTACAATCCTCTGAACGTATCCTATAAATGACACTCTGAATTATCCATTTTCACTGCTACCTTGTTTAGAAAGACTAAAAAAAAATTTGTTTTGATGCTATATAGGATCAACAATATTTCCTAAGAACCTGGGAATGCACATTCTTCTCATCTGCCTTGAACTCCCCTCATCAAGGCCAAGAAATATGTGGGTGTTAAGAGAGAACCAACTATTGAATACAATCATGAAGGTAGCAGGGGAGACAATCCATAGCATGTCCTGGTATAGATTTTTCTCCAGGATTTTCCCTACAATGAATATCTGCAACATGTCATCTCTTAACTAAAAAGAGGACTTAATAGGAATGCCTTATCCCCTACATAGGTCCTACTTCAGTATATCAGCACTATTCGTGCAATATATCTGTCAATCTTTATGAAAATTCTTTTTGATGTGTATCTTGGCTCATAAACCTCTACAATGTATTGATATTACCTCAGGGAATGTCCTTGCAGCATCATATCTTTGAAGATGGGACAATAAAAGAAAAATCTTCTAAATTTTCAAGAACAGCCAATGATGCCAAATCTTATTTATTTTTTTCAAAATCCTTGGAATGTTTTTGTGCCTATAATTACAATGTGAGGAAGGCAGTGCAGCATATGGTACAGAGATATCTAATCTCTGAGTCAGAAGGGCAGGGGTCCTTCTTCTGCTATACACTTGACATTTGACTATGGGGGAATTACTAAACCTCTTAGTGTCTGAGAACATGCTTTGATATTACAAGAATTGCTGATCTACGTGGCAGATGTAGCTTCTGTGTTGGAAGTTATCTATACCAATGAAATAACAGATCTGATTCATGAAAACGTATTTTTATGAAATTTCCTTAGTAACAAGGATTCTTAACCTGGGATCAATGGACTTTGCAAAGTGTTCATGTACAAATTTCAGGTGGCCCCCCAAAAGCTGGGACCTAGATGAGAAAAAATATAAATATATTAATATTACATATAATCTTTATTTTCACTAACTTTTAATTTCTTTTGTAATCCTATGAATTTAATTTATGTAAACATGTTATTCTGAGAAGAGTTCATGCCATAAAAGGTTAATAATCTTTGATAGAGAATTTATTCCATTACAACACCAGCCAAAATCTGTCAATAACACGTATGACACGTTTTTTGTGCTTATATTGCTTTTGAGGTACGTGTTACTAAGTCAGGCCTATTTCCTCAGATGGAAGAGCCAGAGAACTATCTTAAAGAGCTCTTTATACAGAAACTCCATTCTGTATAGTAGACTTGGATAGGTGTCACTCACCTGGGTATCTTCTAGTTATAGTGAAAAACGGACACTCTTTTTAAAGGCATCCTCTTTGTGTGCTATTATACCATCAATAATAGTACTTTAAGACTGATTAAACTCTTTTTACACACTATTTTATCTGCTCCTCACAACAATAGTAGGTACTACTACTTATTCTCATTTAGTAAATGAGGAAATGGGCTCAGAGAGCTTTAGTGATTTGTCCAGAGTCACTTAGCTAGCAAATATATAAAGTGGGATTTGAGTACAGGTCTTTCCAACTTGGTATGTTACCAAAAGCTGGGTTTGGCTTCAGAGGACCTGGATTGGTAAACTGAAGTTTACCAATTTCCTCATATGTAAAAATAAGGATTTTGGACTAGATAACCTATAAAGTTTCCATGACTTTGTGTTTATAATTCCAAGTCCATAGTTTTAAGAAATAGGCTATACTGCTTTCACTAAAAACAGAAAAAGTTGGGAGAAGTATGTGTTACCATTGATAAATTATTCCCAATGGCCCATGATGATAGGGTGAACCAGGGAACCATAACAGGGGAACAACATACAAAACAAGAATATAAAACAGCTACCATTTATAAATTGTCATAAAAAAAACCCCACAGTACTTTGTGTGGGTAAAGGGTAGGGGGTCTGCAAGTCATTTGATCAATTTTCTTTCCCTACTAGAAGTATTGGATTTGTCATTTGTATTGTATACTATTAATTAATTATTTTGACCTTATTCATATGTGAGTTTTTAATGCTAAAATTTGGGGATTGATCAAAAAATGGTAAAAATAATAAAAAATAAAAGTTCTAATTTCAGCAGGGGGAATAATATGGTAAGTACATTTAGAAATGCATATAGGTCTCTGAATTTTCCAGCAACTTTGAAGTGATAATTCAAACAATTTCTTTCTGCAGTCAGTGCTATACCACTACTATACAAATTCAACACATATCACTTCAATTAAAGTTGTTGGACTTTCTAAACAACCTGGAAATCTCTTCTTCTCTATGAAGAAACTTTACTGGAGCTTAAATCACCATCAGTGAGAATACAGAAAAAATTTTCATTTGGGAATGCAACTTAAACTTCATGTACTTTCTCTCATTCCTCTGGAATATTTTGCTTTTGAGAAAAACAAAATTGGCCTGGGTGCTGAAATTCTATAGATTAGAGTTGGATACATCTCTTGCCTAGTCAGGGAGGTACCATCTGTTAGGCATTAGGTGAGGCTGGCTCATCAGTGAACCATTTAAATTTGCTGACTTCTAAATTATTTGAAAAATCATTCATCCTCTCTTTTTAACTGAGCTGGCTGAATATTAAAAATCAGTGTCTTCTATGTCAATATTTTAATTGGCTGGTACATGATGAGTTTAATGAGGCCAAAGTTGGAGGGTAGGAAGGCCATCAATCTCTTTTGGAGCCAACCTTGTTTCATGGCCACAAACTAACCCCCAGATCCCAGCCAGTCACATTTCAAATCCATATTGGCTACAAAGGGAACTTACTAAAAGAGGGAAGAGTACAAATGAGTAACTTGAAGATGGGCAGCATATTTGAGGTTAGGAGAATCATTGTGCCATGACTGCTGTTGATTATGTAACTTAAAAATCAGACTAGAAAAGTGTCATCTGTAGTTTGACATAGAACACCTATTGAATGTCTGGGGCCTACTGCCTCTGCTGGTTTTTAGGGTCTTTGGTCCTATCTATCTATTTATCTATCTCTATATCTATCTATACACATACATATATATATGTATGTGTGTGTATATATATATGTACATATATATGTGTGTGTGTGTATATACACTCACACACATACACACATATGTATGAATTTAGGAAATGAACTTGGATATGAACTGTCTTTACTCCTGTCCTACCTATTAGGTAGAACTACAAGCTAGGCAGAACTAAAGAAGGAATATCTATGTCCCTAGTCAACATTAGTGATGCCCCCCGGGTAACTATGAGCAAGAATGGGAAAGCAGAAAAGCACTAGGGTAATAAAGTCTTAATTTTTTTTCTGGGCATTTCCTGGCACATTGGCTCCTTAACTCAGTGTAGCCTCTCCAGAGAACAATGCATTAAGACACTGCAACATTATTTACCTCCGAGCAGAAATCAACATAAACCTCTAGGAAGTTTTATGTATATATAGAAACACACATACGCACACACAATGATTATATATGTAAAGACACACACAGAGTACATGACCTTTGGAATCTGAAATATGCATATATACGTATAAATAGGTATACATGTAATATACATATATAAATGATTTTTTCTTCTTACCAAATGTTTGATATTGATATTTTTGCTTCTTATAATATATGTTCAGATTCTGAAGTTCCTTCTCGATAGCTCATTTTTAGTCAGTGATTGTCTTAAGGATTATGTGCAATGACCTCATGAATGTAGCCATGAAATTTTGCTACTCCCCAATCCCACCATGGAACAGAGCATTGCTTTTCAAAATGATTTTTTTCCCCTTAAATTTACTGCCTGTTCTTTTTTACTTATGTGGTCATGTTTCTCACTGCTTTCCTACCTGGCTTTTTTGTTTTTCCTCTTTGGGGAATTTAAGCCTATTGGAAATGGATTATGTCTAACTCTATAATCCCCCTGGGGACTACAGCATTGTTGTTTTTCAATGCAAGAATATTTTGGGGAAAGTGGTAATATCCCCTTTATGTGATTGAATCCCTCATATTTATGTGCTTTAAAAGCCCTCTCACAAATAACCCTTCCAGTTACTTAAGCACTTTATTTTAGTTTAAAAACAAAAATTGGGTCAATATGAAAAAACAAAAACAAATCACTACTCTAACCACCATTATAATAACAACTAAAGTCCAACAAACTTGTTTTATTTATCGAGTTTTTAAAGAACAATAAAGAGGAGGGCACACATGGCCCATTTTTGAAGAGTTAATGAATTCAAATAAGGAAGTAAAATTTTCCGATCTAGGATGTTATGAACAGGTTAAAGTTGAAAGCATTCTGGTTATCGGTGCACATAAAAAAAAAACCTTGTTGAATTGCCCTTCTGTGCACAGTCCTAAGATTACAAAAATAAAAACAAAATTTGAAAACCCACAAAATTTAGTGTTTGGCAATCACCTTTGTTCAAATATGACCTTTTTCTGGTGCTATGGTTACAGATTCTTTCATCTACTGCTTTTCCTTTGGCTGCTAATGCAAACATCTTTCAGTTTATTTGTTGGTCCAACCTCATACATGGGAAGGACTATCTCATAACTGCAGATAAATGTCAAGACAGAACTTAAACAAAGGCAGACATTCTCTCAGACAAGAATCCCACAGTGTTTGAGAATAAGAAATCTAGGAAAGCTTAAAAACAAACCTTAAAGATAAACATAAAAGTGCATTCTTGACTTACTTTTCTCACTGATCCAATACAATGCACTTGGGTGACAAAGATAATGAATCACAGTACCACTACCATGCCAAAATCTATACTTTTTATTCCTTAGGTTCTCCCTGTACCAGTTCTATAGATGTCCACACAGGTAGGTCCTTCCTTTCACCATTAAGGAACCAGGGCTATTTGGACAAGAGTGATGAAGATGAAAAAGTGCCAGGTATTGCATGCTCCTAAAAACAGCCCCAATTTGTTACAACTTGCAATCCTGATGACAAGTGTCACCTTCTGACTTCCTAGAGAATTGTGAATGAATAGGGTCACCAGTATCTGCCATCTTTAAATCGCTCATCAGTAATGCCAAACGATTACAATTGTTAGCATCTGTTATTGCACCACTTGTGACTAATGCTTGTAAGCTACACGGCTGATAAACATTGACACTATATTTTAAACAACACAGAATCACTCTAAATCCAACGGCTTTCCCCATAGGAAGAATACATGGACTTCACCTTAAAAACTCAACTAATTTCTCCAAGATTGAGACACAATGAAGATAATTCCTCATATCAAAAAACAAACACTTTAAGGTTCTGTATATCTATTGTATATATGAATAATAAAGAAAATCCAAAGACAGAAAGAAAGAAAGCTACTTCTTTTCCATTACCTTGGAAACTCTGTTTGCAACTTCTCTGCCTACAGTCAGTCCCTGAACAAAAGTCCGAGCAGCAATGAAGGCCCTTGTCACTTGAATCTTCAGTTTCCTGGGTACATCTCCAAAGGGTTTCAGCTGGTCTGTATATTTGCTAACACATTCCAGGTAGTCCTCACTGAAGTGATACTGAGGGTTTATGAGTTGGAACATTCTCTCTAGCAGCCGAGCCCAAAAGTCATTCAGCATCTCCTCTAGGTTCACATTACCTCCAGTATAGTATCGTTTTAACTCTGCGAAGAGATCCTGGAATACTTCAGAATTCTGCATATATAGCATTCCATATGTCCGGACAAACATATCATTTAGTGATTTTTCTGCATTCTCTAGGAGCTCTCGAAAAAATTCTAAGGAAAAAAAAAACACAAGAAAATAGAAGCAAAATCAGTTAGATTCAGAAACCCCCAGAGATCTGACTATGCCTAATAAAAGCAAAATAAGATGAAAATACTTGCTTTAAGTTTAATCTGGAGATTTTTTTTTAGCCAGTGGTCATATTGTTAATACATTATTAATAATAAAAATAAACATAAAATATAAATTGAAGATAATTAGCTGTTAAAGCAGAAGTAATATTTTTCTTTAGAAATATTCTATTATCTGTACTATTACTGAGACAGTTGCTGCTAGCTAACAACTATTTAACCTTAACCTTAAGGTTTGCAAAGCATTTTATACATATATATATATACATATACATATACATATACATATACATATATATGTATATACATATACATATATAATATGTATATGTGTATATACATGTATATATACATATATATATTAATATTCTCATTTGATTCTACTATATGAGGTAGATGTTATTATTATGCCCATTTACACATGAGGAAACTGAGGCTGAAAGAGGTTCATTGATTTGCTCAGTATCAAACAGCTAGGAAGTATATAAGTTTTAAACTCATGTCTTCTTGGCACCAGCTCAGCATTCTATCTTCTGTCTTATCAACTAAACATTAGCAGTTTGTAATATTAAATATATGCTGGTGTTATTAAGAAAAAGTGCTTTTTTTCATTATTTAAGTACAGAACACTGCATCAGATGCTTATTACCATTATGATCCTGGGTAAGTCACTCAACCTCCTTAGGACTCAGTTTCCTCATCTATGAAAGGAGGTTTGGATTAGTTGGCTTCAGAAGTCCTTCCAGGGCAGCATTTATGATCCCATGATCTTGTAAGTGGCTCTAATACATAATACAATTTCCCAAATAAAATGCATCAAACATTAATCTACTAATATAAGAAAAATAATTATCTTAATAAATAACTTGATAAGGCTAGCCAGGTACTTTAGCTTAACTTTTCAAAGGGCTTGAAAGTGACCCGGAATACTATGTACAGAATACTTTTAAATCTCATTTGTTCCTCCCAACAACTCTGTGAGGAAGGTAGGGTAGGCTTTTTTTTTATTGCTGTTATTATTATTTTATTACCTCTAGATGAGGAAACTACTTTTGGAGAGGTTAAATTTCTTACCCAAGGTCACAAAGCTAATAGGTGATAGGGTAAAGATTGAAATTTAGGTTTTCTGTTTCTAAAATTAAAAACTTAAACAAAAATATCTGCCAAATGATCATATTGTTACTTTACTGTAAGAAAACTTGTTTCAAATATTGCCACTGAATCATTAATAGTAAGTTGACATGAGACTTGAATTGCCAATATAATATTTTAAGAGACACCCTAATGTCCATATTTAGTAAGTAGTAATATATTATAATAATTATTATCACATTAGTAGTAGCATTGATGATTGTGCCTATTATTATGATGATTAAAAACCAAGGAAATCTTTGAGATTATAAAGAATCTCATAAAGCAGTTATAATTATATAGCAGAAATTAAATGACAGACTAGCTCTAATTAAAAAGTACTAAACACAAATCTCCAAATTTCAAAAGCATGAACAAAAATACTTGAGCCTCAATGTCAATACTTAGTAAAGGAGAGGGCTCTAAGGATATTGGAAGACACTGCAAAGAAAGTAGAAATCATCCAAATGAAAAATACTAATATAATGAGACTAGAAACTAGATTCTAATCATGAGCCTGGGACAGGCTGTTCATTTATCTTCTTTTTGAGGTCAATTATTTTGTTAGGCTTAGGAATTAAAGCTTAATTTATTGAATACAGAGTACTGCCTTCAGCAATGAATAGTCAGTAATCAATAATGTGGTCTAGATTTTTAAAGGGCTAAACAAAAAATGAGGGGAAAAAAACAGTGATTATCCCTTATCCACTAAACCCCACAGATGGGTGAAGAAATGCCTCTCTTGGAAAGGGAGTTTCATTTTCTGTCTCAAGTTCAAAGCAGTATTCCTCCATTTTATTTCCTTTGGTGTCTTGCACATAGGAATGCTTAATTAATGTTGTTTGAATGAATGAATGATGTCTCTCCCAGAGATTGGATTCATACATCTTTGTGCCTCAGTAAAAGCAAAAAGGAATCTCACTTCTGATAACCCTGATGAATCTGGTTTTGTCTTTTCAAAACTCAAGCATTCCACAAACCCCCATTAAGAAGAGACTAATAATTGGGAATTATTTAATGGAATAAAAACAAATATATTGTAAAAAAGATGATATACTAGAATCAAAGACAGAACAGACCATGGAGCCTAACTTGCTCTTTTAAAGATAAGGAATCTACAACACATGGAGGTAAAATGACTTATCCTAGTTATATGGGCAATAGAATTAAGAATAGAACTTGGGTCTCTGGACTCCAGAACCCATGCTCTTTCTAATGCACTAGAGTTTTTCTATTTTATGTTCCTTAATTCAGGATCTCTTTTGGTATCCCTTTAAATCACAAGCCTAAGAGTTTCCTTGGATGTTTAATCCTTTGTGTAACCTTGTATCAAATAGAAAAGTTTGCTATTAGCTTCGCTGATCTTCGAATGTCAAACTATTATTCTCTGTACAAAGTCATTATATGGTTTAGTGATCTTACAGTTAAAGCCAATATTTGGTGTTGGAAGACACTAATGTATCAGCCAATTATGACAAATGCTGCAACCTTAAAAAGCATTGATCTTTGTTCAGGCATAAGGCAAGGAATTCAAGGTTCTATGGCAGAAAAGGGAAAAAAGTAATGTTCTATAAACTCTGGTGCATTTATTTGACTTTCAGCACGCTCACTTACTTCTTGAAGCCTGGCTTCTTTTGGAATTGGGAAGATTATCTTAGTCTTTAAGCATACCAAGATAAAGATTTAGAAGAAAATAACAAAATCTGTATTGTTGACAAAGTTTTAAATGTAAACAATAGTGTTGAGTTGTAAACTAGTTAAGTGGGAAAAAAATCCAAATTGTCCTTCCATTCCCAGTTTCAGAGGGCAAAGCTCAAATTGGATTAAGCCTTCAGTCAACAGAGAAAAAAAAAACTCATCTGCAGAGAATGTTTGGCTGAAAGAAATGCTACTTGACTCCTTTTTTCTCCAGTCACAAAGCATTCATTAAAAGTGTTTGCTTTGGACACCACTTTGCCTCCTTAGGTGAACAAGAGACCCTGGTTAGGTCTTTTTAACATTTGGGAGGATTTTATTCATGGAGTGGGAAGTTCTGGAGGCAAACACCTGTTTGCCCAGGGCAGAATGCCTTAAGTGAAAGAAAATCTTGTACATAAAACTGCTATAGCATTGTGAGGATGTCTGATGATTTGGGAATTCCTCTTCAGGATATAGTCTAAGGATATGAAAGAAAGAAAGGCTCTAACCAAGGAACTTTACTAAACGACAAGGATAAACAGGTTCCTAAAGTGAGTTAGAGGAGGAGAAAAAGAAAAGGAGTCCTTCAAAGGGTCTCTGGGACTGCATTCAGCACAGAACCATAGGAAAGTCTTTCCTTGTACAAAGTGCCACAAAGTGCCTGTTTCCTTATTAATTACAGGGGATTTCTATGGTGAAGAAAGTAGGAAGCAGGAGAACTCCAGATTGCTTTCATAATGAACAACAGCTTCCATAGTCTCCTGTTCCTTGCTGTAGCTTACCAATACATCTCTCTTCAAGGATGGCTTACATTAGCAAGAGTTTTCGCAATGCCACCAAAATTCCATCCGCTCGTTGCATACAATACTACTTGTGCAGGAAGTCTGCTTAGCCAAGTGGAAACTGCAATGACTATACTGTACAGAATGCCAACTGTCTTCCCAAGTGAAATGAGCATATAAAGTTTGACTTCCTGAAGGTAGAAACATCCATTTCTAATAAGAGTCAATCCTAGGGTATGATAAATCAAGAAGTTCATGCTAAAACTTGCACTTGTTTCTTTGTTTTAGAGGAGAAAGCAGGGGGTCTTACTAGGTAGCTGAAGAGTGATGCAAAAATGAATCTACTAAAAAAGTTAGAGAGGATTGTGAAACTTGATGCAAGAAAACAAAAAAGGTAATTGTCCATTAACTCTACCTGTCTACTACAAGGATTTTTCATGCCTGACAGGGTATTACAAGCCTATAATGTCCAACCTAAATATGCTAGTGGATAACATATGGTCTCTTCTCATTCAATTTAACACATTTATTTTATTTTGTTTTGTGAGGCAATTGGGGTTAAGTGACTTGCCCAGGGTCACACAGCTAGTAAGTGTCAAGTGTCTGAGGCCACATTTGAACTCAGGTCCTCCTGACTCTATCCACTGCGCCATCTAGCTGCCCCTTTTTATTTTATTTAATTTATTTATTTTTGGAGCAAATATTTATTAAGTACTTACTCTGTGCTAGGCATGTCATCAAAATAGCTGACACACATAAAGTGCTTTCAGGTTTACAAGTGCTTTTAGGTTTACATCTGTACACTAAATAGGCTGGTGATGTAGTGGGCCAGGGAGGCTACTTTATTCCTTATAAATGAGATAGGAGAGTGGACATATTAGCTGTGGCAAGGTTGAGACACCTAAGAAGGGATGTATATGATAACTTCACACACACACACACACACACACACAAACACCTTTTATTTCAGCTACAGAGACACTCAGTCAAGTCTTTCCTTATTGAAGTGTTGGTTTTTGGAGTTGCTGGAGAGCTAGGGTTTCTTTGGGGATGGGGGAAAGTAGAATGACACTACTTGCCAGGAAGGTGGGTGATGAAAACTTACAGTTGTCTTAGCATTAATTTCTTTCTTAAATGTTCTGTGTTTCTAATTTTATTGTTAGCTCTGATTTGCTAACAGGAATACAACTTCTATATATCTGGTCTTATTTGATCCTTAGTATCCCCATGAGATAAATAGGCATTATTATTCCTATTTGGGGAGATGAGGAAATTTTAGTTTAGAATGTTTAAATGATTTGCCCAACATCTAAAAGATAGTAATTATCAGTTATGATTTTGAACTAGAGTCTCTCTCCTGATTTCAAAGTCAATGCTTTCACCACCAAACCATCTTTTATAGTAATGAATGACATACTGCCCTACTGTCATGATAAGATCCTTCATTTAGTGACTAAATAATTGTTCGCTATATGTGATTACAAAATCTATGCCCATGTAAAAGACCAGGCAAGCAAGCCTGAGGAACATTTGCATTTCCCATCCAATATGAAGAGACCTTCATTCATGGTCACCAAGAATTCTAACATGGCATCTGTCTCAATGATTCATCATGATGCATACCTTGACAAAGATGGATCATTTAATATAATATGAGATCACTGATAAAACTGACAGTGCTTCTCTGTTCCCTTAGAAAATTGTTTTGTCTTAAAAGACTCCCTGACAATGCTCCTTCCAACCCAGGCCCCCAGATCACGTTCTAAGCTTTCAACTCATCCTTTACACACACACACACACACACACACACACACACACACACACACACACATATGTATGTATGTATATGGAATAGTGGCAGCAATGTATGCCTTGGATTAAGTGATTTTGGCAAGGTAAGGGAAAAAGTGACAGAAAACTGAAAAAAATATAAAAGAATGGCATGCATAATCGTGCCATATGATCTGAAAATCTTTAGATAGAGCTAGAATAATATGTAGGGTGTTCAAAATCCTTCAAAACCTGGCCACTTCTTACCTTTTCAGTCTCTCTCTTCTCTCTCTCTCTCTCTCTCTCTCTTCATATGTGCGCGCACACACACACACACACACACACACACACACCCCTATATGTACTCTGTGATCCAGTAACCCTGATCCTGTTTCTGCTCATGTCAAAAAATCAATCCTCTCAACTTGAGCATTTTCAATGACAGTTCTCCATGACCTGAATTCTATTCTGCCTCATCATTCTGCTTGCCTTGCTTAGCTTCTTTCAAGTCCAAGATAAAATTCCACCTCTTATGAAAAGCCTTTTCTAATCCCTGGTAACATTAGTGCCTTCCTTCTGGTGCTTATCCCTAATTTCTCCCAGTCTATATCCGGTTTGTACATAGTTGTGTGCATGTTTCCTTCCCCATTAGATGCTGAGCTCCTTGAGAGCAGGAACTGTTTTTTGCCTCTCCTGTATTCCCAGAGCTTAGCACAGTGCCTGGCACATAATAGAAAGTTAATAAATGTTTACTTCCTGGTGGAGAAGTGATGTCATCCAGGTTCTGATTATTCTTAATTTAAAGTAGGATCAAATAAAATACTTTAAAGATCAGCCATATATTTAGATTATGTAATTTACATAGATATAGATATAGATATATAGTTAGCTTTGAATATGATTTTAGCCATTTGTCCCCAAAAGTTAATTTAGCTTAAAGAAAAAATAAAGCTGGGAGATCTAGTCTCACTCAAAGGACTCCAGCACTGGTAACGGTTTCACTTAAAACTCAAAGGTCACAGCAAAAATAACAATAATCATTTAGAGAAGACTAAGGGGAGAAAAAGACTACTCTGGAGTCTCCATATTTTTTCCTTCGTAATTTAATAGATTATATTGATTTAATCAGCTCATATTACAAATACTACTTAAGTATTCAAGTGGGGTGCATAATTGGTGCTTTTACAAATAATGAGGTCTAAATTACAAAAAAAAATATTTTCTGCATGAGAAAACTTATTCAGGAATAGAAAAGACGCCCTGTTAAGCAGGTGTTCTAATTACTGACAGGCAGACCAGTTCTGGATGCAAAAATAGATGTGTATGTTTTGTTGCTACATTGTCTGCCAAATACCAGTTTTTCTTAGTATATTTTAATGGGCATTGCGGATTCATATAATTCAATTCAACCTGGAAGTTAATGAAAGTCTGTAATTCCAAAGTGACATAATAACTGTCATGAAAGATTATACATTGCAATTTTCATTGTTTTAGCTTGGGAGTTATTGAAACTGAGCTACTGTCCTTGGAAATAGGTGCCACTCTATGAACCAGTGGGCATTGATATAAATAATATTGTTAACACTCATTGGGATATGGCTTTGTTATTTTAAATCAATATTTATTTATTCAAATTGCTTCAATAATATTTTAGGAAATAAACATTCAAAAACTTGACTAGAGAACAAAAGATTTTTTAAAAATGCTATGCAGGCAAGATGATCTTGTATTTATTTATTGACAATACTCCATCATTAAGTTTTTGTTGCTATATATAGTGCCTGTTTACTACAGTCAAAAGTCTATGATTTTTAAAAAATTGGCTTACCTACAGGATTCTTTTCCCTACCCATCCATTAAGAAAGACATTAATTTTCAAACAAGCATCTTTTTTCCTTTTTTTTTTA
This sequence comes from Phascolarctos cinereus, assembly GCF_003287225.1. Classification (NCBI taxonomy): domain Eukaryota; kingdom Metazoa; phylum Chordata; class Mammalia; order Diprotodontia; family Phascolarctidae; genus Phascolarctos; species Phascolarctos cinereus. The sequence goes on along the minus strand of NW_027556180.1, from coordinate 145,474,681 downwards.
ATATAAATTTATTTATTTTTACTTTTCAACATTCACTTCCACAAGTTTTTCAGTTCCAAATTTTCACCCCATCTCACCCCTACCCCTACCCCAAGATGGCATGCATTCTGAATATCCCTTCCCCTAGTTGGTCCTCTCTTCTATCTCTCCCCCCTTCTCTTATCCCCTTCCCCTTCTATTTTCCTGTAGGGCAGGATAGACTTCTATACCCCATCTCCTGTATTTCTTATTTCCCAGTAGCATGTGAAAACATTTTTTTTAAACACATGTTTTTAAAACTTTAGGTTTCAAATTTTCTCTCTTCCTCCCTCCCCACCCACCTCATTGAAAAGGCAAGCAACTCAGTATAGGTTATACATGTGCAGTTATGCAAAACACTTCCATAGTAGACATGTTGTGAAAAACTAACTCTATTTCCCTTAATCCTATCCTGCCCTCCCATTTATTCTATTCTTTCTTTTGACCCTGTCCCTCCTCAGAAGTATTTGCTTCTGATTACCCCTTTCCCAATCTGCCCTCCTCTCTATCATCCCCCTGCTCTCTTGTCCCCTTCTCCCCCTATTTTCCTGTAGGGTAAGACAGATTTCCATACCCAATTGAATGTGTATGTTATTCCCTCCTTAAGCCAAATCCTATGAGAATAAGATTCACTCATTCCCTCTCACCTTCCCCAGTTTCCCCTCCACTGTAAGAGACTTTTCTTTTCTGTTTTTTTTTTGTGAGATAATTTACCCCATTCTACCTCTCCCTTTCTTCTTCTCTGAGTATAATCCTCTCTCATCCCTTAATTTTATTCTCCAGATATGACCCCTTAATCTTCAACTCACCCTGTGCCCTCTATCTATCTATCTATCTATCTATCTATCTATCTATCTATCTATCTATCTATCTATCCATACATATAATTTTTTCCTTCAACTACCCTAATACTGACAAAGGTCTCATGAGTTATAAATATCATCTTTCCATGCAGGAATGTAAACAGTTCAATCTTAATAAGTCTCTTATGATTTCTCTTTCCTGTTTACCTCTTCATGTTCCACTTGAGTCCTGTATTTGAAAGTCAAATTTTCTATTCAGCTCTGGTCTTTTCATCAAAAATGCTTGAAAGTCCTCTATTTCACTGAATGACCATTTTTCCCCTGAAGGATTATACTCAGTTTTGCTGGGTAGGTGATTCTTGGTTGTAATCCTATCTCCTTTGCCCTCGGAATATTATATTCCATGCCCTGTGTCCTTTAATGTAGAAGCTGCTAAATCTTGTGTTATCCTGATTGTGTTTCCACAGTACTTGAATTGTTTCCTTCTGGCAGCTTGTAATATTTTCTCCTTGACCTGGGAACTCTGGAATTTGGCTATAATATTCCTAGGAGTTTTCCTTTGGGGATCTCTTTCAGGAGGAGATCTGTGGATTCTTTCAATTTCTATTTTGCCCTCTGGTTCTAATATATCAGGGCAGTTTTCCTTGATAATTTCTTGAAAGATGATGTCTAGGCTCTTTTTTTGATCATGGCTTTCAGATAGTCCAATAATTTTTAAATTCTCTCTCCTGGATCTATTTTCCAGGTCAGTTGTTTTCCAATGAGATATTTCACATTGTTTTCTAATTTTTCATTCTTTTGGATTTGTTTTACAGTGTCTTGATTTCTCATAAAGTCACTAGCTTCCAACTGCTCTATCCTAATTTTTAAGGAAGTATTTTCTTCAGTAAGCTTTTGGACTTCCTTTTCCATTTGGCCAATTTTTCTTCTTAGGGCATTCTTCTCCTCATTGGCTTTTTGGACCTCTTTTGCCATTTGGGTTAGGCTGTTTTTAAGGTGTTATTTTCTTCAGTATTTTTTTGGGTCCCTTTTAGCAAGCTGTTGACTTGTTTTTCATGATTTTCTTGCATCACTCTCATTTCTCTTCCCAGTTTTTCCTCTACTTCCCTTACTTCCTTCTCAAAATCCCTTTTGAGCTCTTCCAAGGCCTGGGACTGATTCATATTTTTCTTGGAGGCTTTGGAAGTAGGAGCTTTGACTTTGTTGTCTTCTTCTGGTTGTATATTTTGGTCTTCTTTGCCACCAAAGTAAGATAGCATAACCTGACTCTTTTTGCTCATGATCCCAGCCAATTACTTGAGTTTTAAACTCTTTGTCAAGGTAAGAGTCTGCTTCCAATGTGGAGAGTGTACTGTCCCAAGCTTCAGGGGTTTGTATAGCTGTTTTCAGAGATACTTGTAAGGACCTGTAAATTTTCAGTTCTTCCAAGGTGGTATGATAAGGGGCAAGGTGTTTACTACTTTCCTGGCCTGTGACCACAAGTATTCCTTTCTGTCCCATAACTGTGAGGAGGGGTTCCTCTCTACAGCCACTCCATGCTGCACTACACCAGCGCTCCTCCTCACCCCAGCACCGCTGCCCAGAACTGTAACCCAGATCTAAACATGGGCAAAGCAAGAGATTCCTGTCTCAGCACTGAAAAAGAGATCCCTGTAATCCCTCTCTGATCAGCCACTGGATTCCCCCTCAGTCTGTGGGCCGGAAGCTCGGGAAGCAGCTGCCCCCGCCCAGGGCCAGGCTCTTGGGGAATGGAGCTGAAACCTGTCTTTCTCTCTGAGCACCGCAGAAACAGACTTTTCCCACTGACCTTCTAAGTTGTCTTTGGCACTGGTGGATTGAGGAGTCTGGAAACCGCCACAGCTGCCCCCAATTCCCAAACAAGCGTTTTTAAAGCACCTACTACATGTATACTCTAGGCTAAGTACTTTACAAATATTATCTCATTTGATTCTCACAGAAAACTTGGGAAGCAGGTTGAATTATTATCTCCATTTTACAATTGAGGAGACTGAAGTAGAGAGACATTAAAGGGAGTTGCCCAGTGCACACAACTAGTGTCTGAGGCCATATTTGAACTCAGGTCTTCCTGATACCAAGTTTACTGTCCCATTCAGCTATCTCTAGATTTCAACCTGCTCTATTTTATACTGATACTTTGGATCAACTTAAGAAGTGACATAATCCATTTACAGTAATGGTACAGGGAGGCAGGATAGGTTCTGTGTAGGGAAACTAATTTCACAAAATTTTTATTCAGGATCCTTGTGCAAAGTGCAGTGCTAAGCTTTGGAGAGGGGAAAAAAATTAAAAAAGAACAGTTTGTCTCAAGAAATCTAATAGAGGAAGTTAAGAAGCTTTCCAATTTCTCCTGGTCACATTTTAACCTCTTCCACTACTTGTACTTTGCTCACATGATCTACAAGGACTCAGTTTCACCTCCATGACCTGATGAGGTACTGGTTTTTATGGGAGGGCATTAAGATTTAAGTATCAAAATAGCTCTGGAAAGGAAGGAAAGAGATCACAATAAAACCAACTGCATCATCAAATACAAGGGAATAAAGTATAAAGTTTAGGTGCAGCTAAATGGCACAATTTAGAACGCTGGCCTTAGATTCAGGAGGTCCTGAGTTCAATTTTGGCTTCAGACACTCACTAGCTGTGTGACCCTGGGCATGTCACTTAACCCTGTTAACTCAGTTTCCTTATCTATACAATAAGGTGGAGAAGGAAATGTCAGATCACTTCCATATCTCTGCCAACCACAAAAGCATAACAATTATTTTTAAAGCCTACAGAGGATATGTGTATGTGTGTATACTCATCCACTTCAGAAAAGTAATCACTCTACTTACTAATTGATAATTTCTATTATGTAGTAGCTTTAAAATTCCAACCAGATCCTCTTGAATTTAGATTTTAACAAATGAAAATGGAATGATTCTGGGAAAAGTCATATAGCAAAGTTGAAAACATCAAAGGAAAACTAAAGCTTTTTTTCAATACTCAACTCTCTTGGATCTAGAGTTTAAAATATTCTGAGTAGAGGTAATCTGATCTAATCCACTTTTGAATAGCTCTTTTTAACAGAAACCCATAAGACAATCTGCTATCTCAAATACACTTTAAATATCAACATAGTACAGCAACACTTTTCTGTTGAAAGAATATTTAAATAAGGTCGCTTGAAAGGACTTAAAATGCCGTTTGAGATTTTCCACAGACAGGTACTAATTTTACTGCATAAAATAAAGACACATGGCAACTAGGAAACTGTAGTCATTTGGGTCAATGGATTTTAAGAAGCAAAGGAGATTATAGAAGTAGTTTGCTCAAATGCTTCTTTTGCAAGCTTATAATTTTAGAGTGCACTACTAATTCTTTTAACAGTGCTTATTCATTATAAACACTTTTTAAAAATTGTGGACAGAACAGTTCCATTAAAGAATATTTTAAAAGAAATTTGTTTTTCATTTGACAAACATTTATAAAGTGCTTACTATGTTCAGAGCACTTAGGTTAAGCTCAGAAATATACCAAATAAATAAATAAATTAGACATAGCTCTATTGTAGCTTGCTATCTAGCAAAATGATTAGATCATTTATGGCCACAGATTGTTATATTTAAAGTATTGAAATATCCAAAAGGAAAGATTAAGTTCAAGGGTTTTTTTGTTTTTGTTTTTGTTTGCTTTTTATCCCCTAGTAGTCTCTGTATAGCCTAATAGCTGAATGGAGTGACCCACAACTTGTTTTTCCTTACTCCCTTGAAGCAATCAGTATTAACATGAGCAAAATTATTAGATCTGTTCATTCTTGTGAAGCATCTTGACTTAATGAAAGCCTACTCCAATAGTCATGGAACAGATAGTCCTAATAGAACCTCACTGCACCTCGTTCCCACTCCTTTGGAGAGCCAGAATTCTCCCAGATTTAGGACAAATTACAAAACCCTTCTCAGTCATGCTTGTTTCATTCCTCAATAAAAGTTAGGGTTATGTGCGACTTAAAAAAAAAACACAGATGGATCAGAAATAAAAGGAAAGAAAACCAGGTGACCAAGAATACAGGACATAAATTTATGGTGTTAAAAAGGTATATAGCAATGTTTTCTAAAATGTGTCCTATGCTCTCTCTCTCATATTTGTCTCCAGTGATTAGTTCAGGGCTGAGAGGAAGGATCTTATTTGGTCTAAGATTTGGGAGAATCAGAATACAATAGGGTGAGGGAAGAACAGAATAAGTGGAAGTTATGGTGGGGTCTCTGACTATTAAAGTCAGAGAAATTGGGCTTTCATTAAATAAAAACTATGCCACAGAGATTTGGAAATTCAGTTTCTTAATCCTTTAGGTTCTCTCTCTATCTCTGTCTCGCTCTCTCTCTCCCTCCTTGAATAAAATAATAACTAGGAACATCATTTCTATGTTACTTATTAATTGCCATTTTACAAATGACATTTTCATTTGAGGGAGTATTTGACATGTGGTGTTTCAGAAGTGTTGAATGCTTCAGTGTTGTACTGCTGGGTCTTTTTGACCTAGTGTTTTCAGACATATTAGACATGGTCAGGTAATGAAGTGTTTTGGTTAAACAGATTATTATATATCACATACAAATGCTAGTTTTAAAACACAGATACCATAATAATTTAAATTTAATATTAAAATTGTACTTAGTATGATTTAACTTTTTAAAAAAATTTCCAAGGAACATCATTAGACTATTATAAGGTCCTTGGGGGTGTGGATTGTCTTTGTTTTTGCTTTTTTTCCCCCTGTACCTCCTGAGGCTACAGTGTTCAGTAGAGTATTTGTTCAGTAATTTTTTTTATTAATTTATCAAGATCTTGCCCTGCCTCAGCATTATCATCATAAACTTCTATTGTAATTGAATGAACAAATTAAGTAAGGGCTTCTTAGTAGAGATTTTCAGTTACATATATAAAATAATTGGGTTTTCAATGGGTTGTCTTTAGGTTATGAAAACTGGCTATGTGTATTTTTCTGTCATACCAAAGGAAATTGCCATTTTTAATAATAAAATATAAAGTCCATGAGGGCAGGGAGTAGTTCCTTATCAATCTTTGCATTCCTGGAGGTCATTGTATAGTGCTTAATTGCCATATTCTCAATGGGAAGGAAAAGGGAGTTCCTTTGCCAGCTGAGTTCAACCAGTAGTTCCTATATAAGGGACCATAAGTTAGTGAATGCTTTCAACTGGAAAGCTTAAACTTGTGAAAATACCAACTAATCTAATTGTCTCTGTGAAAATAGCTAATCTGTTACTAAAGTAGAAAAATTAATTAATTTTTTTTCTATTCACCATTTTTCTTTTCTATTCACCATTTCTATTCAACATTTTTCTGTTTACTAAAAAGTTGTGGGGAAGAAAATCTATGAAGGGGCCTGAGTCACAGTAGCCATGACAAGAAAGTTTTGCTTTGATCAATGGATCAAACACCGGACTAAAATTTAACTGAAAGGAAATGTATTTCAAAAAGAACAAATTGGTAAAAGAAAGTTTATCCAAAAATGAGTAATGAGAGTGGGTATTCTCCTCACCCACACACATTTTTTTCTTTGACCATTATTACAATTAAATGACTTTTTAAAGGCTTATGGTTCCCCCTCCCCATTTTATTATTGCCAACATTTTGAGAAGTCCAGATATTTGAAGAAAGAAATATAGCATGCTTCAGTATATAATGCTGATAAAAAAAGAAATCCCTTGAAAAGAAATAAGAAAGAATTTGCTTTTTGGTTGCAGAAAATATATGTAAAAATAAAAACATAGGAAACGGGTTTTCCTGGATTTCTAATGGAAAGAGAATGCTAGGTAACAAGTCTTTGGTCTCACTTGAAAGCTCTTTCTTTGTCTCCAGGGTACTAAAAAGGACAAAAGAAACCTACGGAAAGAGGTTTAAGAATTGAGATGGGGAAAGATAAGGAAGGCACCTAGCAAACATGAGATATGTCCAAAGCCACAGACAAATCAATATTGCTTTGGGAGGGTGAAGGATTATCTTTTGACTCAACGTTCAGTGATAGCATTCTGATTAGGGAGAGCAATCAATTAATTAAAAAAAGAGAAAAAGGAAATGAGAATTGGTCGCTAAAGGACAACATGCTAGCTGTAAAATAATAGAATGATCTAAGACCACAGGGTAATTATTCTTAGATAACAAGAACATCTGGGCCATTGGTGTTTGAATAATTGCTTTCTATCTAACACAATTCATCTCTACTGATGCAAGGACATATACAAAAATATCCTCCAAGACAAGGAAATCACAGCAAATGCATGCCTATTGTTCACTCTCAGAGAGGGCAAACATTAAGGAAAACAAAATAAAACAAAAACAACCAAAACCATTCTTCTTTTTTTTTTTTGTAGCTATATACCTTAAACTTAAAGTTGCTACATGTTCTTATCTCACTGTGAACATGATGCACATGGGCAAAAGGCTATTCAATTTTGTAATTTCAGAAGAATAACATCAATGTTTCTACACTCATGCTGACAGTCAAAAAAGAGTCAAAATAGCCTTCATCCATCTATGTCACTGATACCTCTGTGTGTGGAACATATTGGACAGGGCTCTTTGAGGCACTTTTCAGGGGAGTTCATTTTGTAATGAATCAGGTGGCATCTATCACCAGGGATGCACAGGTACCATGACACATTATATTCTTCTTTGTTCAAGACTAGTTTTACATTTTTATTAAAAAAAAGAATTGACATGTTATTAAATGTACATAAAAAGTTTATTACACAAGAAATAGATGAAAACCTTTATTAATTTCCTCTTGCAAAAGAAAAAAACTATCCCTTTACAAGTTATTTACAGGGTTTTTCCACTATAAAATAAATTTCTGACTATGTTTATATCAGTCTCTACCTGTTAGACATTTTTCCATTGAACATTTAAATAATACATATTAAATATTTGGAAAAACTGAAACTTTCTTATGGAAAACTATTCAATGAAATAAAATAATGACATTATGTTTATCAGGATGATATTTAATTGAGCGTGACATAAATATCAATTTGACTTAGAATCACTTACTGCATTCATAGCTCCAAGGTTTTAAATAACTCCTGAGTTACTTTAAAGGGAAAATATATAAAACCATTGAAAGGTATTTAATTGAATTAATGCTTAAGTTAATAAAATAAAAATATTATTGTCTTATGATTTTGAAGCTTAGTTGATTGTTTTGAAATTTATTAGTCATACACTCTTTTTTTCTTTACTTCGTTATTTTTCTTCTCTGACCTTTACTCTAAAAATGTTGAGAAAGCAACTAATAATTCTTTCTATAGAAGTGGTATTTAGAAGTAGATGTGTCCAAAAAGGCTCAGAAATAAGACATGGCTACCTTTTGGAGGTTATGTGAAAAGGCACTCAAGTTTTATTTTGTTGTGTTTTTTTTTTAAATAAATGTCTTGACCTGGAAATATATGTAGCAATTTATAGTGACTTCCTCTGTGCCTGTTTACCCAATTAAAAACAAAACAACCAAAAACAATAACAAAACGAAACAAAAAACTGCTGATGATAATGAATTGCCTTCTTGTAGTTCTACCTCTGGTATTCAGTTACCATTAAGAATAAACATCAACTAGTGCTCTAATCTTACTCTGAAGATGGAATACTAACCTTTCACAAGATTAGAGACACAAGGTGCTCTGGAGATAATAAAATTCAAATAGGTTTATTTCAAAGGGCAACTCAATCTCGATTTTGTTCTTGGGTCACTTGATAGATCATTTGCCAATGTAGTTTTTGTGTTCTTCTTGGTCTGGCTTCCTATAGAGTGCCAAAAATTTCAAATCAAGTGATCCTCAGATGACAGAGTTCAAGAGTTGGGGCTGGTGACAGCTTGATATTTTATTTTACCAAATATGCTAAAAACTCTCCTGGCCAAGAGACTCTATCTCTGCTTGAAATTTGCTATTAGTATTGATTGTGAAGTTGGGAGAGTGCAAATGAAGGCTGAATCTCTCAGCTATGCTAATCATCTAGTGTAACTGCCAATATTATGATAGCTAATTATGAATTTCAAAAGATCAGAGATTTCCATTTCAAACGTATACCTAATTGAAAGTCAAAAACAAGTGGATAACTAAAAAGTATGGGGTGAAAACATATGGTGCTCTCTGAAAATTATGAACATATTTGCTTAATGTTTTCTCAAGAAGAAAATAATTTCTTTTTTTAAAATGCAGTGCCTCAGTTTTACATTGTATATGAGAAGTGAAAGAGCAAGGCTAATAACAACCAGCTCCCACAAAGTAAGAAGGCACTCATTTTTCCATGTTTTTTCTATACCAAATATTTTTCCAATCTCTTTATTATGCTGTTAAAGTAATACAATCATATAAGTAACAATAGATAAAATAACGAATAATTATTATTAGTATTTCCTGGTAAGAAGAATACTCTTTGCCACTTACAAGTATATGGTTACTTCTTATTAAGAAAAGAACAGGAAATTGTCTATGCTTGCATGATGTGGACCTGAAAGGTCCCCTCCCCCCTTTTCTTATAATCAAAATATCAGTAAATGAACAAACATTTATTCACCACCTAATATGTGCACATTAGTGCTTCTTTGTATCACACAAATTACATACAACTATACAACAAGGCAATCTTAGAGGAGATGGAAATTGGAGCTGAGGTGATTAAGAAAAACCACCTGCAGAAGTAGTGTCTTCAAGGAAACCAAGTTTTCCAAGAAGGGGAGGTTAAGAGGAAGAACATCTCAGGCATAGTGGATAGTCAATGCACCAAAAAAGAAAATGGAGCATCACTCAGGAATAACTTCAAGTAGCCCGATATGGCTGGACCACAGATTGAGTTGAGTTGAATAATGTATAAGAATACTATGGAAAAGTAGGAAGGGGTCAGATTCTGAAGAACTTTAAATGTTAAACAAATGAATTTATATTGTATCCTAGATGTGATAACAATCTACTGGATTTTAATGAGTAAAGGGTTGATATGGTCAACCAAGGTCCTTATGAAAATCACTTCCCTCACCTGGGGCCTTAAATGCAATATAACTATCAATATGTCTTAAAAAGGAGCTCTGATTCATTTATAATTACTATGCTTTGTTCTTTGGGTACTCATAGAATGCTTTTTCTTGAGCCATATTTGGGGTAGCATAATACAGAGGAAGGCTGTGGGGGATACAGAACCATGTTAATACTCACAGTATCAAAAAATGATACGTCCCCCTTTTTTATAATTCTATGATTCATTATTCCTTTTTTTTTGAATAAGAGGCAACAAAGCTTATTACACAATTTTATGGCAATAAATTTATACTATTCCTAAAATTTATCTAACTTTTAATTTGAAATTTGATTTCTGAAAAGTTATTTTTGCAACATTCATTTTTAGTCTTCAGAGGTAGGCTCTTCAGACTGCTGTCAAAATATCTGTGTAGTAAAAACAAACAAAAAGAGTCCCAGGTCCCTCAGAGTGCTTGTTGGAATCTTCTTCACAAATTTCTATCAATTTAACATATTACTCCCTGAAGTGGATATTCATAACTAGCTCTATCTACATCTATCTTATTAATATTCCACTCAAACCTCATTTTGGTATTCACTCATTGAAAAGATCATGTGAAACAACATTGTAAACTGCAGAAAGGTTAAACTGTCCCTCCTCATGTGTCTTTGGATCTACAGGATTAGTCACTTTCTCAAAGAGGGAAATTAGTTTTGTTTGGCATGATTTGTTTTTGATAAGCCCTTGTTGGCTACTACTTAACACCTTGTTACACTCCAGGTGCTTACAAATTGATTGCCTAATGAATCTTTGCAAGTCTGGACATTAAACGAACAAGTCATTAATTCCCAGCTATCTCCCTCTTTTTTTTTTCCTTCCTTAAAATAACATGTGGTATGTGTCCTTTCCCCAGTTATTTGAAAATGTGCCAGATCTCCACAAGTCCTCAAATTCACTTGAACAGCCAAAAAGTAATTGGGTAGTGTATTAAACATAGCTGAACTGCTGATTTCAAAGTTAAACACATGAGCCTCCACCTTGGGAAATGGATAGTTCTGAGAGGATTTGAATGCAAGTCTTCTGCCTTCAAGTAGGAGGATGGATTAATCAAATTGTCCAAGTTAAGTGGTGGAGTCAAGATGATGGAATGAAAGTCAGCATTTTTGTTCAGCTCACCTAACATACCTATTCCACAAGAACCTAGAAAATTCACTATATCAAATACCTATCAGGAAAGCCAAGAAAAATTATAGTGGGTCAATTTTTTTCAGCCCAGGGCGGCTTAGGAAATAGATAGCAAGGGCTACAGACTCTGGTCCGGGGATTGGCCAATTAGCACACAGGGCCAGTAACAGAACTGAGACTAAATGCCAGGGCTGGAAGGACCAAGACAGAAAGAGATCTCAAGGGACCCTTGAACCAGGACTAGGAGCAGGAATGAGTGCCAGTTGGAAGCTCTGTCACCCCTTAGCCAGTTTTAGGTCACAAATCCAGGGCAGAAAGGAATGGTCATCATAACGAGACAGCAAAGATGAAGTTCCCAAAACTCTGAGTGGGAGGACTCAATTCTAACTTTTTGTCCTACACATAAAGTTGCAGTGGAATAAGCATGGCAGGAAACTGACACCAAAGCAGAGCCAAGCAGTTCAGTCACTTTGAATCTGCAGAACCTCACAGTGAGCTAACAGTGACTGAGTCCTTCAGCAGTCTACTGGAATACCACCACATACAATCTAATAGACCTAAACTTGTGTCAGGAACTTGCAGACCTTATACCAGGGAGACAGTGAACAAACCTCCCCCTAGATCTTACCACTTTGGATGCAACAGAAACTTGCAAGCCTGAGCTGTAAAAACAGAAAAAGGAACATAAAAAAACACAAGCTCAAGCCAAACACCCCTTACACACCCTTACCCCTCCACCCAAAAGTGAGCAGAGCTCAACTCTAACATAAAATCTGAAGCTCAAGAAGTAGTGTGGGAGAGTGAGCAAACAAAGAAAAAAATAATCTTACCATAATTAGCTACTGTAACGACAGGGAACCTCAAGACACACACAAAGAAAAAGACAGTCACCTGAAAACATCTAAGCAAAGACTCAAAGAAGAATGAAGATTGGAAACAAACCTGACAAGATTCTTAGAGGAGTTAGAGATAAAAAAGAGAAAAAAATTAAAACTAAATTAGAGTGATAGAGGAAGGAAATGCAAGAAAGTAATGCAAAAGAACTGACAACTCTGCAAAAGAGACACAAAACATTACTGAAAAATATAACTCCTTAAAAATCAGAATTGGCCAAATGGAAGTTAATGACTCCAAGAGACACCAAGAAAGGATAAAGCAAAGTCAAAAGACTAAAACAAATACACACAAAAATGTGAAATATCTCATAGGAAAATAGATTGACTTGAAAAATAAATTGAGGAGAGATAATTTAAGAATAGTTTGACTACCTGAAAGCCATGAAAAAAACAAAAGAACCTTGGGATCATATTTCATAGAAATTGTCCATGTTGGCCTTTTATTCCTAAGATTAAACTATCTAAGTATAAAAATATTTCTGTATCTCTGTATGTAAAACACAATATGTACATTTCAAATGCATATTTAGAACAAAAGTCAATTTTTATATAACTTTATGATGGAGTATACCCATATAGAGTTTTATGCTAACCATCACTTAGTTTTCCCCTTTGGAAGCAGAATCATCTACCCTACAGAGTATTACACAGCATTTTTTTTTAACTGATTGACATTAATTCTGAATTTCTTTGTTTTCATGCAGTTGAATCAGATATTTAGCATTTCTTTAATGTCCCCTTTTGCGGCTTAATTACAAGTTATTCTCTGGGGTAAAACACAATAAAAATTTATCAAGTAGTTTTTAGATCTCATAAAGGCAAATGCCATCTTTTATTATATGAATTAGAAAGTTTGTCACAGTGTCAACATAAACCCAAACAAAATCAACCCCCACAATTACACTCAAATAATTTTGAGGTTATACCTCAAATATATGGAGGCCAAAACATGTATTCTTATCTAATCCTGTTATCTTTCCAGGCCTAAGTAGAAAGGATGATTATGAGGTGTTGATTCAATGAAAGATTCCACAGAATTTCACTGGGATGGTAAAGAGGAATGTTTTCATGATTCCCAAATAACCTATAACATCTCATTAATTTAAAGAACTCCACAATCTAGTTCCATTTTACCCTTTCTAAGTCTTACCTAATATGCCTCCCTCCTAACATTCTCCCATTTTTTATTCTAGAAAAAGAAAAGGTAGGATTGGTTGGTGGTTGATTCTGAGAAGCAGATCATTTCATTTGGACATTAGGATCACAGATATAGAGCTAGAAAAGATGTCAGAGGTCATTTAAACCAGTGCTTCTTAAATTGTGGGTTGTAACCCATATGAGGTCATGAAAAATTTAGCGACAGTAAAAGGTTTCTGAATGTGCAATGACCAAAAATTAAAAATTAAACACATAATGAATCCAAGGTGTTTCTGGTAGCACTTGCCTGTGTTGCATCATGTAACTTCTTGGTTCTGAACACACAGCATGTGCACTTTGCACTGTGTATGCCGTCATGCCACTCAACACCAATGAAGGCTGTTAAGATGCAAAAAGGGGTTGCGAGGGAAAAGTTTAAAAAGCCCTGAATTCTAGGCAACCCTGCCACCCTTCATTTTACAGATGAGGAAACAAAACCAGAGAAGTTAAATAACTTGCCACAGTCACACAGTAAGTTGCTGAATCAAAATTCAAATCCAGGTCCTCTGACTCTAAATCAAGGACTCCTTCCACTGTACCCCTTTACTTAGTGCTTTGAGTGAGCAATCATTCTTTATATTGGGAAAGGAAAGGATTAGACATATAAGGAGCTGAATTTGCTATCCTTTATACGTTATGACCTCCTTACTTGTCTGCAGTTGTGGCAGCTAATCTAAGCCCCTCCAATCCTGTCTCAAGTTTTGTTCTTCTTTGATTAGGGTGACTCATTGGTTTCATATCTGTGCTCAGACTGACCTACTCTGGGTCTGTTTTAACTATCCCAGAAGCAAGTGAACAAGGAATACTTCAGATCAACCCTAGGCAATTTACTGCTTGGGAGGATCAGTTAAGACCAGGCACATCCCTGCTGGATTCAAGCCATAAGAAATACATATGAAAAATTCAGAGAATCTTAGGACGACTTAGAGGCACTTATACAGCATAATATAGGCAGAATAAGGAAAACATGCACAATGACTATAACCATGTAAACAAAATGGACAAAAAATAATTGAACACTATGTAATAATAATGATGAATCGTGGACATGGAGAACAGTTAGGAAAATAATCCTCCCTCCCTTCATTGCAAAGGCAGTAGACTATGCATGTGAAATATTGCATATACTGCCAGACAGAGTTGCGTTGCTTAGTTTTGCTAAACTGCTTTCTCCACTTTGCTTTAAAATCTTTATTACAAAGGACAACACGCTGTGGAAATATATTCAGAAACAAATACCATGTAAAACCAAAAAATAGCAATACAACTGAAAAAGGATATTTGAAGACCTCAGATTGCGTTATTTTATTTTAGGAGGAATTTAAAGATTTAAGAGGAATTCCATGTTCATTTAAAAAAAAAACCACTTCATAATTGACAACTAAATTCTTTTCTCTAGATTGAAAAGCACTGAAGTAGGAAAGGGAAAGATAGAGAAAGCCTCTGAAGTACCTCTCCAACAGAGGGGCTAAAAGTCTCCTTTTGTCAACATTTGAGGGAGAACATGATGAAGTGCTCTAATTTAAAATAGGTGTTTTTCTGCAACATACAGATATAGCTATGAAGATTAGATGACTACTACATAAAGCTAATTTAATCTGTTTTTTGTTGGTAAATTATTAACACTTGGAATTGAGGGTTTATGACTGAAAAGCTGTCTGGTCTCAACTGTATTAAACAGATGCTCTCGGGATTCATGAAAGTGAAGCCTGCTTTAATGGGCCATTCAGTTTGCAACTACAACACTGCCTGAGTTCCACACCTGCTCTCTTTTAGTTTAGACTTTGAATTATAAACAAAAAAAATCACAATTTCTTAAACTGTTGCTGCAAGAAAGTGGATCTGTGCCTAGAAACTTCTTTTTAATAGAAGTAATCTGTTGAGCACTGACTTGAAAGTGAAAAGTACTTGTTTATTCCCTATTAAACTTCACTCAGGTAAGTGCCTCATTTTCACTTCAGTTTCCCCTAAATGAAGATAATACTACCTGCTTTACATACGTCAATGGTATGTTTGATAATGATTTAGGCAACTCCCATAAAACACTGTGTGTTTCTTTGGCAAACTCTCTTTAGCAGAATGAAAAAAAAATACTCTGTCTCCAATTTATCAAATCAAATGAGATAATAATTATAAAGCCCTCAGCACATAAGCAAGCACTATCTAAATATCAATTCCTCCTCCTCCTCCCCCTCCTCTTCCTTTTCCTCCTTCTTCCTCTCCTCCTCCTCCTTCTGCTACTATTTGTTGTTGTTGTTCAGTTGTGTCTGATTTTTTGTGACCCCTGGCCCACAGCACTCCAGGCTGCTGTGTCCTCCACTATTTCCCAAAGTCTGTCAAAGATCATGTTTGTTGATTGTACATGGGATTTTCTTAGCAAAGATACTGGAGAGGTTGGCCGTTTCTTTCTCCAGTGGATAACTTTTTTTTTTTCAGAATTTTCCACTATGACTTGTCCATCTTGGACGGCATAGCTCATAGTTTTACTGAGCTACACAGGCCTTTTCACTATGACAAGGTAATGATCCAGGAAGGGTCTGGTGGTACTACTACTATTACTTTTATTATTGTTGTACTTATTATCATCTCTACATCTTGTTTGTGCATAGTTCTTTCAGTGTGCTCTCTCCCTTGCCCATACCCATCCCCTACCTTTAGATCGTGAGCTCCTCGAGAATAGAGACTGATTTATCCTAATTTTTTGTATTCCCAATGTTTAGCACAAAGCATAGCTAGCATATAGAAGGCATGTAATAAATGTCTGTTGACCTGATTTAAGTTGACTTAACTTGAGTCCAGTATTGGGCTAGTGAATATTTAACAACTGGTTCTCTGGAAAAACTAAATGTGTGCACACTCTTTTACATTTAATTTTTATTATTAATATTTTCTCCATCACTTTCTTAATTCTAGACAATCAGCAAAACAATAAATCAAACCCTAATTCATAACAATTAAAATTTCTGAGATGTGAAAGTTCACAGTGAAAATTTAACAAATTGTTCTTATAAATGTATACAAGCTGCCTCCAGCACAATCCTGCCTGGGTCACTATCTAGTTATATTTCTGTTGGCAAATGAATTTCTCTCTCTGGGGATCAGTTTTCTCACCAATAAAATGAGAGGGGGATGATGGAAACTAAGCTCAATTTCAGTTCTAACATTCTATGATTCTATAATAATTACAACTATTTTCATTCTAGAAAGGGAACAAAAAGTCCAGGGAGGAAGAGGGAATGAAACATACTCTTCTCCTTTTTCTCTGCATAAGGTATGTCATAAGCCCACACAGAAGTAGACTCTACTTTTAGAAATGCACCATATGGAAGTGACATGGAATTTGCTTGGAAACCTGGTAAAATAACTGGACTGACACCTGAAGTTTCTGAGATCTTCTAAACCCAAAGGAGGTCTCTTGGTAAGTCTCACTTTCCTATAATCCCAGTCATTTTTATTCATTAGTACAAAACACCTGTAACAGCAGGAGCTACTTACATTCTAATTGTTTCTTTCTCCTCTAAATTGCTTGTCATTATAAAAGAAATGACAGGGGTGCAATGGGAGAAGAGCAGTGTGGCAAGAAGACTAGAGCCCATTTTCGATGTTTAATTGTTCTATGATGCTAACAACAGATTAAAAAGATAAATCAAAAGTTTGCAGAAAGAGTGAGGCCCCCAGTCAGTTTTATGGTTTCATTTGAGCTACAAAGATATTATTATACACTCATTTACAAAACAATGAGTTCTCACTGTTTATGAAAGTTTAATCTCTTGGTTTATTGCCTTAATATATTTCACATTGGTAAGGTTTACTTTTAAATGAAATTTCTGACTATCTTATGTGGATGTTATTTTATACAGAGAACACAGACAGAATGAGTGTAACATCATAATTGTATTCATCTATGAAGCAATTAGAGTCAGGGTAATTGCTTCTAGTTCTCTCATATCTGCATACAAAGTAATAGAATTAATATTTTATCATTTGGCAGTATCACTTGTTAGTCAAGAATTCTAACACTTTGTTTCTTCTCTGTCTGTCCACAGGCATTAAAATAGACCTTATATAAGATTCGGTGGAGACAAAAGCTAAGCCAAGTGAAAAATTTCATGGAGTAAGTTGGTACTTAGGTACAACTAATGTCCCCAGACATGAGAGGCATCAGAACTATAAGAAAAAAGGAGATGCCAGCCTTCAGCAAATTAATTAATTATGATTAATACAAAGTTTAGACCTGTTTACTTACTCCCATTAATCTTTTTTTTTATTGGACCTATAGCTGCAAATATGAAGATGAATTCAGTCAACCAACTAGGTTGGTTAAGCACCTACTATGTGCACACTTACACTATGCTAAACTCTGAAGGTACAAAGGCAAATAAAACAGCAACAACAACAACAACAACAAAAACAGGCCTGACTGAAAGGAGATTAATTTTTTAAATGAAGGCTTTATGGAAGGACATGAACAAGAAACATGTAGAGTAAAGAAGGCATAGATATGATGTGCACTAATATAGAGAAGCATAAAGATACTGTACACAGAGTGCACCCAAGTGTTGAAGCAATGCAGAAGAGGTGAAAGATCATTGTTAGAAGGCTTTATCTGATAAGGGCATTATGCAACTGATGAGTAAGGAGAAGTGTGTAGGTTTTGGACAAGGCAGAGAAGAGTGGGAAGGTTTTCAAGTTAGAAGTAGTTAAGCAAACACAGAGGGATTCATTTGAAAAATATGCTTTGTTGTCAACTTCTGTCATGTCATCTTTCCACTCGGGGTTGTGCTGTCCTTACAGGTGGTAGCTCTGATATGCTGCTTCACACATTATCACTGCATATTCCCAACCCCTACTTCTTGCTCTGGGAACAATAATTATGTCAATGTTGCCAATGATTCTGGAAAGTATATGTCAATTGATTGCCTATGTTCTCTACTCATCAGCTCTGTGACTTCTTAGAACAAAACTCCTTCCTTGGTTACCATTCCCCTCTATCTGTTATCTTCCCCTCTAGGAATGTAAGGTCCTGGAGTGGAGGAATTGCTTCTACTTTACATCTATATCTTCAGAGCTTAGTATAGTACAAAGGATGTAAAAAGTACATAATAAATTATTGTTCATTCATTTAACCATTTGGGTTTTTTTATTCATCTTAAGCAAATGTTACATGTAGTGCACACTTAATAAATGTTTGATGGAAGAATGAATATGCATGTTATCTGGTGAGGATAGTAACATGGAAGGACATAAAAAAGTCTTACAAGTTTTGACAAGAGTTCATAGTCTGTGTGGAAAAGTCTGCTCAAGATTAAGTTTGATAAAATTAAGTTGGACCAGAGAGACACTAAAGGCAACCTTTGGTTGTCAGGCTTTATCCTGATAGTTAATAGGGAGACACTGAAGGTTCTGAAGGTGGCAAATAAAATGAATAACATGTTTTTTTTAGAAAGGTTAGTCTGTTAGGGATATTCAGATGATTAAAGGCTGAGAAAAACTGGAAAAAAAACATCAACTAGGAGACAGCAACCTAAATTTTAGGAAATGAGAGACTAATGTAAGATAGTTAAAGCAGAATTAAGAGACAGATCAAGAAATCTTGCAAAGGAAGAAGACCTGATGGTCTAGAGGACTGAGTTCTGATAGAAAAATTATGCTTTCTTGAAAGAAATGAGAGATTGAAAAGAGAAGCTAGTTTGCTAGACAAAATTATGGGTTTGGTTTTTGATATGTTGAATTGCAATGGTAGAAATTCAAGTGAACGTATTATAAAAGTATACAGAAATGTGAGACAAACACTCAGGGAAGAAGAAAGAATTTTAAGTGTAAGGTTGAGGATTGTCACCATTTCAGAAGTGAAGAGTTGTATCTGTACTTCAAAGATTGATACAGGTTTTCACTAGGGAAATTCCATGTTTATCTAGCTCACCTATTTCTGTTTATACTTAAGTACTTGTAGTCTTTATCTCATTTAAATATAAATATTTTGGAATCATCAGACATTAAGGAAAATGTCAAATTGATAAGAAATTGGTATGTTTTACGGAAAAAGTCTACATAAACTTTTATGCCTAGTACTAGAATTTGCATATGTAGATAACTTTATGGATAATTTATATAAAGTATCTTGAAAAACTCCTCACTTCTGGATTTCTTATTCATTGCTCTACAAAATACTCACAGTTTTGGCCGTTTTTTTTGCTCATTGAAGGTTTTTAAAGTAGATGACAAAGAAGAAGAAAATGTAACATTGATGGGTCTCCACAGATAAGATGTCTCCTATACACACATCCATGTGATGCAAGACTCTATGATTGACATGACTATGGGTTTTTCAATTTTAGTTTCATAAAGATATTCCATATTGGTAATGAAGAACATTAAAATATTATGAAAAACAAAGTTCATGCAAGAGATCCAGAAAACGATTATTGTTCAAAAGTAGACCTATGCCCCCAAATACAATGAAACTCCTCCTTTGCATAAAATGAAATAATATCAAAGTGGCCAAAGCCACAAAGTCTCTGACATGAGTAAAAAAGTGGAAAGGAGAAAAAAAAGGGAAGACCAAAAAGGGAAGGAGAGAGAACAAAAGGGAGGGAAGAAGAGAGAGAAAGGAAGATAGTAATAGGAAAAAGAAGCTAGGGAAAGGAGGACTTGCATTTACAAATGTAAGGAATTTATTTAACAATAAATAAAGCAAACAGTTAAAAAGCATCTAGTATGTGCCAGGGACCTACTGGACATAAAGACAAAAAAAATGATCTTGGGACTCAAGGAGCTTGCATTTTTTCATGGTAGACAATACGTGCATATGGAAGTACAGCAGTAGCATAAAAATCCAAATGAATGGAAAGCAATCGGAGGAGAGAAAAAAAAGAAAAGGCTTTTTATGTAGGCAATAGCATTGATAATAATAGTCAGAGATGAAGATAGGGTGGATTGTAGGCAAATGGCATTACCTGCTCAAATGTACTGTATAGATTGAGGAAATGGAATACGTCTTCCAGTCTTCAACTGGCCTATGCAATGTTTGAAGGGGAGTGTTGCCTAATAAGCTTGGGAAAGTATACTGGAGTCAAATTAAAAAGGGCTTTTAGTACCAAAAAGAGGAGTTCCTTTGATCCAAGAAGCCATAGAGACCTAAGTTGTTCTAAGTGAAGGATTGGTATGTTTAGATCTGGATTTGAAGAAAATTACTTTGGCAACTGTGAATTGTAGAGGTGAGATACTTGAGGCAGAAAGACCAATTACGAAGTGAATGAAGGCAATGGAAAGCGCTCGTCTAGGATGGTAGTCATGTGACTGGAGGCAAGGGGATGGATTTGAGGGACTGCGTTGTGATGGAATCAACAGGATCTGAGAACTAACTGGATATGAAGCAAACGGGAGCCAGGAGAAGAAGGGTGAAACCAAGGCTTTGAATTTGGGTGACTAGAAATAAACTCAATATAAGCAGGGAAATTTGAAAGAGAGAACAATTTTAGGGGAACGTGTTGAGTTTGATGCCTCAGGACATCCAATGGGAAATGTTGAATAGGCAGTAGTGATAGGGGACTGGAGCTTAGGAAAAAAAGACTAACTATAAAAAAGGGCTAAATATAAAAGGTGTACCAAAAGTCTTAATGGAATTTTAAGCTTGAATAGCTTACACCTATGTCCAAAACAAAACTCATTTTCCCAGCCCTCTACTCCATACTGTTCTCTTTTCTGAACTTCCCTGTTTATGTTGAGTGTATAACTAGTCACCCAAGTTCAAAACTTTAAGCTATTAAAGCTTAAACTTTTTTTGGGATACCCTGTATAACTCTGGAAGTCACTGGTATAGGGATGACATTTGAGTGGATGGGAGTTGATAAAATCAGTAAGAGAGAGAGTATATACAGAGAAGAGAGCCTAAGACAGAGTCTTGCCAGTACAGTCACATTTAGGGGATGAGGTATGCTTAATGATAGAGCAAAAGACAGTGACAAGTGTGCAAAATCATGGTGTTCTATTTACCCCAACTTTTAACCTTCTGAGAATTATTAGAAAGTAAGATAATAAATGTTTCCTAATAACTCTCACTTTGGGTTCCTACCGACCATGTCCTCTGCCATAAGATATTAGAAAAAAAAATGTCGCTTTGATTCTTCATCTTTGGGGGGAGGGAGAATTGTGGAAAGGACTTGAGTTCAATTACTATTAATCTAGTCACTTTCTGATAACTCACACTAAACTTCAAACTATGATCCAAACTACGTTTTTATCTTGTCCAATAAGGCCTATACAAAACCCAACTACCTTGTGAGATACAATGATATCTATCTATCTATCTGTCTATCTATCTATCTATCTATCTATCTATCTATCTATCTATCTATCTATCTATCCATCTACCTATCTATCTATCTAGAGAGAGAGTGTAGGTGTCTGCATCACCTCACCTGTTTTTCCTTCCTGAGTTCTATCTGCTCTGTTCACCTGGTGATATTGTTGGAAACTAATGGAAATCAGAAATGGAATAGTCTATGTTATCACCACCAGCAAGGAGTTAGAAACTAAGACCCTAAGCTGAGGTGGCTTCAGTGGCTATGGAAGATAAGAAGTTATTAGAGCAGGCATGAAGAAAGCTAGGTAAGGTCTAAGAGAGAAAGGTATTCCAGGAAAGATAGGAATTTAAAATAAACTTTTTAAAAAGGATGCTAATAATGGCAGAGCTGAAAGTAGAAGTCTGAGTAGAAGTAAGAGCAATAGGTCAAAATATACACTAAGGAAGTCAGAGAGAAGGGAGACTGTTTAAGGTCAATGACTGTCATAGTGTTTCTAAGCACAGAGCTACATTTTCAAAAGGTTTCAAAGCTCTCTTGGACCTTCCCGCCCTGAGCCTGTCTTGAGGCATAACCATCTAGATAATTCTCAAGGAAGTATGAACTTTCTTAAGTGGAAATGTGGTTTGCTTGTTTGCTTTTAATATGGAACTCCTCTGAATATGGTCCATAATGCCTTTGATATCTGTGTTTTCCAAATAATTATACCAGATAATTCTAGTTTTGGACTGAAGACAATATAGTGCTAATAGGAAAACCTCAGAATCTTGCCTTCTTATCCACTCTTCCTCCCACCCCTTTCAAACCTGCTAGATTACATGGTAAGGTTTAAAATCATATCAACTTGCCATACTGGCAGATGGATTCACAAACAGAACATACACTCCGCAATATTGGGAAATGTTAAAATGTGAAATATGGGATGTGACTGCATCCAATTTTCTAGGCTGATGTTCATGCTGATAAGATAATTTTTAGTGTGCACTTTGAATTCAATTTCCTTTATTTTAACGAAACATATTTCATGCACATTGCTTACAGATGGAATAACTCGGGAAAACAATCAGTTTTATAGGCCATATTCTAAGAGAGATTTAAACAATTCTAGCTCACCAAATTTTTTTTTTTGGAAAATACAGTATTAACACACACTACTTTTCTCATTTCTTCTAGGTCACCATCTTCATAACAACAGAATTTTTTAAAATTCATAATCTTAACCTCTGCCTCATGAATACTTCCTAAAAAAGACCTAGAACTTACTATAAGATCCCCACAAATACTCAAGAGAGGAAAAATTGTTTGCTAAACCCTTTAGACCATAGAATTTAGGAAAGATTATTACACAGTAAGAGATGTCCTCTATATTTTATAGATGCTGACAGTATGTGTCAACTTAGGGTCTATAAATTTGTCTTAGTGAAAGTTTCAAGTTATCATTATCATTATTATTATTTTGGCATTAATTATGAAATAAATGTACAATAGAGAAAAAAATCACTGGTACTACTATGTGACTTCATGATGACATGGAGGTTACCCTCAGTATATGGAAGCAAGGGTTTCTATAAAAGTAGCTTTAAGCTAGTTGTTTATATATAAAATCTAATTTTTCCACTAACTTCCATCATGTAATTAGAGATGTCATTCTACAAAAACAATTAGTTTCAAAATGTAATAAATTCATATTCACATTAAAAGTAGAACATTTTATTGGTGAGGCAACTAGGTAATACAATATATAAAGAAATGGTCTTGGAGTCAAGAAGATGTGAGTTGTATGACCATGGGCAAGTTTATCTGCCTCAATTTTCTCATTGGTAAGGGATAAAAATAGTCCCTATTTCCCAAGGTTGTTATAAGGCTCAGCTGAGATAATTTTTGTGGAAGTGCTTTGTAAAATATTAAAGTGCTATGTAAATTCTGGCTATCATTATTATTATCAGCATAGAGATATTGTAGTGAGGTAGGCAGTGCAGTGGATGGTAGGCCTGGACTCAGGAAGACTCATCTACCTGAGTTCAAATATGGTCTCAGACACATTCAGGCTGTGGACCCATGGCAAATCACTTAACCCTGTTTACCTCTTGGCAACTGGTCTCATCACTTCCTGGCAAACAGAGGGAGAAGAAATGGAAGCAGTACCAGATTTTGTATTTTTGGGCTCAAAGATCACTGCAGACAGCAATTGCAGCCATGAAACTAAAAGACACTTGTTCCTTGGAAAGAAAGCTATGGTAAACTGGAAAGCGTACTAAAAAGCAGAGACATCACCTTGCCCACGAAGGTCCATTTAGTCAAAGCTATGGTTTTTCCAGTTGCAATGTATGGCTGAGAGTTGGACTACAGAGAGCTGCAGAATTGATATTTTCTAATTGTGGTGCTAGAGAAGACTTTTGAAAGTCCCTTGGACAGCAAGGAGACCAAATCAGCCAAAACTTAGAGAAATTAATTCAGGTTATTCACTGGAAGGTCAGCTACTGAAGATGAAGCTTAAATACTCTGGCCACATAATGAGATGACAGGACTTATTGGAAAAGACCTTGATGTTGGGAAAGATTGAAGACAAAAGGAAAAGGGGATGGCAGAGGATGAGATGGATAGATTGTATCTTGAAAGCAGCGAACATAAGCTTTGACAGACTTTGAGAGACAGTGGAGGATAAGAGGGCCTGGTGTGCTATGGTCTATGGGATCATGAAGAGTTGTATACGACTGAACAACTTAACAACAATAAAAATAAGAGGGAGAAGGAAATGGCAAACCACTCCAGTATTTCTGCCAAGAAAACCTAGGATCATGACGTGTACATGATTGAAACTGACCAAACAACAACAAAATTTCTATACTGGTTGTACAATACAATTTCTAGTCTAAGAAAGATACCTGGGCCTTTTCAGAAATTACATGATTTTCTTAGGGTTACTTGCCCATAGGCAGTTCATGTCAGAGGCAGGACTTGAATCCAGGTTGTCCTGATTCTGAAGATAGCTCTTTAACTATTATACCACACAACAGAGTGGCAAATGGAAAAACTGAAAACAAAAAGCTCATTGTTGCATAGGCTCTAGAACAGACACCAACAGGTATAAATTCCTACATACAGCAATGCCTCGTCATGATAGGAAGTGGGCTATGGGTTCTCAAAAGATATGCTAATAGAAAAATAAGTCTGGCAAGTCCTTACCTCAGTAGAAATGATTTGAGAGTCTAAATTTAGTGAAGGATTGTATCAAAGTTCAGTACGGCTAAGTTTAGAGAACATTATCACCAAAGGGCTGCCTGACTGATAAAGGTTTATTTTTGCTATCTATCTATCTATCTATCTATCTATCTATCTATCTATCTATCTATCTATCTATCTATCTATCATCTATCTATTATCTATCTATCTATCCTATGTTTCTTGTCTATCTTGAGGTGCAGAGAATGGGGAGGGCAAAGCAACTCATGGAATTGTCTACTGTGTGCACCAGTGGAGGGAACGGCTAAATTAATGAAATCATAGACCCCTGAAGGACTGACATATAAGTGTAGTATGCTCAGAATAGCTACAGGAAAGGTTGCCAAGTTAGTTCATCACACTGTAACAAATATATGATTTGCACCTCCCATTATGTTTTTGTGTTGCAAAATTTAATGGAGTCAGATGAAATGTCATCTGCTGCTTGTTAATCTTGCTTTTATATGGTTGACTGGCCTAATTTCATAGGGTTTAAAATTCAACTCCTTATCACTTATTTGGCTGGACCTTCGGCATTAACCCTGTGAAATGTTGCATACCATGCACACGCACATGCACGCATTCTAATTAAACATTCCAGTTTATAGGCGTTCTCAGTAATTTTTAAATCTGTATCAATTAGCAATCAAATCTTTAAAGACTCGAGTTCAGTTTGCATTCTTTTTCACACCTTTATTACCTGTTACTACAGTTGGAACACACACATATATCTCAACAGTTTTAAACAATGGAGCCTAAAATATTTTTGCTTTGTTTTTCCCCTTATTTGTCAATCAATAAACATTTATTAAATTCCCGCACTATGTCAGGTACTGTGCTAAGCCCTGGGGATGCAAATAAAGACAGAAGAGTTCTTATTTCCAAAGAGCTCACAGTCTAATGGGGGAGACAACATGAAAACCACTATAGACAAACAAGCTTTATACAGGACACATTGCAATCAATCAACAGTAGGAAGGTGCTAAAATTAGAGGTATTGAGTACAGATTCCTGTAGACTTAAAGGAACCCAGGGAAGCCAGGAAAAGATGAGGAAGGAGAACATTCCAGGAATGGGGAACGGCTAGTGAAAATGCTTAGAATCAGTAGAGAGATTTTTTTTTTGTTTGCCCATTTGGTTGTAATTCTTCCTGGATTAGACCAAATTATAGATAGTATCACCATATAAGCATTACTGTAAATGCTGAACTTTTGCCAAGCACTTAAAGAGAAATATACACACACACACACACATGTAAATACATGTTGGATCTAGAATATGTATATATTTAATCTAGGATTTTATACCTCCATCAAATACTTTGTTTTTGAGTTGGGGTACCACTATTAACAAGCACGTATTGATCAACTATTCTGTTGTCAAGTGTTTTATCACCTAATTGGAAAAAGAGGATATAGCATCCCCAAAATATGCCCTGGAGTATATTTTGCCAAATTAAGGCCAAGTGAAATGCCTGTAAGGTCAAAAGCAAGCCACTGAATGACACTGGAGAATTGCCATAAATACCAACCCTCACTGAGGAGATTCCTAGTGACAGAAAAATACACACTTTTGCAAAGAATTACTTTTTTATTAACATAAGTAATCAAATTACATATATACTTTAAAACTTCTACTTGTCTGTCACATTTTCTGAATTCTGTGAAATTTACCTATCATCCTTTATTTCCTTTCCCTTTCTTAGCCAAACTCCTAGGAAAAGCTGTCTACACTAATTGCCTCCACTTCCTCTATTCTGACTCACTCCTCACCCTTCATCCTTCAACCCTCATCATTCAACATGAAACAGCTCTTTCCAAAGCTCACGATGATCTCTTAATGAACAAGTTTGATGTGCTTTTTTCAGAGCTCATCCTTCCGTAGCTCTGCTGAATTTTATACTACTGATCCCTTTCTCCTTCTGGGTACTCTTTCCTCTGCGGGTTTTAATGACACTGCTTGTTCTTGGTTTTCTTCCTGCCTGTGTCAATCTCTTTTTTGAGTGTGCATATGTATGTATGTATGTGTATATGTGTGTAAATATGAAATATGTGTGTATTACACACACACACACACACACACACACACACACACACACTCACATGCCTTGGACTCTACCCTGAGCTGCAGTCCCACATCTCTAGATGCTTATTGCATACTTCAAATCTGGAGATAGCTCAAACTGAACATGTCCAAAATGAAACTTATTATCTCTGCTCCCAAGCCATTCTCTCTTCTAAATGTTCCTATTTCTGTGAAAGGTACCATCATTCCTCTCATCTCCCAGTTTCATACCCTTGGCTTTCTTGAGGACATGTGGTCTTCTAGGTCCTGGGTGCAGCTTTTTGACTGAGTCCAAGTTTGACAGAACAAATCCTTTTATTAAGGGGATTTGTTACCTGAAGTTTGGATTCAGTCAAAGGGCCTTGATGCTGCAGGTTCCCCACCCTTGTACACGTCACCTCACCTTATATATCCAACCAGCTGTCAAATCTTGTCATTTCCATGTCTATGACATCTCTCAAATTATATCCTTTCTTTTTCTTTTTTTTTATGGGCAATCAAAGTTAAGTGACTTACTCAAGGTCACACAGCTAGTAAGCATTATGTGTCTGAGGCCAGATTTGAACTCAGGTCCTCCTGACTCCAAGGCCAGAGCTCTATCCACTGCACCACCTAGCTGCCCCCTATATCCTTTCTACTCATATATTCAGCTACCCCTTTCGTCCAGAACCTCATTACCTGTAACCTACTCTACTACTATGGCATTCTGGTTGATCTCCCTGTATCAAATTTCCCTATTGACTATTAAAATATAAAAATAGAGTGTGACTACATGCAATTTTCTTGGTTGATGTCTACTCTTATAAAATAATTTAACTGTGCCTTTTGAATTAAATTTCCTTCATATTAACAAACATATTTCATGGACTTTTGACCTGATTTACAGCAGGTTTTCTTAACTTTTTTTGTGTGTCATGGACTTCCTTTGACTGGCTGATGAAACCTAGGGACTTCTCTAAATGTTTTAAAATGCATAAAATAAAAATATATACTATTACAGAGGAAATCAATTATAGTGAAATATGATTGTCATCTATCTATCTACCTATCTATCTATATTTTAAACAAATTTATATAACTCAGAGTATAAGAACCCTATATAACTCAGGGGGCAAGAACTCCTGATTTAGAGATATTCTGTTATTTGAAATACTCATATAAGTCCTATGGATATCCCAAGACAGACTTTAACTATGCCATAACTGGTTTCTTGTCTTAGATTTAAATGTCCTTAAGGCTGAGTGAAAACGTCATGCTTTCGTGAAAAACAATGCCTTCCAAATACAATTACATATCAGTAGAGAAAATGACATGTTTCCAACTGTTTCACTACTTCTTTGGTGCCCTTTATTGTGCAAAATGCCAGAATCAGAATGCAGGCACTTTCTACCTAGCGCTATGATCTGACTGGCTTTCTGTGAAACTTCTCTTTGAAGTATATTCCTACTTTGCTTAGGCTTGAGTATACTGACATGACATGCACACTTCACCTCTTTATGCTGGAGAAAAGTACTGAGATTTGATTCTGGTCATAGCAGAAACTGATCTAGTCGTCCATCTGAGCAAACTTCATACATTTTAAATTAAGATGATGCATCTTAGTTAAGATAAAAAAGAAAAAGCCCAACTCTTCTCTCAATGGCTAAGCCTAAGGCAAATGCTAGCTTTGTACCCAAAGATAAAAGAGATGTTATTGTTTAGTGCTTTTTGAAATTATGCAAATCTTGTTAGTTCTTTTCACAACAGTAAGTTCAGAGGAGTGTCAGGAAAAGGTTAACAGTAGTGTGCTCATATTATCAAAGAAAGGAGAGAAAAGGTTATGTTTTTTCAGTGGGGAAAAAATACCAATTTTTTCTGTCTGTTTTGATATTTTTCCCTGTACCCTTCAAGCAATTGAGCTTCTAGCAATAGAGTTCTTTTTATTATACATCCTCTAAGTTTTGTTCTCAAAATGCCATCTTTACAAAAGCTAATCAACAGTTCTAACCTCACCGTGTACAAGTATGAGGAATCAACTCCATGAAAATTAAGATATGAAGCTTATTAAAATTATTTTTTTCTGGGTCAAATGGATATTGTAAACATGAAAAATGCACAAAAATTCCGTATGGAAAGTATGCAAATAAAATGCTGAAAGTGAGGCACCTGATAAATATTATATAATTACTAGCATTAAAAAATGGCTTCTTTTTTCTTCCATAAACAAACTAAATTGCCAGGAGGAGGTCTCATTAAAAAATAAAACAAAAATCACACATCTTTACTTAAAAAAAAACAAACCAAAAACAAAACAAAGATTTTGTTTAGTTCAAAGAATATAATTCACTGAATGTTGTTTTGATTTAAGCTTCAAGTTACTCCTTTAAACTCTTTCCATTTATATATAAATTCCCACACCTGCTATAGAATATTAAATATTGCTCTCTTAATGTTGATCAGCTTTTCAGGAGCTACACATAGTTCATCTGAACCAACAGATAATTTGTTTGGTCAGGCTTAATAATCTGTTTTCTTCAGTTGCAGTGGGGATACCTGGGCAAGTTAGGCAGTGATTTCTCTGTGAATTTTTTCCTTTTCATATCTCAGTGTGGTAGGTAAACAGTATACTTCTTGGTTCATAATCAAAGGACAAAACTACCAATCCAAACAAAGGCCAGCTATTTTGTATATTCCAGATTCAGGGTGAATTGATTTTTATTCTTTCCTTTCTGTGGATGGAATTTGATTTTGTAGCTTATTAGCATATGATGCACAATTTTGTCTCATGTAATTTGTCTTAGAATACTTATCACATGGAGGTGAAGCCAAGATGGCAGAGAGAACCCAAGGACTCGCCTGAGCTCTCCCAACCTCTCTAAAAACCTTTAAATAATGCCCTAAAACACATTCTGGAGGGGCAGAACCCACAAAAAGACAGGAAGAAACAGTTTTCCAGCCCAAGATAACTTTAAAGTTTGGCAGGAAAGGTCTGTCACACTGGAGTCAGAGTAGAGTGTAGTCCAGCGCAGGTTGGGTCAGCACAGAACAGGCCCCAGCAAACCAGGAGCAGGCCTTGGGAGTCAATGAATCAGCAGCTGCATCGGCTGTTTCCAGAGTTTTTAGCCCTACAGAAGATAAGGGGGTCAAGCTAGTGGTCAGAAAGAGACTATAGTAGAGAATATTATAATCTCTGCTAGCACTGAGGCAGGACTTTGTTGCTTTCCCCATACTTAGATCCAGGTCACAGTTCTGGGTGGCAGTCGCAGGGTAGAAACGAGTGTTTGTGGTCACTCAGGGACCAGAACAGAGGCAAGAAAAGTAGTGAACACACCTCTCCTAGAACATATACCACCTTGGAAAAGCTGAAAACTTATAGGTCCTTAGAAGTATTTCTAAAAACAGCTGCACAAAACCCCTGAAGCTTGGGACAGTCTGGACTCCACCCTGGAAGCAGAGCACCACTTTAGCAAAGAGTTAAAAGTCGAGAAATTGGCTGAGAAAATGTGCAAACAATAGTAAAAATTCTGACCATAGAAAGTTCCTATGGTGACAAAGAAAATGAAAACACATTCTCAGAAGAAGACAGCAAAGTCAAAGATCCTATATCCAAAGCTTCCAAGAAAAATGTGAATTGGTCTCAGGCCATGGAAGAGTTCAAAGAGGATTTTAAAAAATCAAGTAAGAGATATAGAGGAAAAAGTGGGAAGAGAAATGAGAGTGATGCCAGAAAAACATGAAAAAAAAAAGAGTCAACAGCTTGGTAAAAGAGGTACAAAAATACTGAAGAAAATAACACCTTAAAGAACATAGCAGGCCAAATGGTAAAAGAGATACAAAAACCCAATGAGAAGAAGAATGCTTTGAAAAGCAGAACTGGACAAATGGAAACGATGATACAGAAAAATTTACTGAAAAGAATTCCTTAAAAGGCAAAATTGGGCAAATGGAAAAAGAGGCATAAAAATTCACTGAAGAACTCTTAAAAATAGAATTGGCCAAATGGAAAAGGAGGTACAAAAGCTCACTGAAGAAAATAATTCCTTAAAAACTAGAACTGAACAAGTGGAAGCTAATGACTCTATGAGACATCAGGAAACAATAAAACAAAACCAAAAAGAATAAAAAAAGACAATGTGAAATATCTTATTAGAAAAACAACCGATCTGGAAAACAGATCCAGGAGAAATAATTTAAAAGTTATTAAACTTCCCGAAAGCCATGATCAAAAAAAGAGCCTTGACATCATCTTTCAAGAAATTATCCAGCAAAACTGCCCTGATATTCTAGAACCAGAGGGTAAAATAGAAATTGAAAGAATCCACCAATCACCTCAAGAAAGAGATCTCAAAATGAAAACTCTCAGGTATATTATAGCCAAATTCTAGAGCTCCCAGGTCAAGGAGAGAATACTGTAAACAGTCAGAAAATTCAGGTATCATGAAGTCACAGTCAGTATAACAAAAGATGTAGCAGCTTCTATGTTAAAGGATCTGAGGGCTTGGAATATGATATTCTAGAGGGCAAAGGATGTAGGATTACAACCAAGAATCATCTACCCAGCAAAACTGAGTGTAATCTTTCAGGGCAAAAAATGATATTCAATGAAATAGAGAACTTTCAAGCATTACTGATGAAAAGACCAGAGCTGAACAGAAAATCTGACTTCCAAATACAAGACTCAAGAGAAGCATAAAAAGGTAAGCAGGAAAGAGAAATCATAAGGGGCTTAATGAGGTTAAACTGTTTATGTTCCTATATGGCAAGATGATCTTGTAACTCATAAGAACTTCCTAGGGCAGTTAGAAGAGTATACATAGGCAGAGGGCACAGGTGTGAGTTGAATATGATGGGACGATATTTTTAAAAATAAAATTAAGGGGTGAGAAAGCAGAATGTACTGGGAGAAAGAGAAAGGGAGATGTAGAATGGAGTAAATTATCTCATATGAAAGGGGCATGAAAGAGCTATTACGGTGGAGGGGAAGAGGGGGGAAGTGAGGGTGAATGAGTGAACCTTATCCTCATCAGAATTGGCTCAAATAGCGAATAATCTACACACTCAATTACATATAGAAATCTATCTTACCCTACAGGAAAGTAGGATGGGGAGAAGATAAGAGAAAAGGGGTGCTCATGGAAGGGAGAGTGGGTTGGGGGAGGCAATAATCAGAAGTAAAACACTTTTTAAGTGAGTCAGGGTGACAGAAGAGAGAGAATAGAATAGATGGAGGAAAGGATGGAGGGAAATACAGTTAGCAATCATAGCGTGAAAAAAAATTTTAAGCATATTTCTCTGAGAAAAGCCTCATTTCTCAAATATATAGAGAAATGAGTCAAATTTATAAAAATAAGAGCCATTCCCCAATTGACAAATAATCCTGATGTCACGGTCCTCTTTGAGAATGAAGGACAAACAACAATAACAATCCATGAATTTGTAACATTCCATGTTCTTTATGTTCACCTCTGCTTTTTGGAACCTCTAGTTTTCTTCAGGACATCTCTCAAATGTCCCTTCCTTCCTGATTTCCCCAGTTGTTAGATAATGTGCTCCATCCAGTGTTTTGTATATTGCTTGTATAAACTGATCTGAACACCCACCACTATGTTTTCTCCAACAAGGAACAGATTAAGAGCAGGGATTGTTTTATCTTTTTATTCTTTGCCCCTGTAGCTTAATAAATGCTTGTTTCAAATATCCCTTATTTAACATGGACACACACAGTGCACCTTAACCTTTTTGAATGTTTTTGGCACTCTTCTGTAGTCTATGTACCACTTCTCATAATAATAGTTTAAGTGCATAAAGAGAATACATAAGATTACAAAGAAACCAATTATATTTAAATAGTTATAAAAAAACTAATAAAAATAAAAAGTTCACAGACCTCAGGTTAAGTACTCTTGTATTAACTCAGATTATTCAAGCTCTTCTCCTATAGACAATCCTCCCCCCATTTTTAATCAATCAAAGAGGTTAAAGAAGACAAATTCTTCCAATTCCCACAACTCTCACATAAGATTATAATTATGTGAAGTGCTTGAATCAAATAATCCATGGTTAGGGATTTTTTTTTTCAGAAGATAGGGATTCAGACCTGGAAATTCATCAGTGTAGGAAACTCCATATAATTCTTATAGTTCCCTGGGGAAATGAGAGTCCTTATAGGACCAGGGTCACAAAGCCAGTATGTGTAGGAGGCAGGTATTGAATCCAGGTCATCTGCATACAGAAGACAGCTATTCAATCCTCCAAAGGATTTTCTAGGTATGTAGGTGGAGTATACAAACAAAATGAAAAAATAGTTCCTGTCCATTGGAGAGATCAGAGCCTATGCTGGCATAAACCAGGGGAATATCCCCCACTGACAACTACTAGAAAAGATATCCCCTAACTCTGAGAGAAAATTGAAAGGCCAAACAGAATGGGAATCTTCCCCAGGGTGTGCCTCAGAACTCAGATCACAATCCTTGCCCTTAGAGCTTATATTCTGCAAAGCTAAAACATGGAAATACATGCAAATGTATAATATATATACAGGATGATTTGATGGCTCTGTGTGTGTGTGTGTGTGTGTGTGTGTGTGTGTGTGTGTGTGTGTGAGAGAGAGAGAGAGAGAGAGAGAGAGAGAGAGAGAGAGAGAGAGAGAGAGAGAGAGAGAGAGAGAGAGAGAGAGAGAGAGAGAGAGAGAGATAAAGAAAAGTGTAGTATCTTTTATTTTTAACTGCTAGGTAGCACAGTGGATAAAGTAGTCGATATGGTGTCAGAAACAGTTGAGTTCAAATCCTGCCAA
This sequence comes from Phascolarctos cinereus, assembly GCF_003287225.1. Classification (NCBI taxonomy): domain Eukaryota; kingdom Metazoa; phylum Chordata; class Mammalia; order Diprotodontia; family Phascolarctidae; genus Phascolarctos; species Phascolarctos cinereus. Next base: position 145,441,191 of record NW_027556180.1, on the reverse strand, counting down.
AGACACCTATTATCCGTGTGACCCTGGGTAAATCACTTAATCTTTGTTTTTTCTCAGTTTCTTCACCTATAAAAATGAGGAAGATGATAAGTTCACCTCTCATTTTTGTGAGGATAAAATGATATATTTTAAAATGCTTTGCAAATCTTAAAGCACTACAGAAATGCTACCTATTATTATTACCTGAGGCCTGTGAACTTACTATTTAAAATACTTTGATAATTGCATTTCAATATAATTATTTTGCAATGTCAATGTCCTATACTTTCAATCAGGGGTTCTTTATCATTTTTTGTCATAAAAGTCACTGGCCGTCTGGTGAAGCCAGTGAACCCCTTCTTGATAATGGTTTCAAATGTATAAAATAAATACATATAGTTACAAAGGAAAACAAAAGAAAAAAGGAATAAGAAAGAGAAATATTACAAGTTAGAGAGGTTCTTTCCCTAGATATTTCATAATTGTCCCTCTCTGGACCAACTGATTGTTTTCCCAATCTTGGGTTTGGGTTTAGTCACTTCACACATTTATTCCTCCCCCATTCACTTTCCCCAGCTAAGCTGGAAGTTCACATCGAGATTGACTTCACAAGGCTTTCAGGTGTCAGCCCTTTTTAATAAAACATTCTAATGTCTTTTTTTTTAAGGCAATTGGGGTTAAGTGACTTGCCCAGGGTCACATAGCTAGTAAGTGTTAAGTTTTGGTCTGAGGCTGGATTTGAATCCAGGTCCTCCTGACTCCAGGGCAGGTGCTCTATCTACTACAAGCTGCCTCTAATGCTGTACGTATGTATGTATGTATGTGTATGTATGTATTTGTGAGGCAATCGGGGTTAAGTGACTTGCCCAGGGTCACATAGCTAGTAATTGTCAGGTGTCTGAGGTCAGATTTTAACTCTGGTCTTCCTGACTCCAAGGCTGGAGCTTTATCCACTGTACCACCTAGCTGCTCCTCCCCCATTGCTGCTTTAAAACTACATTTTAAATTACATTTTAAAAACACATTTAAAATATTTTAATACAATAAAGTATTGTGCTGAGTTGGGCTGGACTCAGGGTGGAAGGGATACAAATAGAAAAGACAAGGTATGAGAATTCTGGATTGTTATGGGTATTCCTTCCTATGCTTTCTGCTCCCATCCCAATGATACCCTCTTTTGGTCTTTAGCCTGGCAAAAAGCTATGAAATAGGCATCTTTAAAAAAAAAAAGTATATTTGAGATGCGGGTAGAAGAGGCAGACAAATTCTTTAATAGTCAAGACATACTCTGAGGCCACTGAAGATTTCCTACATTTCTAGGGCCATTTGTCTCCTCCAGTTACCTTCCCAGAAAACAGGCTATCAAATAAAAAAATACTTTTAACTATATCAAAACAGGATAACAGAAAAATTCTCCCTCAGATAAGGGCAAAGTCATGGCACAACCTCTTAAAACAGTTACCTGGAAATGAATTGGCATCCTCACTTTCTGAATTTGAGGACTGACAATGGTGTTATACGAACAGCCAATAGTTACCAAACCATAAGGTTCCGTATGGAAATATAAAGCAAGTCTGAATATTAGAATTTCCATAAAGGTGTAGGCTTCCAGGATAAGGCAGTACCCTCTGCTCTTTCAGGTACCGCCGTTACATTACATTAAGGCACTATCTTTAAGATGTTGAAGAAAATCTTTTAAAGTAGAAGCCACCTGGCCTGTCTAATTGAGGAAGGAGAAGAGCCGTGCTTGGTCACACTGGTAGGTGCCGAGACTGTATCAGAACAAAGGCTGGGCTAGCGCTTTGCTCTCATGCTGGTGTAAGAATGGGGAAAAGAATGAGCCAGGCCAGCCAGTAAGGACACAGGGAACTAAAGTGACACCAGTTGGTGGGGAAAACAAAATCTAAAGAGATTAAGTGAGGTTGCATCAGTGATCTAACAGAAGGCAATGATCACAACTGCTTTGAGTGGAGTGAGTTACCAAGTAGAAGTTTGCTAATAAACTGTTGCCTTTGATAGAACTGGGCCAGTGGTTCCCAACCTAGGGTATGCTTCCTCCCAGGGCATGAGAGAAGCTTGATAAAGAGAACAGGGGATATTTGGTAAATAACTATATATCTTATTAAATTTAATTCCTTTATTTTATTTCTTATATGCATTCACATGATAAATTCCAGAATTTGTTTCCTTCCCTTTTAAATAAGGTGCATGATGTTTATTGAGAGGAAAGGAGTCTTTTTTTTTTTCAGTCATGTCCAACTCTTCATGACCTTATTTGGGGTTATCTTGGCAAAGACGCTAGAGTGGTTTACCATTTCCTTTGCCCCTTCACTTTACAGACGAGGGACTTGAGGTAAACAGGGTTATATGACTTGCCCAGTGTCACATAGCTAATAAATATCTAAAGCTGGATTTGAACTCAGCTCTTCCTGAGTCCAGGTCTAGTGCTCTATCTACTGTGTAATCTAGCTAACCCAAATTAAACTTAGGGCAGGCCTTCTCTAGGGCGGTCCATCCCATTGTTAAAGGGGTCTGCTTTCATGGTGGAAGGGAAGGTAAAAGGGTATAATTTTCATGTGATTTACAGTTTACAAAGCATTTCTTATGACAACTTCAAGAAATAAAAAAGCCGCATGGTACAGTCGAAGTACTGCTGGCATCAGAGGATCTGGGTCCCAGTCTCAGCTCTGCCATTTTCTACCCATGTGATCATGGAAAAGTGACAACCTCTCTGGGTTTTGGTTTCTTTTTCTGGAAATGTGGAGGTTGGTCTAGAGTTCTAAGATACCTTCTACTTTAATAATAAGAAATACAGCAACAATAATAGCTAACATTAATACAGAACCTTAAGGTTTTCAAAGTGCTTTATTTGTAGCACCTTAGGGTTTGAAAATACTTTACATATATTATTTCATTTGAGTCTCACAATGACCCTGGAAAAAGGTGCTATTATTACTCCCATTTTACAGATGAAGAAACTGAAGCTGAGAGATGTTAAGTGACCTTCTCAGGGTCACACAGCTGGGAAATGTCTGAGGCAGGATTTTAATTTAGATCTCCCTGACTCCCAATCCATTTCTATTTCCACTATATCACCCAGCTGCTTGTCTGTCCTCTGAAGATCACCCGGTAAACGGGATGATTTAGTCTGCTTCAGGAGTTTGGACATGTCTAGGTAGTGTAAAAGGAAGGTGAAGCTTCATTTTTCTCAAAGAGGTTGTACACTCAGTTCATTTGGAATACTAATCTAGACATAAAGAGTTTACCTGGTAGAAGTGGATTTTATTATTAGGTCTACTACAAACTCCTGCTTCTATTATCATCAGCTGCAATACTAACTACCACCACCAAAAATGTGGCTACTGCTTTCTTTAGTTAGGGTCAATGCACCCGATTCTTCTTTCAAGAGCATGTTGGTCCCTTACATTTATTCTGACCTGACCATCCCTGTTTTATGAGTGCGATATTACTTGCATACATGAGGTTGATTTTGTTCTTCTTATGTTCTGCCCTTGAATAAAATCCCTTAAATCAGGAGTTCTTAACCTTTCTGTGTGTGTCATGGACCCCTTAGGATTACTGGTAAAATCCACGTACTCCATCTCATATTAATGTTTTTCGGTTTTTGGTGGTTTTTTTTTTTTGGTGAGGTATTTAGGGTTAAGTGACTTGCCTAGAGTCACACAGCATGTGAGTGTTATGTGTCTGAGGCCGCATTTGAACTCAGGTCCTCCTGACTCCAGAACCAGTGCTCTGTCCACTGTGCCATCTAGCTGCCACTCATAGTAATGGTTTTCAAGAGGATAAAATAAAATACCAAAGATTACAAATGAAACAAATCAGATTTGAAAGACATTTAGAATATTAAATCAGAATATTAACCAGAATATTAAAAATCAACTCCAGCAACAATAAACAAAATAGGTTCTTGGACCCCGAATAAGGGAATCTTGCCTTAAATGGAGCTTGCTGAGAACATGGACAGCACAGGGCATGGTCACAAATCATAGTAAATTAGCTGTTCACAAGGCTCTTGCTACTGTGTCCCACTGGTGAGATGGACTACAACGCTTTTTCATCAGATTGCCAGATAATGTTGAAGCATCCAGTGTTAGTAGACTGTCCAGGAGATGGGCAAAGGAAGGCCCTATGCTTCTCTGTATTTAGGAGAGTGTCTCTTGAATGAAAAAGGGGAAATGGTCTGAATGATTTGTAAGTAGACGATTCTACTTAAAGAGTGTCAGATGAAGAATTTGCAGGTTAGAGAAAGGGGCAAATACTTTGTAATTGCATAGCTCTTAGTACTAAAGTCCAGCACTTGGAGAAATTCCTCAATTCATGTGCCGTGATTTTTGTTGTTGTTACCGATATTGTCTTTTTGGAATGTGTTTGAAGTATCATACAACAGAATGCCAAAATCGACAGGAATTAAGGTGTGGAAAGTAGTTAGACAAATACTGCCTTAATGGAGAAAATTATTGATTGGAAAGTAAATTTCTAAGCACTTCTGATGGAAAAAAAATATCAAAGGACTAAGGTAGAAAAGTTTTTAAGCCAACCTTAGCTCTGAGCATTGTTGTTATAAGCAGGTTTTCCACCTAGCAGCCATTTTGAACTGTTTCTAAATGGAATAAATAGCCTAAAACTCTGAAATGGTAAGCAGGCAATAGAACATCTCTTTGTCAATGGTGGCTTCATATTTTATTTTAGGAATACAAACAAAAGAGCCAGAAATGTCTTTTTTTTTAACATCTTAATGAATGTACTGTGAAAAACAACAACAGAGTGTTGAGATGCTTCTCTGTAGTGGCAGATTCAGGCTGGAAATGTTTTGTTAGACTTCTACTTAACACTACTTAGGAATTTTAAGAAAAGGAAATGGTGTTAAATGTTGTTTCTAGTTGAATTTTTAAACACATAATGATTATGTATCCTTCGGCCTTCATCTCAAAAGCATGATAAGCATGTAGGCTCAAGTACAAACTTAAGATCAATTTCTCTATTGAAGTAGCAAAACTCCACCTTCCCTTCCCATTTTTAATTTTTTTTTTTAGGCAATTGGGGTTAAGTGACTTGCGTAGAGTCACACAGCTAGTAAGTGTCAAGTGTTTTGTCTGAGGCCAGATTTGAACTCAGGTCCTCCTGACTTCAGGGCCGGTGCTCTATCCACTGCACCACCTAGCTGCCCCACTCCTTCCCCTTTCTAAACATTAGCATTTTATTTTTGAGTGTCCGTCTCTCTTCAGGAGGGGAGGAAGATAATACGTTTTGAACATCAGGTCTCATTTGTCTACAATTAGGCACAGATTATTTGTAAACAAATGCCATCAGATGAAGAAATTAAAGCTATCAATAATCATATGAAACAATGCTCTCAATCGGTATTGATTAGAGAAATGCACATTAAAACAACTCTGAGGTACCTCATCCCACCTATCAGGTTGGCTAACATAGCAAAACAAAAAAATGATAAATGTTGGAGGAGATATGGGAAAATTGGAACACTAATGCATTGTTGGTGGAATTGTGAACTGATCCAGCCATTCTGGAGAACAATTTGGAACTATGCCCAAAAGGCTATAAAACTGTGCTTAATTACACTTTGACTCAGCAATACCACTTCTTGGTCTGTATCCCAAAGAGATCATAGGGAAAAGACCCAAATGTACAAAAATATTGATAGCAGCCCTTTTTGTGGTGGCCAAGAATGGGAAATTATGGGGACACCCACCAATTTGGTAATGGCTGAACAAGTTGTGGTATATGAATGTAATGGAACACTATTGTGCTGTAAGAAATGATGAGCTGATGGACTTCAGAAAAACCTGGAAAGACTTACATGAACTGGTAATGAGTGAAGTGAGCAGAACAAGAAGAACATTGTATACAGTAACAACAACATTGTGCAATGACCAGCTTTGACAGACTTAACTCTTCTCAGCAATACAAGAATCTAAGACAATTCCAAAAGACTCAAGAAAATTTGAAAATCTCATAGAAGTGAATATTGCAAACTAAAAATAAATGAAAAAAAATAAATAAATAAACAAACAAACAAACAAATAAATAAATAACACAAACGCCATATCTTCCCACATGCTATATGTATAGTGTATGATTATATATGTGAATGTATATGTCTTTGGGGGCACACATTATTGGCACTGGAAAATTGTGGGAGAAATCCCATGGTCTTTGAGACCATAGAAGGAATAGAACACACACACACACACACCCTCTCTTGTTCTCTTTCCTTTTAAAATCGCCCCGAAACTAACTGTTGACTAGCTGCTCTGGTTGAATAATTATAATTTTTAGGAGAAATAAAAAAAAAGTGACAGCTGACATTTATATGATGCTTAAGGTTTACAAAGCATTTAATATATATATTTGCTTGGAGATCAAAATCCCTGACCATTAGACCTACCTCTTGATGTTACTTGCCTAATTCTGTTAGCCAGCTGAAGTACCCCAGTAACTTCATCAATACCATCTTTTAAAACATTTATTAAAAATAAGGTAATTAATCTACAAAATAAATTAAAACTACTTAATACTATTATTATTAACTTATCATCCAAGAAAGACATGCCACTCTCAATATATGTATTGATGATGATTAGATTACGAATACTGGATTTTTGTACAGAACTTTTGTTGGGTTAAAAAAAAATTAATCACCATGCAAGTACAAGTTCACAGCATCGCATATGCAGACCTTGAAGGAACTTTTGATGTCATCTATTTGAAACATCTCATTTTATAAGTGAGGAAACTGAGGCCCTGAGGGGTTGTATGATTTTGACACATTTGCATTTACAGTGAATATTATAATTGATATTTGAAATCAGGTTATCTGACTCCAAATTCCATAGTTTTTCTACTTTGTCTCACCTTAATATCCAACATATTTTTATAGAATAATTGACCTGAGAATGTTAGCAATGATCTAAAATACTATCAGACAGAATATAAGCTTCTTCAGGGCAAGAACTGTTTCATTTCTGCCCTGTATCAATGCCTGGGATGTAACAGACGCTTAATAAAGATTTGATTGATTTTTCCCAATTCATCGTGTTTACTACATATGTATATATGCAAATTCTGGAGAAAGACATAGCAAATCACCACTCCAGTATCTTTGCCAACAAAAACCCAAATGGGGTCATGAAGAGTCAGCCAGGACTGAAAATGAATCAACAACAATAAATATGTGCAATATTTGCATATTTCACAACTCTTCAATACATATCCTATAGATTTCATAGTGTATATTTGTCCTCTCTGAAAAAAATAAACAACAGTTACACCTATGCTTTAAGCATTGTCAAGCTCAATGGAAAATGCGCCAACTTTCTCATTATCACTAACAAATTTACTTTATCTGCTGATGTTGTCAATAGCATAGAACGATTAATAGTTGTTTCAGAGTAATGCAATCACTTCTGCTGTACTCCTTTAAGACATGGAGTCAATATATCTTTTCACTAGGCCATTATATTTTCCCTCTATATGCAAAACTTAGAAAAATAATCCCATGGCACGTTTTCATTATTTACAATTGATGCTGATTCATCTTCCCTTTGATAATTGAGTCCTAATTTACCAACAACTTGTAATATTTTTTCCCTTACAGTTGTGCCATTATTGTAAAGTTCACCTCCAGAATTTTTCATTACTTTGAGTTCAGTGCACAGAAAATTAAGGTTGAATTTTTCATGCCTTTCTATGCAAACTTTTAATAAATCTGCTGGCATTGCTCTATGGTTAGCATAACAGCACCAGAGAAGAGTGTGACTGTGTGGATGATGAGGCAGGCTAAGATATGGTGCTGAATCTTCAGGCAAAACAACTATTCCAAAACGCTGGATAGAAACATACTGAAATAATTCCAGTTGGCTAAAACTAAGTCATGGGAAAACCTATGTGCAAACAAGCTCTTACCATTTTCATTCAACTGGGAAGTGGATTTATTTTAATACCATTTCAGTAAAATTCTTGCCTTGAAATACTTGGTACTGTTGTTTGTTTGTCTTTCCTTCTCAAAGAGGACCATGACATCAGGAAGGTGATACTATGACTTGCAAGTGGATTGGATGTTAAGTGAGGGAGGGCTGTGCAAAGTCACCAGCCTCATTCTCTCTCCAGCACCATCTGGGTCCAGTGGCAAGACATAGATTAGGATGATTGGAGATGGCCCCAGATGCAATGGGAGACCTTGGCCTTTTTAAGCTATGGTCTTTCCCAGGTCTCAATTTGACTGAGGCAATGCCTATTCAGTGCTAAGATAACCAAACAATTATCTCCCTTGCTTAACTGACAACACTGTCTCTTTACCAAACTGGAGCTGTATCCATTTTGTTTTAAGGCAGTTAAAGAGCGGACTTTTCAATGATTATGTAAGAAACTGGGGTAGCTAAAGCAAGACAGTACTCATCTTTGTATTTTGGCTCATTCACTGACTTCTCCTAGAGTGTCTGTTCTTCCTTCTAGTCATGACTGTAGGCCTGCTGTCCTAATACAGCTTTCTAGTCCCACCTGTGGTTCCTCATTGTGCCCAAGCCGTGGAGAGTTTTCCCAGCCAGAAGTGAGGCCAGCAGAATGAGCATTGGTCTTGTCTTTCCTCCCTACCCTCTATACAACACCCTTGAACGTCTGCACTATAGCACTTATCGAGTTGTCATTGTGTGTTTCCTATTTTAGCTTTGTTTCACAAACCCTACTTTATGCTATTTTTTTTAAACATTCCTTAAAGTTTCTAGTATAATGTTGGGTGAACAGTAAAGTGGGTCACTAGGTTATTGTTGATTAACTTATCATAAGATACAGACACTTGGAAGTAGAGGGGAAGTTACTGCCTAAACATGGCAATAGCTACCATTGCTACTTGGCGATGCCACTAACTTGACCTCCTTTGAGAGATAACGCACTTTTACCATGAACTTTATCTCCTTTTTTCTCCAAGTACCAGTGAAGCAGTACGACACAGTCCACAGTAGTTGAGTATCATTCCTTATTTTCTGCCTTTCTTCATTCAGCAAATTATACAGTCTAGAAGCAATAAATGAGATGAGACATTTATACCTATCTTTTCTACTTTCATAATAAAGATCTCTAAACTTAGCCCTGTCAGAGAAAGCTCTAATAAGAACGAGTGTACATCATAAGCTGGTGACGCAGTGACATCTTTCTGCATTTTATTTCTCAGTCATGTTCAGTCAGTTTATCTGTACATTACGAATGCAATTTTTTATAGAAGGAGACATGAACCTTTGATACAAAATTAAAAGCTATTGACCTGGGGCAAGGGTGAGGTAACTCATACTTCTCCTGCCTGCCAGTCCACAATGTGCTAATGGACTTCTCTGTGCTTACTACAAGCCATTCTCCCAATAACTGAATTGGTTCAAGAAAACACTGGTTTGCATTAAGACCCCTGACACTGAAGCAACCCTAGTTCCCAATCAGTTGATGTTTTCAGACTAGAAAGTAACTTGCGGTACATCCTTCAAATGTACAAGAGTGGGAAGTGATTTGCTGAAATATTATCTGGCTCCATTCCAAATAGCCCAAAGTTATGTAAAACTCCATAGAGACACAGACTTACTGAGTTAGCTTGGTTAAAAATATTGCCTTTTGGTACATACAAAGCTTAATCCTCCGCTGCTTATTAGGAAGAGTTAAGGGTTCAGTGACAATTTTGGCTTAACCTCTTGTTTCCTGGATCTGTAGAATCGCTGGATCAAATCCACACTGGGTTGTCTAGTCACAGCATGAAAGAAGACTTTAAACTGTTGTTGAACTTGCATGTGCTTAAATAATTTCATTAGTGTTTGTGTTATGACTAAACAGAAGCTTTCTGTCTTCAGATGCTTTATTGCATTTTAATGGTGCACAAAATGATTTTCTTAAAATAAAATTTTGCAGCTGACTAGTTGGCATTGTGCAATAAGCATAGGCTAGGACAGCAATACATCTATATGCCTTCATTAGTGGAGAAAGGAGAGAGAATACAGCAATTGAATCCTCTTGGAAAAGAACCTTTAAATAAGTGATAATTCATTTTTATCCTTGCTTAATGAAACTTTTAATGAGATCTTAGACCAACTGTTGATAGAAAATAATAGTTATTACAAAAATGCTTATAAATCTGATGGAAACAAACCCCCTAACCACAAATGAGGAACATTCTGCTTCTGAAATCTTGTCCTCAGTTGGCTTCTGTGAGTCTAGTTTTTTTTGATTTTCCTCTAGTTTCTATGAATATTCCTTGGATGACTTCCTTATCAGATCCCTGAATGAGGGTATTAGTCATGGTTTTTTTTTTCCACTGCTCTTTTCTCAGTTGTCTCATTCACACTATCACCCATATTTCTAAATCAGACCCCTCTCTAGAGTCTAGTCCCTTATTTCTAACTTCCTATTCATTATTTCTTCCTATATGTACTCACACTATCTTAACCACCATAAATATCTCCTGCAACTCCTAAAACAGCTTCCCCTTTTCTTGTCAATGAAAAGATAACACATTTCACCGTTTCTTTGAAAAAAATTCCTACTGTTAACTTCAAACAGACTCAAAAATCTTGGAATCTTCACCTCTTGCTCTCTTTTCAGCCACTACATTTAATAAGTTGTCAAAACCCAGAAATTTTTCTTTGCCTTTCCAAGAGCTCTGATATCCATCCCTCTAATCATTATTTTCTTTTTCCATCCTCACTGGGACCACCCTAGTGCAGACCTTTATAACCACATACCTAGATGACTGCTATAACTTCTTAAGTATTTTCCCTATTTCTACTCTCTCTCTGATGCATTCCATATACTGTACATTGGAAAACACTAATCTTCCTTAAGCATTACTTTGACGATGTCAAATTCTCACTTTAAAGACCTTCATTGGCCCTACTGCTTATGAAATAAGTGAGAAATTACTTAGTTTGGCATCCAAGGCCCAATTTACAGGCCAATCTGTTGTTTACTCATTCAGTCATGACTTATTCTGGGGACCACAGCATGCCACTACTCTCCAAGAAGTTTTCTTGGCAATGATTCTGAAGTGGTTTGCCATTTCTTTTTACAGTGGATTAAGGCAAACAGAGATTAACTGATTTGCCCGTAGTCCTACTGCAAGTATCTGAGACCAAATTTGAACTCACATCTTCCTAACTCAAAGCCCAGAGCTCTATCTACCTACCCACCTAATTATCTCTTATAGGCCAGTATTTCCCTATATCTGTATGCCCTGCAATTCAAACTATCTATGTACTTGTCATTCCCATGTCATGCCTTACCCAGTATTATTACTTTTTAATGTTGTACTCGCCACTTGGAAGACTATTTCCCTTAATCTACAACCATAGAATAGTCTGACACATTCCTCAATACCTTGTTCCAGTAATACCTCCTCTGTACAACCTTACCTGACTGACCCAAGTAGAAATATTTGTTCTCTCCCTTGATTTCCTGAGTAGTTTGGCTATGCCATTTCCCCAACTTTTTAATCTAAACCTTATTTTATGATTTGCTATCTATGTATACATCTCATCTCCCCTCTTGGAGAGTAAGCTCCCTGTGTGCAGATATATAGGCCTTACATACCTTATTATCTTCCAGGGAGCATAATATGTTCTGTATAGTAGGTATTCAATATTTGTTGACTATATGACTGAATGAATAAGGCCAATATTACCTAAAATTTACAAATGTAGTGGTCTATTGAGACCACTTTAAAATTATTAAAGTTTTCATGTCACAATAAGTAACAAAATGAATTTTATTGAAGTGAAAAGGTGGTACAAAAACAATATGATATTTCTAGTTAAGGACAAAATGTTAGTCTTTAACTCAGTTCATGGTTTGCCTCAAATATCAGCATCACAGGTAAGAGTGAGAGTTATACTTTAACCTTTTCAAATCTTTGTTTTAAACTATTTGATAAAGATATCAAGGTGGTTTTAATTTCATATTGCAGTAATGTCAGCTGTTGAGTAATGAAAAACATTACACACTCATTTATGTGGGGCATCAGGGTTGTTTTATAGGTTGCTTTTAACAATTTGACTAAGCCAAAGGTCATCTGGAAATGAGGAAATTGAAAAAAAATCCTCAGTTATTACAGGCTAATTATTTATAATATCTAATGAAATCTGAAGTGGTGGGAAATGAATTGCTTTGTGGGTAGCCCAGTTATATAGATTTACTCCTGAGAAACAAAAATAGTTTTCAGAATTTTCTATTAATGGCATTGCCTAATTATTTTGTATTAATTTTATATACTATTTTGAAGAACATGCATACTTCTGTTACACATAAAAACTAATGAATCCTTTAAATAGATTTTTTAAAATATTGGACCCACCTAATTTCTATCCTGATTCCCAATTCTTCATACCTAACTGGATTATTACTAGAATATACCCTTACCACAATTCTCTTCCTTTAAGCTTTGTATTTGTAAATACATGTTCTGGCCCTGATTCTCTCTCTCTCTCTCTCTCTCTCTCTCTCTCTCTCTCTCTCTCTCTCTCTCTCTCTCTCTCTCTCTCTTTCTCTCTCAAAACAAGGAACTTGGTTTTCTTCAAAATGGAAGAAAAAGTAATGTCCTCAATTCTCAGCCCCATCATTATATTTATGAGTAGATAAAGAGCGCTGACAGCCATTGGAAAGCATAATCTTGTTTGCATTTGTGGACCATTCCCTGTTCTCCATGTGCACTCATTTCTTAAGAAAAGCCTTAAGTCTTTTCCTCCCTCCCTCCCCTCACATCATGCACTTCCCAAGTGAGATTTTTTTCAGTCAATTTAGGCAAAGAAGCTGTGGTTGTATTATTGCACCTTCCCAGTTGTAAAAATCTACTTTCACATCATATGGGAGGCTTAGCTCCCTTTCAAGGGAAGGAATCAGATACTCATACATAGATACAAACAGAATGTAAATATTAGAGCAAATACAGTATGGCATATGTTATATAGCTGCTGTACTGCTATTTCAAGGTAATAACCATCTGTAGGAATAGGCTTGTAAAGGCAGAATCTCATAATATTAAGATGGAAAGGAATGAAATTTAGGTCAGTCTACTCACTAGATGTGTTTAATATCACTCCCACTTCAGAGAAATGACATGTACTTTGCATAACATTTTTTGAAAACTTTGTAGTTTTTCAAATTCCCTCCAGTTTATCTATGAATTCCAAACAGCTTATTTTTTAAAAATTTTTGTCCATGAACATCAGTAAGAGTAGGAAGATGGAGTCTGATGGAAAACATAATCAAATTCATAAAAGTGTATTCTGAATGTTTTATCCCATTGGTTATACAGAAAGCAGTAAATAGATACATTTTAATGAAATTCTTTTAAATGGAATCAAAATGAAATGAACAATTTATTGAACATATCTGGAAAAGCACCAGATTATCAATTCTGCATTGCACAAAGATGGTAGAATACGTACTTTTTATCCTCAAGAATTTCATGATCTAAAAGAGCATATAAGAAGAACATATGGATATTTAAGTCACAATATAAGTTAAATATGTAAGATGATATATTTGGTAAAATTCATCTATTCATTCCCCATTTATACACATGCATGCACACATACATACATAAAAATACATATTAATAAATAATTTATTAAGCACTTATTATGTGCCAGGCACTATACTAGGTGCTAGAGACACAAAGACAAAAATGTAAATGTCCTCAAAAATTTATATTCTATCTATATGCAAAATAAATACATGTAATTTGATTAGGAGAGCTACTGCTTTAGCAGATGTTGGAGGGGAACAGGAATGACTTCATGTAGAAGACAGCATTTGAGTTTAGTGTAGAAGCAAATGAGGAATTCTAAGAGATGAAGTAGAAGAAAGAATACATTCCAGTCTTAGGAGAGAGACATGCAAAGGCATGGAAAAGAAAGGACTGTTATGTGTTAGGCATAGCAATTAGGCCAATCTGACTGTACCAAAAAGTATTTGAAGAGAAACAATAGATAACAAGGTTAGAAACGTAGCGTCGTGATTTATAGTCGGAAGGGTCATTAAGGATCATCTAGTCTATATACTTTATTTTAGAGGCCAGAGAGCTAGCATTCAAACTCGGGTCTGGGAACTCCAATTCAACACTCACAGTTCAGTGCTCTTTCTAGTGTACCATACTGCCTCTAGGGCTTTAAAGAAAAAGAGGGGTTTTTATTTGATCCTAAAGGCAAGAGGATCCATGGAGCTTAACTGAGCAGTAGAGTGACATCCTATATCTGTCAATCTTGCACATTAACAGTCCATATAAATAAGCTGGCATTTTGAAGAAAAGTTTTATACAGTAAAAGAAAATAATTTTGCATCAATTCTTCCAGTCAAAGAAGTCTTAGTGGGCTTGAAAGTGCCATAATTCTTCACCTTATTTGGTATGTACTGACATAACTTAAAGGATCATGGTAGATCTATTCATCTCATCCAGAGATCTTTCCATTTTCTATCATAAACCCTGTTTGGTTTCAACTCCATGGAACATCATTCTTGCCCCAGGACAAACTGATCACCTATAATTTTATCACCTTGCATATTAATTCAGCTTTTGAAATTCAGCACTTTCTTAGCTCCTCAGTTGACTCTGCTCTTCAACTGGAGGGCCAGAGCATTAAACTCCTCTCAAAACTTTCCTTTACTCAAAACTTTGCAGATAGCTCTCCATTTTCCATCAATGGTTTCACTCAGTTTCAACTCCAAAGGACATCATGCCCCCAAGGCCAGATAACCCCTGGTTCCCTCCTTACCTTCTCCAACCCTCAATTTTCACTTTCCTTTTGTGTACTGTCTTTCTGCATTAGACTTTGAATTCCTTGGTGACAGTGACCATCTTCTTCTTCTTCGTAACCCCAGTTTTTAGCACAGTATCTGGTACATAGTAGCTGCTTAATAAATTTTGTTGGATTTATACATATTTCCATTTTATACCTTAATCAAATATAAATGAGTCTCTAGAGCTAAGGACAGTAAAGGGGTAGGAGAGGGGAAGAACACCAAAGCATTTTGTTTAGGGCTGACACTCAATGTGAAAGATAGGGACACCAGGCAGGGGGAAGAGATTCATCATCTATGGCAGCAGGAAAGCTGAGGGCAAAACTGAGATGTTCAAGATATCAGATATCAGATGTGTTGATACAGCTTCTGTTGCAGGACCAGAGACTGGCTAGTATTTGGGGGGTGTTTGAGAGTGATTTAGTCTATAAAGATAAGACATACCACCTGTAAAAATAAGCCCACTGATTATTCTTTCCATTTTAGCACTCAAAGTGCACAAAATGTGATGCTGCTTCAGCTATCTGAACATGTCCTAAGAAAGATGTTAAAGAACAAAAAATTCTGTCAAAGGAGAACAGTTCTTTTGAGGAAAAATATTGACATTTCAAAAAGAACAAAGCTGTCAGTGGCCCCTATATCTTTAACATCCCCTCCACTGGTAAAAGGAAGCACACAGGTTAACAGATTTTAGCAGGGAAAGCAGGTTATAGTCCAATTGACAGCTAGGAAATGAAATGACACGAAGTATTCAATGTCTGCCCTCAATTAGCCTATGCAAAGCAAGAATTAATTACCAGCATTGAAAAAGTTCACCTTTGACTCTCATTTCAAGCTCTCACTTATATTGAGGATTTCTCTGGTGATATTAATTGAGGTCCAATGTACTTGATAACTCACTAACTTGCTTCTTACATAAGTCTGTGTATACATATGTATATAGTATATATGTATGTATAGGTGTGTATACATAAATACACATATACACACATATACACATACGCATACATACATATATACACACACATAATGTGGCAGATCTTTTTATTTGGCAACTCAAATCTAATCAAAGATGAAGTAGAGCTCTGGTGGCCTTTTTTTTTTTGTCTAGAGATACTATGATTTGCTGATAGAAGAGCTGTATTAGAAAGATGATTAGCAAAAGAAAATTATATTTTTCCCTGTACATATTAGTTTTGAAATATGAAGTACTATCATAAAGTGTATTAAATAATCCTGTAAAATATTTTATGGTTATAAGTAATCATAAAAAGACAGAAACCTGAAGATACAATTATAGTTGCACTATATTTGCACTATAATTGTATCTTCAGGTTTCTATCTTTTTATGACTGTTGGTATACCACCCATTCCTTGATGAATCCAGTTCAATTTTTAAAAAACTGACCAACAAGATAAAAATCACAGAAATCTACTGGAGTACTTGAAATCTTAGAGGCCTTCTTAGTCCCACATATCTGAATATACTTCTACAACATAGACAACAAGTGGTAATTTAGCTTTTGACCAAAAACTACTTATATGGGTGTATATATATATATATTGCCTCTTGAAGCAATTCTTTCTATTTTTGAATAGCTCCAATTGTTTAGATTTTTTCCATTTCATCAGATCTTCCAAATTGGAAATACTTTTGTGGTTCCAGTAAGAGATTATGCCTATTATCTGAAAACTCTACTAGACAAGTATAAGGTACTCTCCTTTAGGTACTGACTTTTCATGTGGAACAGATTGGTCATGACGCGAGTAGAAGAATCACTTTTACATGAGTTAAATGAGTTGGCAAAGAACAAAAGGTATTACCTATTTCATCGATAAACAGTTTGATATCTGAAAGGAGCCTGAAAATAAAATTTTGATTTACCATAAACTGCTGCTTGTCAAATGTGATTTGAGTAATATGGGGATCAATGATATACTGTGGCACAAATATAACATTCTAATAGTTTAACATGGCATCAAAAGGACTAATATGTGTAAAGAAGCAGTTCCAAGGACCCTGTGTGGATATGTTGTGTAACCAAGTTTTGGTGATTCTTCTTTGGGAGCTTAGATCTTCTAATGTGAAAGAAGGTTGGCATAAGTGAACCAGCTGGATGTATATAGTAAGTATAAGTAAGGGGTGTGAGGTATTATAGTGAGTTTAGCCTCCTCTGCACCTGTTACCTAAGTTCAGAGAGTTTTATCCCCAATGGGCTAGCCATTTGGTAAAGAATTCTTTGGATATGACAATCTACAATATGAAAGAAAATAAAGATAGTCCTTAATCCTGTGTGACCCTCTTTCATTTCTAAAGTGATAATCAACAAACGTTTGTTAAATCCCCACTGTATGTTAGGCACAGTGCTAAACACTGGGCATGGAATGAAAGTTAAAAGATGGTTCCAGTCCTCAAGGAGCTAACAGTCTAATGGGGAAGAAAACACACAAACAGCTATGTTCCAAGATGATATATACAAGATAAATTGGAGATAATTGACAGAAGGAAGACAACATGGTAGGAATATATGAGAAAAGAACAAGAGCTAGAAGATACCAAAAAACCACTGTTCTTAAAGCCTCTAAAAATAAAATGAGGTTTTACTCAAATGTGAGATCAGAGCAATGACCCAAAAGCCTAAAAGGACCTCAAAGGAACCTCGCATCTAATCCAACCCCCAATATTTTAGTTGAGGAAACTGCAGCCCAGTGTGAACATGTTACTGGAGGAAATAAATATATAATCCTTATCATTTTTACTATAAATGAAGTAAGAAGACATAGCTACATGGAAACTTGGCTCAGAGGTTTTCCTGGGAGAAACATATAAAGGTCTTGGCAGAAGTGATTTTTATCATGTATCTAGTGACAGCAAGAAATACCATTTCCTAGGATATTTGTTCACCTAGTATTTCATAAAGAACTTAGTAAGACAATCCAAATTAAATCAATATTCACTCAAGGGTTTCAAAGCAAAAATTGGCATAGAAGAAGAGGAAAACACATTTGAATGTTTCAGTAGTAATGAACAAGGGGTGTTAAAGTTTTACAGACTATATTGATGCCTTTCTCTTATGTGTCAGCAATACTTTCTTCCTGAGAGCCAGGAGGTGCTGGACATGATTAGCACCACATAACATCATCAAAAATGAAATTGATTATATTTTAGCAGGCAGGAAATGACTAGTTACTGATGTGGGAGTCATTTCCAAATCAACCATCTGTGTGTTAGAACCACTGACTTGTTAGAAGAAAGATCAAAAGCGATACCAAATTAAAAAAAGAAGAATGAGAATATGTGGCATGCAATTGACGTAACTCCAACCTAATCTAGCTAAACAAGATGCCAAAATGGGAAATGGATAAAAGGGATCAACACAGACTATCACTGCTTCAGAAAGAAAGTTTAATTGATGGTCAGTAGTTGCCACAATGAGAACAAAAGACCCTAGAAACTACCTCAGTTCATCTTGTTGTCATTTTCCAAGTACAGATATGGAAGCCAAGGACAGCAGTGGTATAGAATAGTGGTGTCAGACTCAAATAAAAAACAGGGCCATGAAACCATAATATGGATCCTTGCCAGTTATATATTGCCTTACCAGTGGATTTAATACATTGAAGGGATGCACACTAGTACACTTCACAAGTATGAGTGCAGAATATATGACTTTTTTTTTTCTGGTAAGAAGCCAGACTAATATACAGTAGTGTATGGTAACACGTACCATAGTCCATACATGTGACAAGACGGAATAGGCTGTATCCTACTGTAAAATTCTTGTGCTGTAAAGGAATTAGGGAGAGCAGTATTTATAGGGCTTGGATTCAGGAAGACTAGAATTCAAATCCTGCCTCAGACACTAACTGTTTGTGTGTCCCTGGGCAAGTAACTTAATGTCCCAACCTCAGTTTTGTTATTTGTAAAATGAAGAGGTTGCACTCTATGGCCTCTCAGGTCCATTCTGGTTCTCAAATCTATGATCTTTTGATAAGTATAATATGATTTGCTAATGGCAAAAGAGAATATGGATCTTCTATATACAACTTGAAAAGTTAAGTAAGCAAGAGAAAATGTTTGATGAATCAAGACCATTAGTTAATCTACCCTGTATATAAATACTAACTAAATTGGATTAAATCATTTCAGGATTAGAAAAGAAAGCTATTAACATTCTTTATTTATTCTAAGTCATCTAATTCCCATTAATTCAATACTTGAAGTACTTATTGCATGTTTACAATATGCAAAGCAAGTTGCTGAGCACCAGGACTAAAAAGATAGATATGTTCTGGAACTCAGTTTAATGGAGAAGACAAGTACCCAGCATACATCAGTTTAGGGAAGCCAGCCATGTTTCTAGTCAATAACGTCCAACAAGCATTTAGTAAGTACATGCTATGTGCTAAGCATGGACAGCTATGTGGTGCAGTGGATAGACTGTCAGGTCTGGAGTCAGGAAGACTCATCTTCTTGAGTTCAAATCCAGCCTCAGACACTCACTAGCTGTGTGACCCTGGACAAGTCACTTAACCCTGCTTACCTCAATTTCCTCATCTGTAAAATGAGCTGGAAAAGGAAATGGCAAAACTATTCTAGTATCTTTGCCAAGAAAAGCCCTTAAAAGATCAGAGTCATATATGACTGTAAATTACAGTCATGCAAATAACAACAAAAAATGTGCCAAGCATTGTTCTAAGTGCTGGGGACAAAAAAAAGAAGTGGAAAAAAAACCTAGTCCCTGTCCTCAAAGAGTATACATTCTGATTTCTATATAAATGGTTCTTATTTAAAACAAAGAAAACTATCTGATGGTGTTCCTTTCTCTGTTCTGATATTCAATGAAAAAGCTGGATTTTATTAGGAAATTCAATTTACTGAGTTGTGTAATTTCAAAAGACCGGCTTTGCCATTTTTAAATTGAAAGAGCATTTGAAGACTAGACAGCAAAAAATAGCAAATCATGACACTCTAGAAGAATTTTGTGTCATTTTCAGAAAACTCATTTGTGAACAGTCTATTCCTGGAATAATGTTATATGATGGTGATGAAAGCAGTCTGTTTTGATGCTTGTCAACTCCTACTCTGACAGGTGTCAGTGTACCACATCCTCTTGGCTTTAAGCAAAACAAGCATAGGTAAACTGTGTTTGCATCAGCTAATGCTAAAATAGCCCATAAAATAGAACATTTGGTTACCGTAAAATTCCATTGTCCTACCATTGGTGGGGAACCTGTGACCTCCAGGCCACAGGTGGCCTTCTAGGTCCTTGGGTGTGGCTTTTTGACTAAGGATTAATAAAATCCTTTTATTAAAGCGATTTGTTCTGTGAAGTTTGGATTCAGTCAAAGGGCCATACCTGAGAATCTAAAGGTCTGCGTGAGTCTTTGAGGTTCCTGGTTCCCCACCCTTGTGACCTAGAGCCATGGTACTCAAAGTGTGGGCCAGGGACTTCTGGGAATCTCTGAGACACTTTCAGGGAGTTCCAAGAGATCAGAACCATTTTCATAATAATATTAAGATGTTTTAATTTCTAAAAGGACAAATATTGACAGGTATACTCCACATAAACAAAAGCTATTGGGGGGGTGCAGTCCTCAATATTTTTTTAAAAGAATGTGAGTGGGGGGCAGCTAGGTGGTGGCCCTGAAGTCAGGAGTACTTGAGTTCAATACCGGCCTCAGACCAAACACTTGACACTTACTAGCTGTGTGACCTTGGGCAAGTCACTTAAGCCCAATTGCCTAAAACCCCCCAAAATTAAAAAAAATAAAAGAATGTGAGTGGGTTCTGAGACCAAAAAGTTTGAGAAATGCTGTCCTAGAGCATGTAAAGGTATCACATTTGTATACTGCTTACAAGATTGTAGGCTCTGGTATGGGTTGCAAAGGCTATGTTTTGTGACTTAATTCCTCACATTGTATAACTTCAGTGAAAAACCATCTTTCACTCAATTTTGCTTGAAAATAGCAAAGTCATTCTATTGTCATGGGATCAGAGCACATAGGATCATAGGCTTAGAGCCGGAAGGGACCTTAGAAATTCCTAAGGCCAGGAATTCTTTATACATACATACATACATATACATATATATACATATATACACACACACATATATATATATATATATACATATATATATATATATATACACACACACATATATATATATATTTTTTGGGGGTGGGGGCATCATATATCCCTTTGGTATGGTAAAGCTTATGGATTCTTCCTCAGAGTGCTGCTTTTAAATGCATAGTGTTTATAAAGAAATAAATTCTATTCAAACACAGTTATCAAAATATTAAAAAAGAGGTTTATAGATCTTAGGTTAGGAGTCCCCAATCTAAACAACCCCTCACACTACAGATAAAAACTTTGTAGTAAGTGTTGGAAAAGTGATTTGAAGCCAGATCTTCTAGCCCCAAATCCAGTGTTCTCTTTTCCCCAATATTTTTATGTCATACATTTACTCCATCAGACAACTGTAAACCTGAAGACCCAGAGTCTACTGTCAGGGAATATTTTAACCACATTCCAGTTTGATTCAAACTTCATGGTCAGGGTGTTATTTATCATAACATGAAATGTGTTTGACAGAAAGAGTTTCATGGGAAAATGGATTTATCCAAGAAACACAAAAAAGGATTTTAAATATTGTTATACTTTTAGAAGTACAATTTTAAAAGTTGCTTTGCTTTTTAATTCTGTCAAAAAGTCAGACAATAAAGGCAGGATTGAAGAAATTAATGGCCTGTCTCTAGGTTTTAGTTTCTTCATTTTCAAAATGGGGATAATAATAGCACCAACCTCAGAGTTGTTGGGAGGAATCCAATGAGATCAGGTGTGTCAATACTTTACAAACCTTAAAACATGATATAAATGTGAGCTACTGTTATCTTCTTTTGTATATGGTGGAATTGGGGCTTAGAGATTCTGTCTGGATTATCCAGGGTCACACAGATAGCAAATGAAAAAACCATGACTTGATCCAAATTTTTTCTAACACCAAGACAAGTGTGCTTCTCACTATGACATACTGCCTTAGTCTAGGAAACTGTCTGAACTTAAAAATAAAAGTAGTCATATCCTGTTGTCTCATATGTTTTTCTTCATGAAGAATATATACATCTTGGGAATAAGTCATTTCTAAGATATGCTAACAGAAAATTCTTGAAATAGTAACAAACATTCCTTTTTCATATCCTTTGAAGATAGGAGAAAGGCACAAGTTAACAAAGAAGTATGCACATGATTTGGTATGTTAGTGACATACAAATAATGTTGTTCATCCATTGTTTCAAAGAGGACCAATGAATGACATCATAGGGAGATGTCTTGTGTGTGAACTGGCTTTAAGTGAGGCTGAGTTGCACAAAGTCGTCAGCCTCTCTCTCTCTTGCAGAGTTGTAGAAGTCCAGTGGCAAGACAAAAAACTGGGCAATTGGTATTCAGTGGATGAACTTGGTGTCTTCGATGATGACCAAGCTCTAACTGCTCCACAGCCCCTCTTCTAGCCGCCTTCATGGTCCTTTGGAACAAATTGTTCATGTCTTCCCATTCAGCCAGGGGAAGTCTTCACTGAGAGATTTGAGGCCTGTCAGTTACCCTCAATTGGTTTAATCTGTCTGCTGAGCCAATAGTACTGAGTGTTGCCACGGTGCATGCTACAGCTTCTTGGAACCATAGGTGAGAGCTGAGTGAAAGATGTCTTGGCAGACCCTCACACCGGCAGTGCTAGTCCTCCCTGGATACCCCATACACCCGAAAACACACCCAAATAATAAATAACACTTGAATAGTGTTATCTAATCAAAACATGTTGATTGCATCAAAGAACTAATGGAGAAGAGGTATGAGAAAAGCATTTTTAAAAATCTACCTAGAGCCTTTATTTTGCACAGAGCAAACACATTGCATGTTTAGGAAGCCATTTAGTTACACATGCCTAATTCCTCTCTGTGTGAAAGAGCCAAAGGAGTAAAAAACAAGCTGACATCAGACGCTTTTTTCAATAAATCAAGTTATGGAGGTCAGTATACATTTAACCTCATGTCCCCTATGATGTAGGTTTATATTTACTTTTACAGTGGCATAATAAGTTGTTCATTATGATAACCCTGAGTCATAAAGAGAAATTTAAATTATATTCACCATGTGCTCTTCCGTGAGTGGTGGGAAAAGGGGCAGAGGGTAATTGTAATAACACAATTTTTATGCTGTTTATAAACATAAATTCAACCATTGGTATTCTAAATGTGAGATCTCTGTCCAGTGACCAATGAGCTGATATACTACTGGAGGAAGTGAACCACATGAATATTAGTAGTCTAGACAGAAAAAAGAACAAGTGAGGGAGTTACAGCTAAATGAAAGGAAGGTTTGTAAGATTCTCCTTAGAGCTGGGAAATAATCTTTACAGCAAGTATCTCTGATAAAGGTTAATTTCTCAAACATATAGAGAACTAAGTCAAATTCATAAGAATATAAGCCATTCCCCAACTGATAAATGGTCAAAGGCTACAAACAGACAATTTTCAGTGAAAAAATCAAAGCTATCTATAGGCATATGAAGAAGCACTCTAAACCTCTTTTGATTAGAGACATTCAAATTAAAATGACTCTGAGATATCGCCTCACACCTATCAGATTGGCTAATATGACAAAAATGGGAAATGATAAAGATTGGAGTGGGTGTGGGAAAATTTAAACACTAATGCACTGTTGGTGGAGTTGTGAACTGATCTAACCATTCTGGAAAACAATTTGGAACTCTCTCCAAAGGGCAACCAAATTGTGCACAACCTTTGATCCAGCAACACTACTACTAGGTTTGTATCCCAAGGAGATCATAAAAAAAAGGGGGAAATGACCTACATGTGCAAATATTTTTATAGCAGCTCTTTTTGTGGTGTCAAAATATTGGAAATTTAAGGGATGCCCATCAATTGGAGAATGGCTGAACAAGCTGTGGCATATGAATGTAATGGAATACTGTTGTGCAATAAGAAATGATGAACAGGCAGAGTTCAGAAAAACCTGGAAAGACTTGTACAAACTGATGCAAAGTGAAAAGAGCAGAACCAAGAAAACATTGTACACAGTTATCAGCGACATTATGTGATGATCAGCTATGAATGACTCAGCTCTTCTCAGCAACACAATGATTGAAAACATGTACAAAGGATTCATAAAGGAAAATGCTATTCATATTCAGAGAAAGAGCTGATGGACTCTGAATTCAGATCAAAACATAATTTTCTTTATTCTTTTTCAAGTTCTTTTTTCCTTTTGATCTGTTTCTCCTATCATAACTGACTAATATGGAAATATGTTTTACATGATAGCATATGTACAAACTATATCAAACTGCCTACCATTTTTAGAAGAGGGGAGGTAAGGGAGGGAGGGAGAAAATTTGGAACTCAACATCTTATAAAAATGAATGATAAAAAGCTTTCTTGACATATAACTGAGAGAACAATAAAATACTATTTAGAAAAAGATTCTCCTTAGAGATATGAATAAAACAGCTGAGATGGTTGATGTCATCATATGCCCCAAATCAACAGGAAGCATCCTTTTAGGGAATGTTTGGTGATTTTGTCTTGCCATATTTATGATGAGCATAAGCAAAAAGTCCACCACGAAAATCTGAAGCTGTATGAAACATTTGCAGGAGTAGATAGAAGAGGAGAGAAATTCTATAAAGAATGAAAAAGACTCTCCAAACCTCATAAACAAATATCAGTGACTGCAAAGTGAAAAGAGGCCCAAGGTAGAATGGTGGGGAAATGAGATGCAGTATAAAAAATGAAAAAAGGTCAAAAGCTTGTAGACTTGTCAGTAGTCACATGAAGATTTTCTTGGATAAGAGAGTCATAAACTACCAGTCACGGTAAGAACCAAATCTCATCACAAAAAAGTGAAATTGACTACATATTCTAAGATGGGATCCTAGGATCATAGACTTTGAATTGTAAAATGCCTCAGACATTATCAAATCCATACCCCAAATTTTACAGATAAGGTTACTGAGGCCACAAGAAGTTAAGTGACTTGCCCAGTGTCACACAAATTGGAAGTACTGTTTTGGGATTCAAACCCAGGTCTTTATGATTCTGAGAGCTCTATCCATTATACTATGCTGCTTCTAAAATAAGAAATATTGTAAGAAATATTTTGATAACTGTATTTCAATATAATTGATTTCCTTTGTAATTCTATGTATTTCATTTTATGCATTAAAAACATTACTCTAAGATGAGCTCCATAATATTGAGAAGACTTCTAAAAAGGGTCCACCATGACATATACAAGAAGTTAATAACCCTCTCCCCTCTAAAATTAGGAAACAACTAATTACTGACATAGGTATCTCCTGCCAAAGCAACTCTTTGTGTGTTGTCAGAATATCCTCAAGATCTCAATCAACATCACAGCAGAATAAAAGATAAAGATGAGAAAAAGTTATCAGGTGCAATTGCAGTATTTCCCATCAGATACATTTAAACATGCTATTTACTCTAAAAAATGAGAAATGTTTTAAAATAAAGACACTGATCTGATCATCATTAAAGCACCTGATCATGCTTTGACCAACATAAAATAACAAGCTGAAATGTGAAAATATTTGATCTTTTTTCCAAGAGCAGGAGCGTGGAAGCCAGGGGCAGCTGAGATAGAGCATAAACTGGTTTGCAAAACACTGGGGAAGAAGATGTTTTAAGGTTATGAGCTGCATGCTTCATAAAATAATGAAAAGAAATGTCAGAGAAAATAAATTTGCAGAAAACTTGGTGTGAAACCCAACAAAAAAATTTCACCTTACACACATTAGTAGAGGAGATTAAAAGAACAATAACAATTGTAAATGAAGACTGAAATTGGACTGGTCAGTGCTTTATAACGATCTATTCTGATTATCAATGGACAGGGAACCAGAACATTTGTATTCAAATACTCCAGCACAGGGATACAGTGGTAGAATTTGACCAGGTACTTAAAGAGTTAATCATTAGTTACTTGAAAAAAATCAGACAATTAAGAATACCAAAGTGTCCAGGATTGGTCCAAGTCTTGCTATATATAAAAATTACACTACTGAATAGTAACACATTGGTAAACATGACAGCTTCCAAGTTAAATAAATAGTTAACAGACTCTTTAAGTCAATATTCCATAACAACAGAGACTTCAGCTCTGCTAACACTATTGTTAGAGTGTATTAGACAGATGGTTTCAAGTAACTAAGCAATTCTGTGAATAGAATGCTGGACCAGAGTGTAGAAACCCTGAGTTAAAATTTAGCCTCAGATACTTAATAACTGTGTAACCCTAGGAAGTCACTTAATCTCTTTTTTTTTTCCTCTTCAAGGCAATCAGGGTTAAATGACTTGCCCAGGGTCACATACTTACTATCTGAGGTCACATTTGAACTCAGGTCCTCCTGACTCCAGGGCCATTTCTCTATCCACTGCCCCCATCTAGCTGCCTCTCACTTAATATCTTTCTGCTTCAGTTTCCTCATATGCAAAGTGGGGATAATAATAACACCTATCTCCCAGGAATGATGTGAGTATCCAATGAGATAATATGTGTAAAGTACATTGCAAACCTCCAATTGCCACATAAATGCTAGCTAGAAGCAGTTATTATTTCCTAGAACAGAAACTATGTTTTTATTATAAAAATAAGATTACCCTTAAAATGAGAAAGGCTTGGGGAAGAAAGGAGAGCATATGTATAGGTGTGAGGTATAAAGACTCTAACAGTAAAATATATCAATCACTTCCTCCTATGAATTCATTTCTTTTCCCTCTCAACCACCTCTCACAAAATTCCCTAATATCTTGAAGTACTAAATCATGGGATCTTGATGTCCCTTTAATAAAAAAGTTTTGGTAGGTGAGAAGGAGTTATGAGATTAGAAATTAGGAAGAAGTCACTCAAAAATCACTAAAACTTCCAGCAGAAAACATAACGCTTTAATCAGACCAATCCTGAGACCAAATGTGGTGTTCCACCTTCTTACTGGTCTAAGGTCCTTCTGGTCACATCTTTGAAAATAAAGTGTTAGTCAGCTACCTTTCAAGAGTGTGACCCTATCTCCCAAAGCACTAAAACACATAGTCTTGAAAATGACACTTGCTGAAAATGTTACCTGTTTCCAGAGAATTCCTCCGGCCTCATAAGAACAGAACTATTTGCTCAAGCGAAAACTGTTTTAAATCCACAAACAAGCTGAATAAACAATAAACAAAATACAGTAAGGCAAAAGGATTTCAAATCCCACTGTATAGCTGGATTCAACATAGTTTATATGTAATAAATGGAATATGCCTTGAAATCCAGAATTTGGAATAGAATTGGTTGTTTATTAACAATCATTTTGACTTCTTTACAACGAGTTTCTTTTTTTGAGTTCTCTTGGCTAACTGTTTCTTCTCTTAAAGTCCCAACCTTCCTTTACATAATAGAAATATTTTGCTAGGGTTGTGGAGGGAGGGGTCTGTAACATCTCCACTGGAATAACTGAAATGGAATCCCATTGCTTCTTTACCTAGAACCAAAATCTTAACTAATATATTCTCCCATTATTTTTCCTTTCTTTCTTATTTTCCAAATTTTCCTCACTCTTTTTTTTTTTACAAAAAAGTGTATTCTCTATAGCAAGGGTTCTTAACTGGTTTTTTGTTTGTTTGTTTTAGGCTATGGCTCCTTCCAAAATCTGGCAAAGCCCATGGATCCCTCTCAGAATATGGTTTTTCAAAGCATAAAATAAAATACATGGGGTTACAAAGGAAGTCAATTTTATTGGAATATGGTTACTAAAACATAAAAAAAAAATATTGCTCGATGCCTTCAAATTTATCTACATACCCCTTAGGGGTCCTGATAGATTGTAGGTGAAGAACCATTGCTCCACCTCTAACAGAAGTCTGCTCTGTTAGATAGATATTGAACAGTTTGGGATTCAGAGGTAATTATAGGCCTGTGGCAAAGGAGAAATAGAAATACTTGAAAGGACTTTATTTTACTCTGCCTCCACTCCTCATTCTCCTTCTTTTACTTCCTCTAAAGTTTCCCTCAATGGCAGCATGCTATAGGGAAAGAACACTAGGTTACTAGGGATGAGAGTTTTGAGTTCAAGGCCTAATTTTCTCACTAAGTCTCACTGTTATCTCAGACAAACCACTTAAATTCTTAGAGCTTCTGTTGCCTTATTTTTAAATGAGGAGTTTGGATTAGATAATCTCTATGGGCCTTTTCAACTTCAAAATCTTATAAAACTTCAAGCTCTCTTCTACACACTTATCACTGTAAGCTTTCATAGTAACGTTTCATTAATTCAGAATAATCATGGGAAGGCCAGTCTTAATAAAAAGTCTAAACAAAGAGATACTGTTTTATCATTATAAAGTATATTACATATTACAAACTTATATACATAGGCATCATAAAGACACTTGGCAACCTGATCTATATTAGCATGGATGCTAATAGAGACAAAATGATATACTGGAAAGGATTCTAGAACTGGATTCCTAAACCCTTGCTTTAATGTTATTTCCTTGACTATGGCAAGACACTTTAATTCTTTTTGCCTTAGTTTTCTCCTCCATAAAATGGGTATAATACTTTAATCCCATTGTTTCAAGGAAAGACTTTGTGAACAATATTATTTGTGAATTAGTATCATTATTGTTATGGACTTGAACTGTTCAATTAAAGAGCATGTTGTAAAACACTACAACTATAAAGGAAAACAACTCTGAAGGACTTAACTCTGATGGCTTCAGATGATTGATAATGAAGCAAAGCTTCTCACCTTTGGGAAGAGAGGTGAAGAATAAGGCATACATTTTCAGACACAGTCAGTGTGTCGATTTATTTTGCTTGACTATCTTTATTTGTTATGAGAGGGCTTGTAAGTATGCTGTCACCAGGGTGGTAGTTCTTTGCGGGAGTGAGTGATAAATAGTACTGGTGATACAAAAAGAAGAGAATACCAATAAAAAAATAAATATACCATAGAGAGAAGAAGGAAACTCATTAAGGTGAAACAGACAAGCAGGGAGGTTTTGTTAATCTTGTTCAATTTAATATACACTTAAAAATTAAACTAATAGAAACTTGAAGGTCTCTACATAAAAAAAGGCATATCATACGCAAAGCATGGTTTTAGGTGCTGGGTTTAAAGAGACACACCCCAAACAATCCCTGCCAAAAGGAGCTTACAATTTCCTTGGGGGGACAAAATATACGTATTATACTTGCATAAGTATAATATAAAGTAGGGAATAAAGAAGTCATGGAAGAGATGAGAGTTTTAAGAAAATTTGAGGAAGCAGAGCACACTAACATAACAACATGGAGTATCTGGAACTATTATAAATCTTTTTATTCTCTAATTCACAAAAGTATTATGTTACACAATTCAGAATAAATTGTAAAGACATGCTTCAACACAGGAAACAAAGATTTATTTAGTGCCTGCTATGTGCCAGACACTGTACTAAGCACTTTACAAATATTCTCTCATTTGAATCTCACAAAAAATTGTGAGGTAGCTAATATTATTATTTTCATTTTATATATTAGGAAACTGAAGCAAACAGGTTAAATGACTTGCCCATAGTCACATAGCTAGTAAGTGGCTGAGGCTGGATTTGCATCTAAGTCTTACTGACTCCAAGTCCAGCACTCTATCCATTGTGACACCTAGCATTTTTTCTGGAGGGAGAAGGAGGCATACAGAAGTTAAAGAATTCATTTTATAGGATCATTTGCTTTGAAAAACGTTATTGAACATATATTCAGATTATCATACTCCCTGAAATTTTACAAAATAAATCACTTGAACATATTCAACTAGAATCACCTATGCTGTTTTAATATCCACTCCATTCCATTGGAGTGGAATGCATGATGTTTTGCCATATGTTGACAACCTTTTTGCCTATACCCTCTCATGTTATTGTCATGGAGAAAGATAATATGAATATTGGGTAATGCATACTAGAGTGGTTTTTTCCCCTCAGAGCAAAGGAAGAAAGAATCAAGGAAGATTCTTGAAAGAGAAAAAATGTGACATTCATTTTTGTGATCTAAATGGTTAAAATTTGGCTCCTTATTGAGCAAGATTGGAGGGTGGTAAGGGGGAATGTTGTCTTAATGAAGTTCCTCATTAGATGTAGATGGGGTCATTATAGATGAAGGTAACTACCATACAACATATTACAACTTATTAAGCCATCTTTTAAAGTTAATGCACTACTAAACATTGATGTTACTGCATCTACCTGCAGTTTCTTACATCTTTTATCATGTTGTTTTTATCAGTCATTTCTCCAAAGTCACTGGAAAAAAAAAGTATTGTAGGGTAAGGAAAAAGACAAAAAAACCCCACTAAATAATTACTCATGATGATACTTTCAAAGAATCATGTGCATACCATTGGATTAGATATAAACTCCATTTCAAACTCCTTTGAAAAATAATCCTATTTATAAAGGAGATAAATATTAAGGAGAATTATGTTCTAGGCCATCTGGATCTCAGCTCACTAGATTTTCCCTTCCCTAGCACATTTCACATCCAGCAAAAAATTGCCAACTTTTGTTGCTACTCATTCTGAATCCTTGTTTGATTCTGTCTGCCTATAAAACTATATCAAATATATTAAAAATATAAAAATTGGACAATTTGGCTATTTGCCTTGTTAGCTTGCAAATTATTGTTACAGCTAATAAAATTACCTTTACCCTTTTCTTTTATTTTCAGAATAATTTCATTTATCTAAGATTATTCATTCCTTATTACTTAGAAAGGAGAATGCCACACCTTAATTTTCATTAAGTAGTACGGTTTGGAATAGGGTATATTGTTTTTCAACCTGACCAAGTTTCATTCTGTGTCTTCCCAACCTGACAAACAGAAATAAAAGTGAATTACAGAGTGTGCTGTCTATACTCAGAGAAATAAATGAGGTGATGCAAGAGTAGAAGCCTTGCAAACAGTACTCCCTTGTGTCTTCAATTAGATGTAGAAGGAAAATGAGACAAACAATCATGTATAATTTAGAGGATTGCTTTTTGAGGTCTTCCTGTTGTGGTAAGCCTTTCATTTCGGAAGGAAGCCCAATCTAGTTCAAGCCCAGCTTGGGAGTCAGGCATGCTAGGTTCTATTTCTGTTTAGTTCCTTGACTTCTTGTGTGACCTTGTACAAGTCATTAAACTCCATCTGTACGAGAAATGGCTTTTATTTTTAAACATTATACATGGCCATATTTTGGTCTAAACATTTCTCCTTTTTCTAAGCAGCTGTACCCTCCTTTGCATAAAACAAGGAAATGAACAAATGGTTCCTCGCTGGTTTGTTGACTCTATTGCCCATTTCCCAGGGTGATATCTGACAGTTTAATCTTGTGTATTTCTGATGAATGCTCTAGTACCCAAGGGTAGTAACCTGCCCTTGCCTTAATCGTTAAACATTCTCTCTACTTACTCTGATAGTCAGAAGCTTCATGAATTTGAAATTTTATATTTATCTCATTTGAATTAAGAAATCAACAACAGAAAGATATGTGTTTGTGCATACATACATATATTTACACAAATAAACACATGCATATTCAAAGTAGCACTTGGAAGCAACAGAAAACTAGAAACAAAGAAAGTGCCCACTGATCACAGAATGGCTAAAGAAGCTAACACATCAATGTTATGGAACATTATTGCATTACAAGAAATGGCCTATATTCAGAATTTTAAAAAAATTGGAAAGACGTATGAGTTAGTGCAAAGACCAAAACAGAAAAACCATGGGAACAAAATGCAAAAATTATTATAGTAATGAAAATGAAGAAAAGAGTTTAGATAAAAGGAATGAATGAAAAAGCATTTATTAAGAGCTTACTTTGTGTCAAATATTATGCTATGCCCTGAGAATATAAACAGAAAAATTTAGATAGACCTTGGATGCAGGAAACTCCCACTTTAATTGTGTGTTACAAAACATAAAAGAAATTTTATTTGCAGGTCAGATGGAGAGAGGCCTATAAGTCCTAAAGGTTCAGCAGTGAGTGATATGACAAGGCCCTGAGATCTTGACCAGTGTTAGTTCCAGAAGAGAGAAATTAGAGCATATTTCCTTCCAAGTCAGAACAGAGGAAGTGAATGATAAATTTATTTAGGATGGTACATACTCTATCAGCAAAAATATTACTAGACTGTCTAAGTCCCTTTTATTTATTTGCTTTTTTTATTTTTACTTTTAATATATACAATAGACCAAAGAGCAAAATCAACACTATTAGGATACTATTAGGAGGGTTTATTGAAAAGTAACCATGGGGGAAGGAAGAGTACAGACAGGGACTCATTTGAGCTCTTCTAAATTTCCTTCCAAACAACTTTAACTGATGTCTCAAATAGAATTCCAGAGCAGCAGAACCAACAAAGTTAGGTGGTGAAACAATTTTTCAGCACAAGACAACTTAGGAGGTTGGCAGAAAAGGTCTGTCTCACCAAGGTAGTGGTGAGGCCTGGAGTTTAGTACAACATATGCCTCACCCCTGCAATCCAGCAGCAGGCCTGTGGGTGGCTACATCTACAATGGAAATGGTTTCAAGGGCCCTTAGGCCACAAACAGAAAGGGAGTCAGACAACCAGGCAGAAGGAGATTACCAGGGACTCTTTGCTGGCACTGGGTGCAGGAGGCTGCTGCATTGGCTATACATGGCTCCAGGTAGCAGTGACGGGGCAAGTAGGAATGCTTGTGCAATAGGGCTTATGGTCCCAAGGGAGTAGGGACCTTGGTCACAGTTTGAGGGTGGAGAAGAATGGTCCTAGTTACTCTTGGGGAATCAGAGAGTCTAGTCTCAGGTGCAAGGTGGAAAGAAGCAGTGATGCTTATGACTTCAAGAGATCAGGAATCCAAGTCACACTTCCAGGTTCCTAAGGAGCAAAAACACTTGCAGATACAGCAGAGCAGGGGCCCAAATGACACTTCTAGGGCAGAGGAGAGTGCTTCTTATCACTCACAGATCAGAGCACAGGCTAGGAGAGCAGCGACCATACTTTTCCTTACATCTTACCACTCTGGAAGAAACGAAAACTTATAGAACGAGCTCTGAAAAGACAAGCATGAAAATCCTGACACTTGGGGCAGTCCCCTGTCCACCTACTCAGCAAAGCTGAGTATATTCCTTCGGGTGGGGGGGGGACGGGAAATGGATATTTAATGAAGTAGAGGGCTTTCAAGCATTCTTGATGAAAAGATCAGAGCTGCATAGAAAACTTGATGTTCAAATACAAGACTCAAGAGAGACATAAAAAGGTAAACTTGAAAGAGAAATCATAAGGGATTCAATAAGGTTAAACTATCTCTATTCCCACATGGGAAGATGAGACCTTTAACACTTCAGAACTTTATCATTATTAGAGCAGTTAGAAGGAATCTATACAGATAGAGGGCATGGGTGCAAGCTGACTATGATGGGATGATATAAAAAAACCCATAAAATTGAGGGGTGAGAAAGAAAGATACATTGGGAGAAGGGAGAAGAGAGAGGTAGAATGGGTTAAATTATCTCACATAAAAGAAGCACAAAAGAAATAGCTTTTACAGTAGTGAGGAAGATGTGGGGTGGTTGCGGGCAGAGCTTGAACCTGCTCTCATTGGAATTGGCTCAAAGAGGGAATAACATACACATTCATCTGGGTATAGAATTCTATCTTAGCCTGCAAGAGAGTAGGACAGAAAGGGGATGGGGGGCTGATAAAAGGGAGGGTGGATTAGGGGAGGTGGTCAGAAGCAAAACAGACTTTTAAAGCAAGACAGGGTGAAAGGAGAGAGAGAAGGAGGGAAGCAGAGGGGGAAAGGAAGGGGCAGAGGGGCAGAAGGGAAGAGAGGAGAGAAACAGAGAGCAAAGAGAGACAGAGACAGAGAGACACAGAGAGAAAGAGAGAGAGAGAGAGAGAGAGAGAGAGAGAGAGAGAGACAGACAGACAGACAGAGAGCGAGAGAGAGCGAGAGAGCGCGCGCAACAGGGAAAAATAAGATATGTGAAATACACGTTACAACTCATAACTGTAAATGTCAATGGGAAGAACTCACCCATAAAATGGCAGTGGACAGGAGAATGGATTAAAAACAGAATCCTCTTACAAGAAATGCACTTGAATGAGAGAGACATACACAGAGTAAAAGTAAGACGCTGAAGCAGGATGTAAAATAAATCCACATAACTCTAGCCCTATACTATTATATTTTAGTAGTTTGGTATGGCATTTAATAAGTAAATTAATTTAAGCAGAATCACCATTTTTATTATATTAGTTTGGCCTACCCATGAGCAATTAATATTTCTCCAGTTGTTTTGACCTGACTTTATTCATGTAAAGTGGTGGTAAAACTTGTTCAAAACAGACTTCATAGATTAAAGATTTCCAGTTTTTACAACACTCAGTTGTTCGATATTCTATTCTGGCCAAATTTATTAAACATCTTTACAAGCCATAACGATGAGCCCAACTCACTACAAATGTAACTGAATTACTCCTTCCACGAGTTGTGTCTGGTTAACAAGAAAAATCTGAAGGACATCAGATATTTCCTTCTCTGTTCTATCCATGCATGAGTTGAAAGCTGGAACAAACACTTTTGGGCTCAGCATTTTTCCCCCTCCAAATATGCCAGATGTTACTTAAGGAAAAAAAAAAACCTAACCAGTAGTTAGCAATCAGTCTTTCTTTGAATGTAATCAGTTTTTACTGATCAGGCAGTGAGTGTTTCCAATAATTCTGCCTTCGTTTATGAAACAGAGCATGCTTAATTTACAATAGCTAGAAAGACCAGAGTAGTGACTGTCCATTTGCTTATAAAAATAATGCTTTGGCAAACAGTAATTTCCCAAATCAAGTAAAATGGGATTACTTTAGCTATAGGTTCCTACTAATTTTGATTGAAGAAGACATTTGTCAAACTGATGAAGATTCCAAAAATATTTTAGTTATGAGTTTTTGCTCAGAAAGATCAGTGTCCATGCCTTTAAAGAACACTGTGGCTCGCAACGTCCTTGAACTTTACCGTTTCCATGGTATACTAGTATACAAACACATACCCAACACATTTTGATTTGAATTCATTTAAAGCAATTATCTTGAATAGGGTCTACTGTTTTTTTCATGGGGTGCTTTTACTTAGAAAGTTTAAGCTGACAGAGAACACAGCTGCCCAGCACTGATAAGAAGGCCTCAACTAGGGGTCTTTTCTTCTATTTATCAAATCGAGCTTTAAAAATATTGTTGTGTTGGTGTGGATTAACATTTTAATGATAATATGAAATCTTGTTATCTAACCATAAATATCATAGGACAAATTTAATTTGATGATAATTAATGTGGCACTGTTTTGTTTTCTGAATATGGCAGGTAAATGTACTATTAGCTAAACTTTTGTGGCTGTCTTCAGACATTATAATTTTGAAAAATTTGATGTGCTTGGAAGGGTCTTTATGGATAAGTGATAATTAAATATTTTTGGTTTAGCATCATGTGAACTAAATTATTCAAATCAAAGCAAATAATTTTAAGGATATAATCTTCATAAAATTTCCCAAGGGAGGTTTTCTGCACTGTGATAATTAACTTGACAAACAACTTAATGACTTCAATGGTAAGGCAATGATGATGATGTTACTCAACCACTCCTTACGTTTACTTCTAAAAAAGGAGTCTCTGTATAAACATTTCTTCCACAGATCTTAACCATGTGTATACAATGCCAAAATAATTAGTCAAGTCAGTCAAACAGATCAATTTGGCTTTTAAAAATATTGCTGATGGACTAAAAAACAAGAAAAAGCCAATAATTAGATTTTATCTGTCATATTTATAGGCAAATTATGTTTATATATTATGGCCCCCATCCTAGTATTTCTATAAAAACCTCACAAATTTTCATGATGCTCAAGTTAACAATAGGGAAATCAACTTTTGGGGGCAAATATGAAAACCATGGTATTTGAAACTGCATAATTAACTTGTAGATAGCTACTTCACACATAATTACATTAAGAAGGCAAACCAAATCCTTTTTCATAAGTGATGATCTGTTATTACTATAAACTTCTCTCTGTATCTTAGTCCCAGGCCTCCTGTTCTAGATAAAGACAAAGAACTCCCTTACAAGAAGAATGGAATTATTAAACCTACTTTATCATAGAGCAAAGTCAATGTTCAGGAAGAAGTCGTTTTCATGGGTGCAAAAAAGACCTTCAGGTGGTGACTTGTGAATAAATCTTTTCCATTTGCTTGAATATTGCTACTTAGTGATATATAGCTCTTCTTCTATCACCATTCTAGTAAAATTGGCTATGAATACACCTCATTTTTCTATGCTTTCTTTGGGCCACTGGCTTTGGCTACTCCAGGAATCTTCCCAGCCCCTAAATACATTGTTCATGAATCTCTATTTCTAAATTTGTTTTTCATTGACAGAACCTGTGAGACAACTTTAAGGAAAATATGAGATAACTTATCAATTAGCCAAAAGCAGTTTAAATCTTCCTGTTCTAAAAAGTGGAAGTTCATTAGCAGTTTTGATTCTCTGTGGTACTGTTTACAGAAGACATTAATGGAGGCAGCAGCAGACAAAAAATTTATAGCTATACCATCAGGTGACAAATTTACTTTATGTTAGTAATTTACGTATACAGGGGTCATCAGGTAAAATAACAGCATTTTATCATTCTCATATTTATAGTTTACTTCTTAAGATGACAGATATATAGGATGCAAGATAAAGACATTGCAGTGAAATATTTATGATTTTAAAACCAACATCAGAGCAAGAAATATGAAAAGATCTTGACAAAGGATCACTGCTGTTTTAAGTCAAACTCAAAAATCTTTAAATGCTAAATTAAATACTATACATACATATATATGTGTATATGTATGTATGTGTGTATGTATATATATGTATATATGTGTGTATATGTATGTTCCCCAACAGTCATGCACAATTACATATATTTGGAAGTCAAGACTGCCAATTCTTAGTAGCATGTAGATTAGAACTTTTGTAATAGCACAATATTTACCACACAAAAGCTGTCCTATTTTATTTTCATTGTCTACAAAGATTTAGAGAGGCAGTGTGACTAAGTATATAGAACTAAGAAGATGAGGTTACAAGTTCTGACTCTGACATGTGAAAGTCACCTAAACTCTCAGTGTTACCAGACATCTATGGCTGTAAACGACCAATCTGCATAAGAGAATGAAGACTCAACGCGTGCTTTATTTGTTGTTCAGACATTTTCAATTCGGTCAGACTCTTTTATGACCCTTTTTGGGGTTTTCTTGGCAAAGATACTAAAGCAGTTTGTCATTTCCTTTTCAAGCTCATTTTACAAGTGAGGAAACTGAGGCCAACAAGGTTAAGTGACTTGCCCAGGGTCTAGTATCTGAGCACAAATTTGAACTCAGGTACTCTTTCTGCATCCATCTAGTTATCCCTATTCAACAAATGCACAGACTGATAAAAAGATTAATATTAGTTACACAGTATTACTACTGTAATTCCTATTTCTAAAGTGCTTTATGTCTTACAAAGCACCTGCCTCATGACTAATTAGTGAGGGAGATATTCTAGTTATTATCATCATCATCACTATCATCATCCCCATTAAGTAAATGAGAAAAGTGAAACTCAGAAAAATTAAATGGTTTGTACATCCATGGTTTCAGAGTAGGAATCAGGATGAAAGAATAAACCCCAGTTTTCTACTAATGTATATCAAAATAAGCCCTAGACCTACATATAAGCCATTTTTTCCACTCACATCTGACCTTAAAATTGTGTATTCATGATTGACTCTCCCTTTGTTTTTTTTTCATCTTTCTTTGCAGTTTTTGCCTCCTGTCTTCTAGATATACTTAATTACTCCATGTTTCCTCTTTCAGCACCTGGCCTTCAAAAGTCTCTGACATTGACACCACATCTGTCATAAGAACCAACTCATGCCTTTGACAAGATGGTCTCATCATTCATCTGATAGGACTTTGCTCCTCCATCTTTTTATTTTTTATTTTTATTTTTTTAGGGGAAGGCATATTGCTCATACCAACAACAGTTTTCCTACTTAATTACTCCAGTCTGAGACTCAAGCCTATCCTCTCTTTTCCATCCAATAGGAAGCTGCAAATAAACTGCAGCATCTTCCCACTGATTATAATAGGGATTCTTTTTTTTTGTTTGCTTTTGAATTTTGGCTTTATCAATTTATTTATTTTTAGTTTTCAATGTTCATTTCCACAAGATTTTGAGTTCCCAACAACACTTTGAGGCTTGTCCAGTAGTAGTACAAAACACTCCTAGAAAAATACTCTAGCAATTTACAAAGGTAATGATAGATTAGTCCTTGCTTTCAAAAAAATTTAAACTTAAGTTCAGTATACAAGACAACTATAGTGAAACCTGCTCTTGTGCATATATGATAAAAACAAATAAAATAAGTATAACTACTTAATTGTAACTTGTTGAAGCTAACTGAGGCTAGTGATGGAGAAGATGAGTTTTGTATGGCAATCTGAAGGAAAGAAACAAATGTAATCAGATAAAAAAAAAAAGAAACAAAATAGGAAACAGTAAACATTTACTAAGCGCCCTACTATGTACCAGGCACTTTAATGACTTTAGAGATGTCCAGGGTATTTCATGCTTCAATATATTTATTTCATGAGCTGACAAAGCAACTTAGGCGAGAGGTTCCTAAAGTGGGCTTGACCCTAAGAGATATGTGGGAAAACAAGTTACCTTCCATCTTCAAGACCACAACCAACCAAGCATACCTACTTCAGTCCCCAAACACATCTCCTCTCCCTTCCCATTGATGTGCAAACTTCTACCCTCTCCTTTTCCTCCCCTAATGAGCTTCTCATCTGGTGTTAGCACAAGGGAGTAAAATCTAGAAACTGGGGCCACTAAACTGTAGATAAGGATAAATCCCTGTGGCTAGATCTAAGATGTGGCTTAGAAAACCACATATTAACATGACCTATGTTCTGTTGTAGTTTTACTTACTTTGTTAAATATTTCCCAATTATATTTTATTCTGGTGGGGCCCACTAGAGAGTTTTATGGTTGAACAGCCTGCCAGGTGGGTTTGATATCTCTGCAATAGAAGATACCACCATTCTTAGAGTCAGATTTTCAAAAACTTGTGTAATCTTAGACTCCTTAATTTCCATCATCCCGTATCCATTCATCTGATCAGTTGTCAAGCCTTGTCAGTTCTGCCACCACATTTCTTCATTCCTCTTCTTGCTACTCACATTGTGCTACTACCACACTACTGGCCCTAATCCCCTTTCAGGTGTTCTATTTCAGTAGTCTCCTAAGTGACCTCTGCCTCAAGGCTATCCTCTCTTCTCCATCCAATAGGAAGCTGCAAATAAACTGCAGCATCTCCCCACTGATTATAACAGGGATTCTTTTTTTACTTTTGAATTTTGGCTTTATCAGTTAATTTATTTTTAGTTTTCAACATTCACTTCCACAAGATTTTGAGTTCCAAATTTTCACACCATCTCACCACTCCCCCCACCCCAAGACAGCATGCATTCTGAATACCCCTTCCCCTAATCTGCCCTCTCTTCTGTCACCCCTTCCCCTTCTCTTATCCCCTTCCACTTCTATTTTCCAGTAGGGCAGGATAGATTTTCTATACCCCATTGCCTGTATATCTTATTTCCCAGTTGCATGTAAAAACTATTTTTAACATTTGTTTTTAAAACTTTGGGTTATAAATTCTTTCCCTTATTCCCTCCCCACCCACCCACCCTCATTGAGAAGGCAAACAACTCAATACAGGTTATACATGTGTAGTCCTGCAAAACACTTCCATAGTAGTCACGTTGTGAAAAACTAACTATATTTCCCTTCATCCTATCCCGCTCCCCATTTATTCTATTCTCTCTTTTGACCCTGTTCCTCCTTAGAAGTGTTTGTTTCTGATTACCCCATTCCCCAATCTGCCCTCCCTTCTATAATTTCCCCACTCTCTTATCCCCTTCTCCCCTATTTTCCTGTAGGGTAAGGTAGATTTCCCTACCCAATTGAGTGTGTGTTATTCCCTCCTTAAGCCAAATCCAATGAGAATAAGAGTCACTCATTCCCTCTCATCTTCCCCCACTTCCCCTCTACTGTAAAGCTTTTTCTTCCCTCTTTTATGTGAGCTAATTTACCCCATTCCACTTCTCCCTTTCTCCTTCTCCCAGTATAATTCTCTCTCATCCCTTAATTTCATTTTTTACATATCACCTTTACATATCATCTTCAACTCATCCTGTGCCCTCTGTCTAACTATCTATCTATCCATATAATTTTTTTCCCTCCAACTACCCTAATACTGACAAAGGTCTCATGAGTTTCAAATATCATCTTTCCATGTAGGAATGTAAACAGTTCAACTTTAATAAATCCCTTATGATTTCTCTTTCCTGTTTTCCTTTTCATGCTTCTCTTGAATCTTTTTGAAAGTCAAATTTTCTATTCAGCTCTGTTCTTTTCATCAAGAATGTTTGAAAGTCCTCTATTTCACTGAATGTCCATTTTTTTCCCCCTGAAGGATTATACTCAGTTTTGCTGGGTAGGTTGATTGTTGATTGTAATCCTATCTCCTCCAGAATATTATAGTCCAAACCCTCCAGTCTAAAGCTGCTAAATCTTGTGTTATCCTGATTGTGTTTACACAATACTTGAATTGTTTCTTTCTGGCTGCTTGCAATATTTTTCTCATAGACCTGGGAACTCTGGAATTTGTCTACAATACTTCTAGGAGTTTTCCTTTGGGGATCTCTTTCAGGAGGTGATTAGTGGATTCTTTCCATTTCTATTTTATCCTCTTGGTCTAGAATATCAGGGCAGTTCTCTAGGCTCTTTTTTTGATCATGGCTTTCAGGTAGTCCAATATTTTAAAATTATCTCTCCCAAATCTATTTTTGAGGTCAGTTGTTTTTCCAATGAGATATTTCACATTGTCTTCTATTTTTTCATTCTTTTGGTTTTGTTTTACAATTTCTTGATTTCTCATAAAGTCACTAGCTTCCATTTTCTTCTTTCTAATTTTTAAGGAAGTATTTTCTTCAGTGAGCTTTTGGACTTCCTCTTCAGTTTGGTCAATTATGCTTTTTAAGGCATTCCTCTCCTCATTGGCTTTTTGGACCTCTTTTGCCATTTGGTTTAATCTATATTTTAAGGTGTTATTTTCTTCAGTATTTCTTTGGATCTCGTTTAGCAAGCTGTTGACTTGTTTTTCATCATTTTCTTGCATCACTTTCATTTCTCTTCCCAGTTTTTTCTCTACTTCTCTTACTTGCTTCTCAAAATAGTTTTTGAACTCTTCTATGGCCTGGGACTGATTCATATTTTTCTTGGAGGCTTTGGATGTAGGAGCTTTGACTTTGTTGTCTTCTTCTGGTTATATGTTTTGATCTTCTTTGTTACTAAAAAAAGATTCTATCGTCTGACACTTCTTGAGAGGTTTGCTCATGGTTCCAGCCAATTACTTGAGTTATAAACCCTTATTAAGGTAGAGGTCCGCTTCCAATGTGGAGAATGTACTGCCCCAAGCTTTGGAGGTTTTGTGCAGCTGTTTTCAGAGATACTTCTAGGGACCGTAAGTTTTCAGTTCTTATAATATGGTATGATCAAAGGCAAGGTGTTTACTCCTTTCCTGGCCTGGGCTCTGGTCTTTGAGTGACCATAATCACTCTTTTCTGCCTTGGAACTGTGAGGAGGATTCCCTCTCCACTGCCACCACAAGCTCCACCATGCCAGCACTTCTTCTTCCCCCAAGACTGCCACCCAGAACTGCAACCCAGATCTAAGCATGGGCAAAGCAAAAGAATCCTGCCTCAGCACCAGCAAAGAGATCCCTGCAATCCCCCTCTGATCAGACACTTTATCCCCACTCCATCTGTAGGCTGAGAACTTTGGAAGCAGCCATTGCCCTGGTGCTGCACCAGGACTAGGGCTGGACCATGCTCCCCTCTCACTCAGGTCACAGACCTTTCCTACTTTTGTGGGTTGAGAAGTCTGGAAACCACCACAGCTCCCCTTGATCCAATCCCCTGAGGATTGCTCCAGGTCTGCTGAGGCCTAGTCTTTACCTTCATGACCCATGCTGAACTATGTTCCTCTCCTAGCCCAGAGCCACAGATCCTTCTAATCAACCATCCAGATTGTCTCGGGCTGGAAATGTGTTTCACGCTGTCTTTTTTGGGTTCTGATGCTCTAGAATTTGTTTAGAGCCATTGTTACAGGTATTTGGAGGGGTTTGGGGGAGAGCTCGAGCAGGTCACTGCTTTTACTCCACCATTGTCTACAACAGGGATTCTTAACCTAGCATCTCTGAACTTAATTTTTAAAAATAACTGTATACCAATATAACTGGTTTCCTTTGTCATTATATATATTTTATAATGTGCTTTGTATTCAAGTTTTATATTTCAAGTAATCAACTAATCCAAAAGCAATTCTTAACATCTTATCATATACCTAGCACTATGCTAGGCCTTGTGGATACAAATAAGTGAAAGCCTCTGCCCTCAAGGAATTTATATATTACTGTGAAGACACATTTTGTTCATGGGTGTGTGAATACAGGATAGATATAATATAAATACACAGTGATCGATCAAGTGTGTGAGATTTCTAACATCTAGAAGACTTCTGAGAAAGCTTCTTGAAGGAGGTAGCGCTTGAGAAGTGCCTAGAAGGATATTATTAGTTCTAAGAGATGGAGGGAATGTAGGTGGCCTTTCCAAGCAAAGAGAATTGCCACATAAACTTTGGCAAGTGATGTCACCTTTCTCTCCCATCTGCTTCCTCACCTATAAAATCAGAAGTAAATGATCACTGAGGTTC
This sequence comes from Phascolarctos cinereus, assembly GCF_003287225.1. Classification (NCBI taxonomy): domain Eukaryota; kingdom Metazoa; phylum Chordata; class Mammalia; order Diprotodontia; family Phascolarctidae; genus Phascolarctos; species Phascolarctos cinereus. The sequence goes on along the minus strand of NW_027556180.1, from coordinate 145,398,464 downwards.
TTTATAGTTCTAATTCTTTCTGATTCTATGGCATGTATGTTGAACTGGTAAACTGATGAACCAGGTTTGTAAAGGACTCTGTAATGGACTAACAAAAAGAGTCAACTTCAGGAGTCTTCTCTGTTTTGTTCTAGGACTGACAGAGATTCATAGAGCTGCTTTAATGGCCACTTTTGTAACCTTGCACAAAGTGGGAATGTCAAAAGAGTCTAAGTGTCCAGCCATTTATAAGAACGTGAATTCTGGGGTGACTTAAGGTTAAAGTCACATGCACATGCATATGCATACACACACACACACACACACACAGGCCACACATTTCTGACGACCTTCAATGTGTCTGGTCCAAGTTGGCATTCTCCCTGCTTACCCTGCCACCTCTGTGTTAAATTACAGAAGTAATCAATATCATAGTAAAACTGTCTAGATCTAGTATATTAGAGTGACTCTAAATTAATAGTTGCTGCTTATTGATTATCCTATCAGTAAAATGGAGAATTTGGGAAACAACTGACTTCTCAGTTCCAGTCAGTTATTGAGAAATGAAAATTATAAAGCCCATGGACTAACTGGGCTTCCAATATAAATCTTGTCCAAGGTACAGTCCATTACTCACAGCCTGTCAGCCCTACCTCAGCTGAAGGATTTATGCAATGTCTAGTTGGCACAGGGGCAATCTACCATAATTACCTATGCTTCAAGCAGTTCGAGAATAGCACAAATGGTGGGTGACAGTTATGAATCACAATTAGCATGGTCGCCAATCATGCAACTCATAAATTGATCTGCCTTTTCTCTGTGTACTAGCCCCTCTACTCTTAACTTTGAACAAAAAAAGAAAATGCAAACATCCATAGATAGCTTCTTGGGACAGTTCTCCATTTTCATAAAATTGTGTAAAGCCTTTTTTTTCCTTCCATTTTTGGTCTTAAAAGTGCCAATTAAGTAAAGGATGATTATATTTATGGTTCCTCGACAATTTGTAAATTCCTGTTCTTCTTTTAGACTCACATTGATCTCTTTATGTCCATCTCTTCCAAGCTCTCAGGTTCCAGGCTTTATGCTTGCCATAGTAGCAATTTTAGACAGATATCATGTGTCCTAGAGGTTTGTAGTTATAATGACCTTGGGTCAAGAAGCATTAATCAACTCACATCATCAACAGGGAGAATAAAACATGGGAACAACAATTTATTGAGAGGCCTATTATGCATCAGGCATTGTGCTAAGCGATTTACAAATATTATCTCATTGGATAATATTTGGTAACTCTAAAGGATTCCTAGAAAACCAGTGGTTATGGTTCCTAAAATGGAAGTAAGCAACCATAGTTTTAAGGGCTTAAATAAGACACAAGTCATCTGAGGTCCAAAGCAAAAAATGGAAAATGAGAATCTGATGTTTATTTGTCCAATTAATCAAGGCAAAAACAAAACTGAAGGTTGTTACTATGGTTAACTGTTGCCAATAGGTGAAGGGGAAATGGAAAAAGAAAACTGGGTTTAAACTGGATGGAAGACAACTGAAAAAAAGAAATCATTTTGCAAATCAAAGAAGCTAAAACTTTGCAGCTGCTCCCTAGGGCTTTCTATATTAATGAATTAGCCTTAAGTTGCCCACTCCCAACTATTACATGATAGAGTAATAATAACTGAAACAGTCAATATTTATTATTAATAGAAAATTAGGCCTTTTTCATTAGCTAATCTATGATGCTGTCAAATAAAGTTATCTATAAGCAGATCATTTTTTGAATTTCTTCATTAAATTTTTGTTTTTGTTTTTTAAAGGACAGAAAAAAAAGCAGGCTAAAGTGAACAGAAAATCAGTTCAAAAAGTTTAAAAAACAATTTTCTTATGTCAAAAGTGACATATTTTGTATGTCTAACAAAAAAAAATTCCTTGCTGTAATAATAATAATCACTGTCGACAGAGAGGAGATCTTTTGTCTTTGAAATGATCAAATCATGAGTGAAGTAGCTCTCAAGAACAATAGCAACAATTTCCATTCTTTAGTGCTTTTCATTCTAATGATCTTCACACTACTTGACAAAATTTAAAAGGTGATGTGCAATTTCTACTCCAAATGAGGATAACTGGAGCAGCGAGACACCAGAATGCATATAAAACAAAGAAATGAGAGGGAAGACTGATTTGCACTAATATATGTGTAGGTATGTATGCATGTATGAACATACATATATAGGTATGAGTGTATTTATATATGCCTCATTGACTTAAATAATAGTGCTTGATTAAAATCTGGCTTTGGGACACTGCATATAACTTTTTTTAAAAAAATCACCCTTTATTTACTTTATTGTGACATAAGAGTAGTTAGTATTCCTCTTGGAAAATAACATGTCTTCTTAAATGACAAATCATTGGTTTGGTATCATGGTCCCCACAAATGAGTAGAGTACCAAGAAAAGAAAGTAGATATTTAAAGGATGAAGGAAAAACAACACCTAAAAAAAAACACATTACTCTATCACTCCATTCATACCTGTCTCTGCAGCAAACATAAAGGGACTTTGGGGTCCTATGAATGCCCACCAGGGACATATATATGCGCCTAGAAGAGGCTTAAAGTTCCTTGCTACACAACTTACCATGGTTCTTACCATGCTAATCTTATAGTCTCCTTTTCACAATCCAGAAGTCTCTAAAACTGTTTCCCATTCTTCAAAATAGTGTGGCAATTTCCCATTGTGGGAGCTTAAGTCAGCTCTTCATATCAAACTTAGATCCTTAGTTTCAAAGTTCTCAGAACATCTTGGACTAGATGACCTCTTAGGTCCCTTCTAGATCTAAATAAATTAGCCTATGAATTTCCTTCCTTCTGTGACATCTGAACCTTTACTTCCCCTCCTTGGTTCTGGAATGCCCAAGTCTTGCCAATTCATTTAGGGAGGCAGAATTCTTATTTTTCTAATTCTATGTAATGTATTCTATCATCAAGCCATGATAAACTCTTTTTCACAAAATTCCCACCCTCTGTCTTTTTTTGTTATTTATCTTTCCTTCTTGTTGTGACCAAGTTCATCTACTAAACATACTAATTCAATCTCAATTCACCTTAGAATTCATGTACTCTTTAGCAAGAAAGCTCCTAAAGCCATCAATCAGAAGACATATGGTTCTAGTCCTATCAGTCATGGCCTCCCCACCTGAGAAACGCTATCTGATGCCCTGGTATCATAGGAATTTACCTTGTTTGTTTTGAGGAGATCATCTGACCGTGTCTGTCAATAAATAAAAATTAATATCTTAATATTGGGGAGCAGCTAGGTGATACAGTGGGTAGAGTGCTGGGCCTGGAGACATCAAGACTCATCTTCACGGATTCAAATCCAGCCTCAGACACTGACTAACTTTGTGACCCTGGGCACGGCACTTAACCCTGTTTGCCTCAGTTTCCTCATCTGCAAAATGAGCTGGAGAAGGAAATGCCAAACCCTCCAGCATCTTTGCCAAGAAAACCCCAAAAGGGGACAACGAATGTTAGAATGGCTGAAACACAACTAAAGAACAATACCAGTAGAGAATCAGTTAAGGGTCAGGAGAAACTTCTTAGTGACTTCTTAGTGACACTTATTACCTATATACCATGAGCATGAGAAGTTACCTCCTCAGCCTCAAAGTTATCATCTGTAACATGGAGAGAAGTAATCTCTGCATTACTTATCTTGTAAGTTTTACAACTTTGGAAATACTCCATCAGTCAGTCAACAAGCATTTCTTAGGTATTTACTATGGGCCAAGCATTGTGCTAAGTCCTAAGGACACAAAAATGTCATTATTACTAAAGATGTTTTATATATTTATTTATAATTGTGTATGTACTGGAGATGCATCCCATCTTTTTTATAAAGAATAAAGTGAATCCCTGGAAGATTTGGGAAAGGAATTTTTCCTTATCACTCTAATCCTAAAATATGCCCCAAATGAATTCTACTTCCCTTCTTTTCCCTCTGTTGTTAACTATTCACAGCAGTGCTACACTCTCCACCCCTCCAAACACCTTTTCCCTTCCCCAGTTACAAATAGAAACAGAAACTCAGACTAATCTCCTAGTTAGTGTATTGTCACTATTATTGCTGCACCTAAAAAAAATGCAATGTGAACAGATTAGTAAACATAGCCAGAGCTGTGAAATCCAGTATATACCATACCAGCTGACAAAATCAGATGGGATGTCTGGGTTCTCTGTAGGGAGTGCCCAAAATGTGCAAACGTAATATTTAAATAAGCATGGTAATTGGGATTTGACTTTTTAAAAAATCATGTAATTTTAAAGTATGAAGGAAATTTAAGAGATTACTAAGCACCCATATTTTTCAGTTTTTCACCTGTAAAATGAGGGAATAAGAGAAAGTTCTACGCATTCTCAGACTGGAAATTTCTATCTAGCAGTCTCATACAACAGGGATTTTCAAAGAATTATTGACTCACAGAGTTGGGAATGGGTATGGTTGAACTGGTTGGCCTGTGGGGTCCCTATTATCTCCCTGGTTTTCTCATCTATGAAAATTCCCATGGTGCCAGGCTGGGAGGCAGTAGGACACTGTCAATCCCCTCATTTTATAGGTAAAAATAAGAGAAACATTTCCAGAGAAGAATACAGCTGTCCCTTTCACTTTTTCTCCTTACTAAATAAAGATTGTTTTTCATTTGCCTATTTTTCTAGCTCTACTATTCATAGCTCTGGGTAAAAGTTGGTATCTGATGGCTTTGGGCATGAAGGGCAGATGAGAAGTAAAATGAAACAGGTGGCAGAGAGAAAAGCAACTTTATTCAGAATGAAAAACTCTGTATGGGGGCTTCCTTAAAGATCAATAGTATTTCTACTTTCTCTGAGCAGAGACAGATCTAGGAGGCCACATGCTGGGTAAGTGGGAGGCAGCATTCAAGTTACTATAGAAGTAAGAGGGATAGCCTCCAAGTAAACTTAGAGACAACTACGAGGAGGTTACTTCTCAGTGCTATCATATTGCTAAATAAGACCAAACAATGAAAACATATCTATTAACTTCACTTTGGCTAAAATACTGATGTGCTTAACCTTGTTCTGCCCTTCTGTACTCCCTGGCCTGACACTTGTCTGTTTGTTTTTTTTTCTGCTGTTTCTTCCACATTTCTTCTTTCTTCATCTTAAGTAAATGAATATTGATCCTGAGATGGGCACATTCAGGCTCTAGAGGCCACTTTGTGAGTTTGAGAATTTCTTCAATTTGGGGCCCTTTGGCTGGGCTGATTGGAAGTGAAGGGACGAGTCCCTGATAACTATTAAAGTCTTCTTGGATCAGATGACCACCAACAAGAAGATGAACCCAAGCCCCGACTCAGTTTGCCAAAAAATATCTACAATGACTGGGGCAGGGCAGAGCTACAATGAAATGAAAAATACTTAGTCAATGCCTCAAAAATGTTTTTTTTTTAAATTTAGATGAGATTTAAGTACTCACTTTTTGGATGAGTATAACAAAGTTATTACTGCTGCTTGTTTCTGTTAAATACATGCCTCTGAGTGTTAGGTGTCTATCTTTTTTCTACTTATATAAGAAATAAAAATTGTCCCATATGTTAGTATCATTATTCTACTCTTTTGGGGAGACCTTGATATGAGCCAAAACCTAAGTTATATATAAATTATCTCAAGGGGTACCAAGGGTGGAGATATAACAAGCAAAAATATGTGAGAAAAGGTTGACTAAAACAACTCTTTAGGAGCCACACTTCCTCATGACTGAACTGGATCCAGATATTTGTGGATCTATGATAGAGGGGACCCTTAGTGGAAAAAGACTCAGTGCAGCTCCCTAAACCCTTTGGGGTCCCAGATTTTCTGCTACAATGCGCATACATTAACCAGATTCAAACAACAGTTGTGTATTTATGATTACACATACATAAATACCAACAATATTGTAGAAATGGAGCGAGGGCATCAGGAGCTAAGTCCAACAGCTTTTACGTCCATATGGGGAATAATTTGGTAGGTTTCTCTTGTTTTTCTAATTAGTGATATTTGTCATAGTAGAAACAGCCCTCCTATGGAACAAGGGAGTAATAAAGGTATTGAAGAAGAAACTTTATGTTCTAAAGGGTATAACAGAACAAATATATTACATTTCCATACATCATATTAATCCAGGGAAGGAAGGTAAGCTGGGGGTATGGCTAGTGTTAAATTTGGCTTTCTTTGGAAGTTTATTTACCATAGGAAATTTTATTTACCATGGGAAGAGTATTAATAGATATGTATGACTACAAATTAAATTTTCCTCCACTGTATGCTCTCTAAAACAAAGTGATCAGATATCACTTGTCTCTTTGTTAGCATAAGTACATCCAGGAAGACTGTGACACTTGGAAAAAAGAGAAGAAAAAAAGTTTCCATTTCTCACTGCAGTATCTCTTAAACACTTTATAGCTGGAGAGTAAAATTCTGCATATACTGTAATATAATGATTAATCCAATCAGGGAAAAAAAAAACCTATGTCACACCCTGTGTTGCTACCCATGCATGGTGTTTCTGCTCATTAAACAAATGCCCATACTTAACACTTGGAGACTTATGGTATTCTAGATGGTAGAAATATGAATCTGAAATTGAGTATTTTCCATGGAAGAATTGTTGGAAATTATAGAATTAGAAACAATGAATGGTAGTTTACAGGGAGATGAATTTCTGTTCAGAAATTATAGGAACAGGAGCAACTAGTGAAAGATACCAGAAGGCAGATTTTAGCACAAATTTTAAAAAAAATGTTTTTTTTTTCTAGCAGTAAGAGCTGTTTAAAATAGGAATAGGCTGCCTCTTGATTTCCTATCACTTGGTATGTTCATGTATGTCCAAGGAAAGGCTACAGGATAACTGTCAAGGATAATATAGGGAGAGAAGTTGGAGCAGAGTCTTCTAATGTACTTTCTCAGGGTCTCCTGTGTCCCAGTTATGCACTCCATACACCTATGGAGGTGATATTGCTAAAATGTACATGTGATTATATTCACCCTCCCACTCAAGAATCTCTAGGGGCTGTAGAATTAAGCTCAGATCCTCAATCTGATATTTGAAGGTTCCCACAATCTGGCTCCTCTAGTGGCCTTCTCCTTCAAGCACTCTGTAGTCAAACAGTCTTGCTAGTTGTTTCTATTTCATGGTATTCCATTTCCAATCTTGTTGCATTTTTTTTTTTTTGCTTTCTGGTGAGGCAATGGGGGGGTAAGTGGTTCCCCAGGGTCACACAGCTAATAAGTGTTAAGTGTCTGAGGCTGGATTTGAACTCAGGTCCTCCTGACTCCAAGGCCAGAGCTCTATTCACTGTGCCACCTAGCTGCTCAGTGTCTTGTTGCTTTTAGGCAGGTTTCCCCCCCATGCCTGGAATCCATTGCTCCTTCACCTCCATCTGGGAGAATTTCTAGCTGCCTTCAAAGAACAGTGGCTTCTTTCATGAGGCCCTTTCTCACCTACTGCTCCTCATTAAAGGCCAGGCCTGAAATGGGTCCAAGAATTATGTATAGCTCTGTGTAGATACAGCCCTTAGCGAACAAGGAAGGATGACGTTTGCATTACTTTGTCTATACTTTGTATTTGTCATTGTACATGGTGTATCACCCCCTGTCTCAGCAGATGGTAAGCTCCTGTAAGACTGGTGATATTTTCTTTTGTCTTAAGCTTTATATCTGCACAACTGAGCTTCTGTCTCTGAATGCTGAATAAATGTTTGCTGCATTTATTTTTTTTTATCAAATTGTTTTATGATTTGATAATTTCCTTCTGGGCTTTGAAAAGCTTTGTTTCCTAGGTATACCCCCAAAACATTACATAATGCATCTTCATTACTATATGTTTTCCTAGGGATACAACAGAAATGCAAAAAACACCTTCTTTTAGAAATGCTGACTTAGACCATACTGTTCACATTTTAGTGGCTTAATTTATAGATGAATAGAAACTACCCTAAACCAAAACTGTGGAGGAAACATAATTTGTTCTCTGAATCTCAACCTTCCCTTTCTTTGACTTTCTCCATTATTTGCCTGCTAGTCCTTTGTCCATCAATAACAGGCACTTTCATATTTTCTGATGATACCCCAAACTCTTTCAATATCAAAACATTGCTTCAGAACTTTCATTCACCTTAAGGCATAAATGATTGATATCTTCCAGGACTCTCCTGACCAGGATAGTGTTGGGATTTTTATTTTTGTTTTTGTTTTTGTTTTTTTTTAATTTCAGGCCAGTGGATGAAAGCAGAATTTAGGAAAGAATCAGAGCCTTTTAAGACTTCCTGAAGTCACACCACAAAAGTGGAGACATACTTTACCTACAGGAAAGACCTATCTTTTGAGAAATGGTTTTGAAGCTCTCTGAGTACCATTGTATGAAGCAACAGGGGCATCTGATTGCTGTAAAAACCACTGCAGCCTATGAAAGTCTAATGTTATTTGTTATTACTGTCAGGAAAAGCAGGAGCTGACTTCACCACCTAGCAACATCTCACTCCAAGCAATAAGACAAATACTTTCAGATCATATTTATAACTCAGCTCCTGCTCTAGAGCTAGTCTCTGAATCCCCACTAACAATGGGAGGTTGGGTCCCCAGAGGTCGGCTATTGTTTTCCTCCTAGGATCTAGGGGGGGTTCTCGAAAAATTGGGGAATTTTTTTTCTAGCTCCATAGTTCATGAGTCCCCTCAGATGTGTTTCCCTCGTTAAGTATCAATTAATCCCAATTAGATAGCCAGACTTGATTTAATTTGTAAAGTTGTTTTTACTAAAGAATATATTCCCTCTAAAAATTTCCCTCTGAAAGTCTATGACACTCTTCCACAAGCAAGTCCAGGTTGTTGAAAGTCTTTTTATCCTCTTCATGGGTATTCATGAAATTGAACTTATGTATGGAGCAGCTTGCTGCTTGACTCCTTGTAAAATTTTGAAGCTGCCTTTCTTCAATGCGTCTACCATGTCCTTGTCTGTCAATGAGGACACCATTGCCATCCACTGATGTCTTGGGAATGCTGCTTGGATAACAATGAGAAACCCAAGTACTCAAATCCTCTGGAGTTCACAAAGTTATCTTCCAGTCAAGGATGGATGTATGGAGGAAGAACACAGAAGCACACTCTCCTTTGCCCCCAGGTGATTGGCCTAACCATTTGTTCCTCTAGATTGCAAGATGCTCCCATACTGGGTTATGATTTGACTTGCTATTTTATACAAAACCCACAGAATGTGACCAAGTTTCTTTAGAGAATCCCAGCACAATTCTTGCCATTCCTAGTTGAGATATCTTCAACTGATGGATTAATTCAATGAAGATATCTAGGCCTTACCTCCTTACTTCAGACCTTGGATGGATAGATTCACTTGAGAAGTCAAAAGTGACCTCCAACCTTACAATAGCAGAGAGGCAATTTAGAGGGTAATCCATTCCCATACTGTCAGTTTACCAGTAAAGAAAATGAGATGCAGAGATGTAAGGCAACTTATCTACTACTGCATAGGTAGTGGCAGAGGCAGGATTCAAACTCAGATCCCAAAACAAATTCAGTGATTTTTTTCCCCCCTTTATACCAAAGGGCAACAGAGCCAGTCTCTTTTAGGGGCCTGTTTTGTTGAAGCAGGTTTGGCAATTTAAATAAGAGGAAATTTAAGCAGATTCACTCTAGCTGCTGCTGGGGTGGTCTGGTATGTTTATAACTTGCTAACTATGGATATTTTCTTGATTAAGTCTGCAACAACATGGAACCAGGGAAGGCAGGAATAGTAATGTAATGAAAAGAACACAAGGGTTAGAGTCAGAACAATGGGGTAAGAGTTTTATCTCTGCCATTTACTGAAAGTAAAACTTTGGTTAAGTTATTTTACCTTTATCAACCTTATTTTCCTCATCTGCCAGTCAATTAAGTGCCTCCTATATGCAGGGTACATTGGTGGGCCTGGGATGGGTGGGGGAACAAGGCTAAAACAAAACAACTCCTACTCTCAATGAGCTTGCATTTTACTGGGGGAGTGGGAAGGGATAGACAAGCTTCTATAACAACCCCCATAAAATGAAGGAGCTGGAGCAAATAACCTCTGATATTCCTTAACAGGTCTATCTAGAAATCCAATTAAATTAAGCAAATTCTTATTGTATTTATTTATTTTACCTATTTAAAGGGAAATTATTTGATCAGTTCAAATGTTTTGCTGTTATTTTAAAATCAAAATGAATTCTATTGAGTGCCTTTCTGGACTTCCTCCTTCCAGAATCATTACTGCTTGTGTTATAATTATCTGCTGATCCTGACTCTAAATGTAGTAAAAAAAAAAACACATTCCTTAACATTTTAAAGGAAATGATGCCCTTTGACAGCTCTTTTTCTCAATGTTCCCAGCAACTCAGCCATATGTAGCACTTTCTCTCAGGAGGATTAAGTGATCAATTATTAATCTTTTAGCTTTGTGAGTTGTTTTAATTCTAATGCAAAAGGAGAAATGGAAGAACTGTGGATATTCTGCAGCATGTCATGGCTGATATCAGTGAGTATGGATATTATACAGGTAATGAAGCAAATACCTATTTTGCACAAAATCAAAAGCCAACTTTTTCTTCCACTACTAAAACACCAAACTAGAGAAAAATCTCCAGACTAAGATGTATCCTAAAATATATAAATGTATATCACTACAGCATGCATTTTCATGTTTTGATTGATACAGGAGCTAAAGGCAGAGACAGTTTAATAGGAAGGTGGGGGAGAGAGTCTTCCATGTGAAAAGAGGGAAAGGTATCTTGTCATATGCTTAGAGTCTCTCCCTCCCCAGTTTTGTGATTTCAATGATACAGGGACAGCAGTGAGAAGACCCATCTACTAATAGGGATAAACATCTTTCTTCACCTTATAGTGTTAGATAATTCCCTGGTGCAAGTAACTTGCTTAAGGCCACATAGTCAGTCCAAGTTATAGACTAAGAATTGAATCCAAGTCTTCCCATTTCAATGTCAGCTCTCCATCCAAGAAGCCATGGTGTTGAGAGTTTATCCGAGGTAAAATAGCCTAAAATGTAGGTAGTTTAAAACAGGACTTAACTTAGCATCCATCCCTTTAAGGAAAGAATGGAGCAGTTGAAGAGCTCCAGCTTCATCCTTCTCTTTCTTCCACCACATGTTCCATCTCCTTGAATTTCTGGGAAATTGAAGCATATCCAACTTAATGTAGCATCACAAAGGATCAGCATCACTGTGGAGATATTGCTGGGCACAGCTTCATTCTAATGGTGCATCTTGCTGTGCGTGTGTGTGTGTGTGTGTGTGTGTGTGTGTGTAATTTGACAATGGCAGGAAGCATGATACAACAGTGCCATGACAGAATGGTCATTTGCTCCATATGCTGGGGTTAACTCTGTGCCAGGATTAAGTAATGAGACACCACATTCAGAGAGTGGAATTCCATCTCTTACTTATTTCAATCACGATGAAATTGAGTCGAAGTTAAGTGGCTTTCCAGAGGAGTGAATATTAAATACTAGATAACCTGCCTCCTCACTTGTGAGGCATTTCTTAAGTACTCCACACAAGTGGAGAGGCAGGTTATCTAGGATTTGTTTATGCCTCTAAATTCAGAACCAGGATGAAAGAGAGTCTAAAAAAGAAAGACTGTCCGACACTCGCGGCGGGGCTGACAATTTAAAGTTAATGTTGTACAACCTGCCGTATTCATCTAATCATTAATTCACAAACCTCAGCAGTAGGTGTGACAGCTACAGTGCCCACAGGCCCTGTCATGCTTCAGCACTACCCCAGTAATTGTCTCCCGATAAAAGACATGCCAGCTGGCCCATAACTGTCATGGACGTCACTGGGGATGAGTTGAGCCTGTAGGTCTACAGATCCTGTGGGGATGACAGGAGAGAACATGTATCTAGAACTGCTCACCAAAACTGACGGGTGCCCTTTTAAGCCTGCAAGTCGACTGAGGAGAAGTCTGTTCAACTACCCCATCTTCAGTGCGGTCATCAAACCTTTTTCCAAGAATATCAATTAGGTGAAGTGGCAGATTCTGAAATTCCTCTGAAGAGCAAATTACAGCAGAGCCTGAGAGAGCAGGTTGTGACGTTTCTGTTGCAATGATTCAAATTTGTAAATGCTGTACTGGACTTTTTTTTTTTAATTTAGAAGACACAGAAGAACAACAGCTCATCACCTATGTGAGGAGCACACCATTTGCCTGACGTGAAAATGGAAACTTCTCGCTTTGACCTGCATAAAGAGAGCCCTGCTGAGATTTTGAACATGGCATGTCTAATATGTTATATGAAGTGCATACTGCAGATGAATATTAGGCAGTTCTGTGGGGAAAGGAAAAACAACCAAACCAAACAAAACATATAGCTAATAGCTACATACCTTATTTTGTAAAAAGGCTTATTTACTATACTAATGGCCTTGCAAAGGATTCTGGCCAAAGGATATTTGGAAAATCAAAACCTACAAGTGTTCTATTCCTATTCATTCACACTTTTTTTTCTAATGCCTGCAGAATATAAATCACAAAAGTATGAGAAAACCCCCAATGGTTGGGCTGATGCACAGCATTACGTCCAAACGTGATAATTAGAACTCACGGCTCTTTCTGAGTTATGTTGTATCAGAAATATTGACATATAAGAGAGAGGAACAGAAATAGTGATAATCATTACAAAGCACATTGAAAATATACTGGCCAATTCTCTGAAAATCATCATGATAAACGGAAATACTAATGGGGAGAGTAGAATGGGAAGAAAGGAAGAGAGAGGCAAAGGTGTGGGAGCCCCCGTAAATCTTCCCCTTACTGGTATGCTGGTTTATGCCCAAAGGAACAAAGTAGGCACTATATCTTTCTGAAAAATATTAATGAAGGAAACATTCTTCTCTTGCTTGAGACAGGTTCATATACTAAAATAGAAAACATATACACACTAAATAATGATGTTTTTATGGATAAACTATAAAACTCAGTGATATTTCTAAAAAAAATATCATGAGAACTCTGGGTTCAAATGTTAGTTCATTAACTACAGCGTTGTAGAGAGGCCACTGGACTTGGCATCAGAATATTTGAGTTCGTCTACTACTTATTATCTGTGAGGCAAAATTCAAATCAAACAACTAAGCAGTGTTAGTGTAGACCTGCATTGGCAGATGAATTTCCTCATGCCATATCAATAAAATTACTGTTCTAGTCCAAAAAGGAGGAAGGGGGGAGGGAATCAGGCTAGATAGTTTCTAAGATCCCTGACTACTTTTTGCATTCCCTTGGAACATGCCAGACAGAATATTGGACCCAGAGTCAGGAAGACCTGAGTTCAGAATCAGCCTCAGACATTAAATACATGATCCTGGGCAAGTCCATTAAGCTCTGTTGCCTCAGTTTCCCTATTTGTAAAATAAGGATAATAATAGCAGCTACATCTCAGGGTTGTTGAGAGTATCAAATAAAATAATATTTATAGTGTTTAGTGTGTGTGGCAGATAGTAGGCACTTAATAAGTCCTTCTTCCCTTCCTTCCCGAAATCACCCCACCAGAGATAATTTTTTTTTTCTGCAAAGGCTAGGCTACATTGCTCTCCACTCCATGGGACCATAAATCTTCATCTTCACGTTGTTCATTTTTTGCCTTGCATACCCTCCTTTCAACCCCTCTTTCCAACTCTTTCTCTGAAAATATCAACCAAATTACCACTCTTATTACATCTGTAAAGGGTGGGTTAATGGACTGCTCTATTTTTCCACTCAGCATCCCTATGACTTTTCAGACTATAACTCACTACCCAGGCCATCATTCCCCTATGTGTTATCTCCCCATTAGATTATGAGATCCTTGAGGGTAAAGATTGTCTTCTTTTTTGTATTTATATGCCCAGGTTTTGGTACTCAGTATGCACTTAATAAATGATTTTTTCATTCATTCATTATTCTTACAGAAAGACTAAATTGCTTGAGGGCTGGTTTTATTAGGGAGAAGGATGTCTTCCTGCCTTCTGATCATAGTCATCATTTTATAAATGTTTGTTAAAGTGAGCCTCTTATTTCCTAAGTGTAAAAGTTTAATCAAAGTACTAAGTGTCAGAAAAATGGTGCTCTGATCACTAAGTGGTAAGAGAGGGAAGAGTGTAGTCAGGCAGAGAAGGGATGGGAGGGAATAATATGACACATTTGTTTCTAGTTCTACTTTAATGGCCAATGATGGCAGCAAGTCGAATTTGTTTTAATCTAGACCATTTTATATCTGTAGGCTATAATAGAGTGTTTCCCACTGTCAATTGCATCACCTTTTAAAATGTGAACCTCTCTCCAGCTGCTTCAGTAACAATGCACTGAGAAAATAATCTGCTGAAATGCAAAATATCAATAATTGTAAAATCTTTTTTTGTTATGAGAATAGCCATCCCCTAAGAAATCTGTCATACTCTAAGCAATGATAAATTTACATTTATAAAACTGAAGAGTTCATATCTTTTTCAGATGTACATTTAGCTCCTTCAAACTACCCTTTTCTTATTACCTAGAAATGTTTTGCTTTTTTCACCAAACTGTTTGGAGCTAAAATTAAATGGAACAAGATGCAATGATATAGTACCTTAGCCATTTTCCAGGCTGATAACTAAGTGAAAATTTTTGAAAGTACAGAAACAATTCATTAATTCTCAATTCATAAGTACAATCCCAGTCCCTCAAACTAACAATTCTGAACTGAAGGAGTTTAAATTTTTTTCTTCAATATCTAATTTTTTCTTCAATATCTAATTTTAACTTTAAGAGAGGAAGCAATTAACAAGTCCGTTTCTTCAAAGTGAAAAACCAAGAATGTTCCTGATAATTTGTAAACAGGGCAAGAAAAAAATGGCATTGCTTACAAATTTTATTCTTCCTTTGTTCTCCTATTGACAAGTAATGGGGATATGGATCCAGGTAGGGTGGTGACTTCACTTTGTTTTATTTGAGATGGATGTGTGTGTGTGTGTGTGTGTGTGTGTGTGTGTGTGTGTGTGTGTGTGTGTGTGAAAGAGAGAGAGAGAGAGAGAGAGAGAGAGAGAGAGAGAGAGAGAGAGAGAGAGAGAGACCATACTATTTAATAACAAGAGACTTTTTAAAGGTAATTTCTACTTCAAACTATAGATTTGAATTATCTCAGATTGAAAAGACTACAGTTGCATCCTTTCTAGTTAGCTACAAAATAGCAATATTTTCATTTTAAATGGTACTTTCAATCAGCTGACCTCGAATTACTTAGGTTTAAGTATCACATATCACTTAAGTGATATGAATAACTGTTCACAATTATAAGGTTATTTATGGTTTACATAGCCCTTTCAATGCAAATATGTTTACTGTCATTTTATATTAGTAAACAGAAGCATAAGAACTTGATAGGAATTGCCCAAATGTTTAAACCTAAACAAATCTTTAAACAACCAGTTAATCAACAAATGTTAAGCATCTATTATAGGCTAAGCACTGTAGAGATTTTGAAGATATAAAGACCAAAATTAAGCTATCTCTGCACCCAAGAAGATTATAATTTGTTGGGGAAAATAACATTTGCATGCTAAGTAAATACAAAATAAATAAAAGGTACTTTCTGGCACTAGTAGCTAGAATTGAGGAAAAGATTCACACAGGTGAACTCTGAAGGAAGCTCAAGTGTAGGCAGTGAAGAGGAAGGGGATTATGGGAATAGGAATAAAGGAATATGCAAAAGCATGAAGGTGGTAGATGGATTTTCATTTATGAGAGTAACAATTATACCAGATTGGCTCTCCCCTAAAGAGTAGAGAGATATATAGCAAGGCTAGGAAAGTAGACTGGAGCCAGATTATTATAGGCTTTAAATGCCAGGAAGAGGAGTTGGCATTTTATCCTAGGGGCAAGAGCTTTTTGAGGAGGAAAGTGGCATCATCAAACTTGTTATTTGGGAAAATCACTTAGACAGTTGTGTGCAGAATATATGGAAGAAGAAAGATCACTAGGAAGAAGAAAGAGGCTAGGGAGACCAATTAAGAAAGTATTCCAAGAGTCCAAGTAAGAGATGCTGAAGGTCTAAGCTACGATGAATGATCCTTCCTGTTGAAGAACAGAATGGCATGGATATGGAAGATACTGTGGAGGGAGAATCAGCACTTACAAACTGCTTTGATATGAGTGGATGAAGAAGAATAAAGTGTCAGGGTTTTTTTTTGCGGTTGTGAAATTGGTTGACTAGAAGAATGGCAGTGCCGTTGGCATTAATAGAAAGAATAACATAAAGGGCTGGTTTTGGAGAAAAGATAATGAGTTCTCTTGGACACGTGTTTGAAAAATCTATTTGGAAATGTATAACAGTTGGTGATGTTAGGCTAGGATTTAGGCAAGAAATTAGAACTGGATGTATAGATCCAGGAGTCACCTTCTTAGAAATAATAACAGAACCCATGGTAAATGATGAGACCACTGCAAGTGTGAAGAGAAGAAAGTGCAAGACCTAGCCTTGGGGTACAGCCACAGTTAGGGGCTGGGATATGGGTAATGATCATATAAAGGAGACCAAGAATGAGCAAATGAAATTCAGCAAAGAGAGATCGATCCAGTAAAGGCAACTAAGACACATGTGTGTGTGTTTGTGTGTGTGTGTGTGAGAGAGAGACAGAGACAGAGAGACACAGAGAGAGACACAGACAGAGAGAGAGAGAGAGAGAGAGAGAGAGAGAGAGAGAGACTCAGACAGACAGAGTGGTACAGACAGATACAGACAGAGAGAGAGACAGAGAGACATACACACACAGAGACAGAGAGAGATGGAGAGAGAGAGAGAGGAGACAGACAGACAAAGTCAGGAACAGAGAGAGATAGAGACAAAATCAGAGATAGACAGAGACAGAGAGAGTCAGAGACAGAGAGAAAGACAGAGACAGTCAGAGATAGACAGAGACAGAGACAGACAGAGAGAGAGAGAGACAGATATCGTAGAAACACAGAGGAAGTAATAGGTAGGTAGGCAGTGAAGACCCGCCAAGAGTGAGATGCAGCTACCCAGAGAAAACTTTCTGAAGATCTAAGTATTGAGAATGGCTTTTATAGACAGGAGATCCCTGAATTGGTAGGACTGGAGCATTAAAAGCAGGGACAAAACCAAGAACACTACTATCCTGAGCTTACAAAAGACAGAAATAGGAAACAGAAATCTTTACTTGATCAACTACAGATATTTGAAAAAATATCCTGATATTCTAAATAATTAATCTAGTTTAACAAGAATTTATTAAGCACCTGGTAGATTTAAAGCACTATGTTTTAGGTGCTGAGGATAAAAAGACAACCCAAATAGTACCTGCCTTAAGGAGCTTACATTCGTATTATTCAATAACTTCTGCTGATTATATTTTAATGTGATTTTAAAATTTTAACATAACATCAATGATAGCAAAAATATTTGCTCCAACATAGCACACAATAGCATGATTTCATGTTCCCTGGAAAAAAATATGCCACCCAAAAGCATTGTTCTTAGACTAGTCAAATGTCCTTTAACTGAAATAATTAGTACTATGACTGCCTCTGCAGGTTAAAATTTTTTTTGGAGCTTTTTATTATCATTTCAGGGTCTAAATTTTTCTCATTTGTTCATTTTAGCTACTTGTTTCTCAATATCCTGCATTCTACACACAATTATTCTTGATACACACACATCTACTTTTATACACACACATACACACATGTATATTTAATCACTGAATTGCTGAGTTGTTCAGCACATTTAATAGTGTTAGAGCACAGCAAAACAATTTAATATTAAACTGTTTATCAATTCCAGCCTGAGCTTATCTTTCTTATCATGACACATGATACTTTCTAGCAGGAGACTGTCTGAATTCCAAGCCTATTACTGACAGACTACTTCTTGACCTTGGATTTTTAGGTCTTTATCCTTTAATTGCTGCACTGTGCCCACAGAAATTGCCTGTCCTCTGAATTAGACATTGGTAGCTGAAATGTTTGTAGAGTTAAATACTTTCATTTCAGCTACCCTGAAGTGGTTTATATCTGCTGTAGGAAGTTTCACTTTTGTGTACTCTTCCCATTTAGTAGAATTTTTTTCTGTACTAATCTTTGGTCTTCTGACTTTCCCCCCAAATATATAGGCAAAAAATTACAAATATAATTACAAATGGAATAGGGTGGAGTGGTGCCCCATTGCTATTAATGTTTCTCTAACAGTTTTTAATTGGAAAGTGCTTTACAACCATTTTATAATGGTTGTGAGTTTTATTGGTCAATGAGTTAGGCCTTTAATAATTTGAAGAGGAAAGTAAGAAAACAGTTCCAAGGTAATACATATTGTCTATCTCCAAAACTTTATGTGATTAAGGTTCTGGGGAGATTGTAACAGATGAATGAGTAACTATTACTAGATTGTAAGTTCTTAGAAGGTAGAGGTCATGTCTTATATATGTTTTTTTAAATTTCTCTCAGTGTCTAGCACAGCCCTCTGAACATAATAGTAAGTATTCAGAGAATATTTGTTGAATGAATGAATTTCTCAAATATATCAGGGACCTGATTTTCTGAAGGATACTAGGGAAGTGACATTTTCTATACAGAAAGAAAAGAGGATATTTTTCAACATGAAGCAGAGCTGTGACTAGCACAAGGTGATGAGACTTTACCCTAGAACACTGCCGTGTGTGTGCGTGTGTGTGTGTGTGTGTGTGTGTGAGTGTGCGCACGCGCATGTGTGTGTGTAGGGGTGTAGTGCATACTTCCCTCTAAGGGCCTCCTCACGTGGGCTGAATCCTGGTTTATGACATGTAGCCATGGTGCACTTTGGAGCTGAATGAAAGGCAGACCAGACGGGGAAGAGATTTGAGGCAGGGAGAGCAAACAAAAGGCTGTTCTAGTAGTCCAAGTGTGAAGTTACTAGGGCCTACACCAGGGGAGTGGCAGAGTCAGAGGAGAAAAGATGAAAATGGTAACACTTGTCAACAGATTGGTTACATGGAGTAAGTACAAGTGAGATTCATCAAAGATGAAACTCGAATTGGGAATGAGGGTGCCTGGGTGGAGGATGAGACCTTTAACAGCAGTAGGCAAGTTTGGGAAAAGGGGACATTTTGGAAGAAAGGTAATGAATTCTGTTTTGGACATGCTGAATTTGAAATGTCTAATAGTTGGAAATTCATGTCTAGAAGTTAAGAGAGATACTAGGCCTGGATGAGTAGATCTAACATGATCATGAACTGATAGGTATTGATGAGCCCACAAATGAGGTAATATAGAGGGAAAAGAGAGGAAAGCTCAGGAAAGATCCTTGGATTAGCAGGCACGGGCTGGATAGATTGAGAAGTGGTCATATGGGTTGATGGGGAAGCAGGAGACAGCAGTGTCAAAGCCTAGAGAAGGAAGATAAAAAAGAACGAGATAGAATCAAAGTCTGCAGAGAAGTCAAGAAGGATGAAGATTGAGAAAAATCATTATTTTTGGCAATTAAGATATTGGTAACTTTGAAAAGAAAAGTTTCAGTTGAATGATAACATCAAAAGCAAGACTTCAGTGCTTTAGAAGAGAGTGAAAGAAAACAAAGGGGAAGTACTTATTGTAGATACCTTTCTTCAGAGCTGATTACCAAAGGGAGAGAGATATAATACGGGAACGAACACGGATACAGTGATCAAGGGAGGATTTTTTGAAGCACCAGGAAAGCAACCAGTAGAGAGGAAAGAAAGATTAGTGAGAAAGTGAGAAGGATAGAAGGGGAAATCTACTGGAGCAGATGGGTTGAAATGACATCAAAATTACATATATATGGGTGTGCCTTAGCAAGGAACCACATCTTCATTTGACTTGGGGTGAAGGAGGAGATTATGGGGGAAGACATCTGAGTGAAGTGAAATGAGGAGTGGGGGTTGGGGGGAAGGAGCTCTTAACCAATGGCCTCAATTTTATCAGTGAAGTATGAAGATAGAGCTTCAACTGAGAGGGTCGCCATAGAAGGCAATGCTTGGAAATGTTTGGAATAATCACTATGGTGACTGGGAGAATTAATTAATCAAGTAAGTGTAAAACTATTATCTTGGGGCAGTGAGGCCCCAGTTGACCATTTGTTCAGTTGTTTTAGTTGTGTCCAACTCTTCCTGACTCCATTTGGGGTTTTCTTGGCAAAGATATTGAGTGGTATGCCATTTCCAGCTCATTTTATAGATTAATAGGAAGAACTTTACTAACCACAGCATATCCTTTACCTCACGGTGGATGTGTGGACAGAGTAATATGTCCCAGAGGTGGAGAGAAAGTCCATAGCCCTTCCCTGCAGGGTTCATAGAATTAGAAACTGGAAGCTAGAAGGGACCGTATAAGTCATTTAGTCCAATCCCATACTTTTATAGATGAGATGGCATAGTAGTAAGGGTGCTAGACTTGTAGTTATGGGAGGCCTGAATCTATATTTTGCCTCAGACACTTACTAGGTTGCCAATAACAAGTCACTTAACCTCTCTCATCCTAAATTTCCTAATATGTAAAACGGCAACAACAATGGCACCTACTTCAAAGGCTGTTGTAGAATAAAATGAAATAACATATGTAAAATTCTTCATAAACCTTAAAATGGTACATAAATATTATTATTATAATTAGTATAATTATAATTTATAACTTATAATTATAACTTAAAACATTATTAAAAACCGAATTTGAATTCAGATCTTCTTCCTGCCAGATTCAATACCCTTTCCATTGAAGCACAATAGAGGGAAGAGGCTTACTAATTGCAGCATCCCTTCCAGATTTGGCACAGCATATGATATGATCCTGAAACTGGCTGGATGGCTGAAAAATAGCTGGAAGAAAGACCTAACAGCCAGTGGAAAATAAAGCTAGTAGAAGCACAGGATCATTGAACTAGATCAGGAAGGGTCCTGAGAGTCCATCTAGTGCAACCCTCTATTTCAAAATAAGAAAACTGAGTCCCAGAGATATTAAGTGACTTGCACCCAATTTTAGAAGTAGAAAGCATCAGAGGCTTTGTACAAAGAACAAATAACACATACAACTCAGGTCATATGACTTCAAAAGCAGTGTTTTTCCCACTGTACCACTTTAAAGACAAGAAACAGTTCAATAAGTAGCATGATAACATCCCTCACAGATATAGGCAGTTATGTAGCACTGAGGCTTTAGTAATATGTATTCACTTTGTTTATGTACTTCTACACAGGTGTCATTGCCACATTTGTTCTTGACTTGAATATACTCCATGTATCATATCGTTACATGTTGATTATTTGCACTGAAGATATGTATATTTGTATCAGTGACTCCAAGTTCCTGAGAAAAATGTTCTGTTGTTATTACAATACTATTTCACTAAATATTTTTGCTTTGAATTGTGTCCTAAGGCTGAATAGTAATAGTAAGTATGTTGATGGAACATTTTACAATTTAGAATGTGTTCTGATTCATAAATTACCTAGAACCTTCATCGCTTTCTGGGGGCCAAGGGGTGATGGGAATCAGAAAAACTACATATCTCTTGCCCCCAAATGCAAGTAAGTGTACATAATTCTTAGGCAGAATGTGAGCTTCTCTTTGGTATGACAGCTAGTAGTGGATATTTGGTCTATCTTAGTGCTATTTTAACATTAGCGAGAGTGCATGGTACTCTCCTGATTGTGTTTTTGTGAATGATGAGACTTCAAAAAGCATGTTACTTTAAAAATGCCACATCCAAGTGAGACCTATTTGCACTCTCTGCTATTTGCACTGGGTATCTGACTTGGACCATGGAAATATGTTTTGCTCCTCTTAATTGATGCATTAAGTCCATATGTGGCTGTAAAAATGTAATACAAGGCTTTATTCAGTTGAAGCAATGGACTTTTTAAAAAAATTTAAATCATTTAAAATTTCTCTCTCCTTTTTTTTGGTGATTGCATATGATATACATTATTTCAGTTGGGAAAGTGGTAATTATTATGTAAAAATGGAGATAGAAAACTTCACCTTTCACCCTTATCAGCTACCTGTGATTTACTATGTTTTCTCATCAATAGTTCATTCATCGCTATCATTACATAGGAGTATCACAAATTATCTTAGCCTGGAATAATTATATTGTGGCAATATAACTATATGTACATAGCAGACAGACATATTAGTAGTTTCATTATTCAGAGTCATAGTTCAAGTCTGTCATTATTACTGTCATGAATATTTAAGGGCTTACAGATTGCTGTAAAACTTTACAATGGAGTGAATTTTGGGATAGATAGAATGCTTGAAGTATCTTGCTTCTATCTTGAGTCCCAAGGCAACTTGCACTTTCATGAGGGTACTACTTATGTTAATCTCAATGTCTCTTTTTGGCCCCATTATAGGATCACAAATTTCAAGCTGCAAAAATTCTTGCAGATCATTTAATCTGATGCCCCCCCCCCGTTTAATAGAGAAGAAACTGAGGCCCCAAGAGATGTGACTTGTTCCATATCATATGGGTAGTAAATGTCAGAGCCATGTCATAAACCCAAGTGATCTTATTCTGAGTGTTATCTGTTATTCCAATGTTATTTGTACTGCATTGTGATGTATTTCAGACATATATTCACCACCATATAAATAGAAGAAGGCGTATTATCTGCTCTTCATGCACAGAAGCTAAGGTTACCAGGATAACCTAAACAACATGTATGCTCTAAGAGTAGGCTCTTTGGGGTTCATGGCCTTTCAAGAAATACTGTAGAAATGCTCTTACATCGCTATCACCTATAGCTACATGCCCCTCAAAGAAAAGAAAACAAACAAAAATTCACTACTCCACTTATCTCTTCTGTCAGGGGAAGTTCTGCTTTTGCAAGGGATGTTTAGTTTCGTTTGTTCATTACTTTATTAAGTCATTCATTCATTCAATCTGTCATTCAATCAGCAACTAATTATTAAATAGCACTGTGTATAGAGCATTGGGGAAGGTACAAAGTTTAAATCTTCAGTCTTTTTTTGAAGCATTCAGTCTAGTTCCTTTAGGAGTACACACATGTGAAAGGACGAATCTAGCCCACCAGATCAGCCTACCGGACCCTTATAATCAACAATATGAAAGACATTAAGGATTCTCCTTTCTTCCATCTATACCCTGAGATTCATTTTGTGAGTTTCTAGAAACTCTGGATTCTATGCTGAATTTCAGGTTTCATTTGTTTGCTTTCCCTTACATTATCAGTATTATCTCCCTTTTTTTTTTCACTTTAGAATGGTAGAAATCATCAAAAGAAGATGACAAAGTCCAACTAGCTTATTTCCAAGGATATATATATATATATATATATATATATATTATATTATATATATATGTATATATATATGTATATATATATATATAATATATATATATGTATATATATATATGTATATATATATACACATATATATATCATATATATATATAATATATATATATGTATATATATATATATATATATATATATATATATATATATATATATATACATATATATATAAAATGGTTCCAAAGAGAGGCTATAATATGAATCAGTATTTAAGGAGGTGTCCCAGAACAATCATCTCCCCATTTACACTAGCCATACTGCTTGCTCCCCCATGCCCAGTACCTTCTCCTACCCCTTCCTCTTACACCTTCCTTTTTCTTCAGCTTCCTTTTGTGTGTTATCTTCCCCCTTTAGATTGTAAGCTCCTTGAGAGCAGGGTTTGTCTTTGTTTTTATGTGTATCCCAGTGCTTAGCACAAGTTCCTGACATAGAGTAGGTACTTAATAAATGCTTATTGATTGAATCTGTGAAAAGGGAGCACTTAGCAGAATATATATCCATTTTAGTACCAACACAGAGCATCAACACTGGAACTTCCAAGTACCAAGTACCAAGTACCAAGTACCAAGCTAAGATGACTATAGGTACAGGTCTGATGACAGGCTATATGTCTCTTGTTTGAAGACTTTAGCTTAGCTAAGTTAAGAGTTCATTTCTAGAAGGTTGTCCCCAGGGTTTTAAACAGTTCAGTCATAGTAATTTATGAAGATCACCTACAAAAAAAGTATTGGAATCTATGTCAGTAGAGGTAGCAGCTATATTATAGATCATTGAAAAACTGATACATTTTTGGAGGACCTCCATCACAATTTGTCCATGGTCTTATAACACACACATACACACATGTGTGTGGCAACATTAATATCTCTATGTATAATGGAGAAAGATAAAATGATGGAGTGAACATAAGTCTGGCCTTGAAGGAAGAAAGCCCTGGGTTCAAATCCTTTTTTCGACACATACTAGCTTTGTGACCATGGGCAAGTTATTTAATTTCTCTCCCAGGCCTAGGAAACTTTGTAAGATTCTAAATTACAGATGCATTGCAAATCTTCATCAATTGAAAGAGTTTATATTTTCAGAATCCCCCACACTGAGAAAATCACAGATATAGAACCCCTTCTTTAATCCCCCCCAAAAAACTGCATGTGTGTACAAACATATAATTATCACATGTATGCTATTTCCAAATGAACTTTCCAAAATACCATAAAATAATTAACTTCAATGTTGAAATAAAGGTAATGAAATTTTACCTAGAAGTGAAGCATTTCTGAAATAGCTTTCCCACGAGTGGGGATGTTGCTTAGTGCCATCCACGCTGGAGAAGAGTAGGACAAACCAATATACCACACGAATTCCTCAGGTTCTACTGGAGCTTGAGTCTGCCTTAGTTTTCATTTAAACAAAATGTTAATTGCGTTTTAAAACAATAACTATGTAATTGTTCCCACTTGCAAGATCTTGAAAACATGTTTTTAATTAACAACAAAAGTAGTACAAATTCAAAGCTATTTAACCACTCCAAATTTAGGTTTCACAGTCATTATTTCTGTGTGTGTGTGTGTGTGTGTGTGTGTGTGTGTGTGTGTGGTTAATCATGTTTAATCTGGTTTGTGACTTATTTGTGGGACTTCATACCTTCAGGATATATGCTTTGTACCAGAACAACAACATTTTCATTTTTCAGTCTGTCCTTTTGTTGAGGTTTAAAAAAAAAGTCAACATCTATATGAGAATTATAACCACCTGTTTTGTCTGTGCACTACAAAGTATGGGAGGTATAAATTCAAACATAAACACTTAAGCTGGACTTTAATGTTAGCTAATTACCACTTGAAGGAGGTTGGTAATGATGTCCTAATTTTGTAAATTACAAACCTGAGCAATGAAAAGACTATTTTTGATGGCACAAATCATAGTAAGGAAGAAAACAAGATTAGGAATTCTAGAGACAAAATTTCTATTCTGCTGTGCATACCTCAAGGTCATTCAAGGTGCGTGATTTCTATCAAATGGTCCCTATTTCCTACCAAATACACTCTTACTACTCCCTATAATGATGGCTTTACTTTAGCCATTCCTGGGATCATAGCTCATAGTATCATAGACTTGGGAGAGGAAGGGGATTTAGCTGTCATCCAGTTCAACTTTCTTATTGTGCAGATGAGGAAACAGGCCCAAGGGTCTGAGGCCACACAAGAAGTAAGTGGCAGAGTGGAGATTTGAATTCAGATTATAAAATACAATGATTGTTCTATTTACTGTCATCACTAGATTCTCATACTTACCCTTGCTATCACCTGTATCTAGAATACTTTATCTGAACACTTAGTCTCATAGCACATTCTTTCTTATAGGGTACTTATATGTCTCTATCTACCCTCCTCCTGCCTCCAATTTCTCCACTTCTCATTTAGATTGAAAACTCTGTGAGGATAGGAATTTTATCTTTTGGGGGGAGGTTAGAGGGATCATATTTACACCCTAATCTGATTAGTTTTACAGAATAAATCCTTTTATTAAGGAGATTTATTCTGTAAAGTTTGGATTCAGTCAAAAGGGCTACTTGAGGATGCAAGTTCCTTACCCCTGACCTAGCTTAATACCTTGCACATTGTAGTAGGAGCTTAATAAATGTTTGTGGAAATAAGATATTTTTGTGAATTAGTAATTCAAGGATAATTCCAAGAAGATAATTCAGAAAGTGAGTGAACAATGATTTATTAAGCATTTACTATATGCCAGACCCTGTCCTAACCTCTGGGAAGACAAAGAAATGCAAAACCAGGTAGGGGTAAGAGGAAGAATCCCTTTCAACGAACCAAATTAAGTCTAATCTCAAGCAACACTTCAAGATAGAGCACTGGCCCTGGAGTCAGGAGGACCTGAGTTCAAATGTGACCTCAGACACATGACACTTACTAGCTGTGTGACCTTGGGCAAGTCACTTAATCCTAAATGCCTCAGGGGAAAAAAAAACAAAAACAAAAAACTAAAACTCTGGGCTAATCTTCTTAGAAAAATATACTTTGCTTGCTCTGTATTCCTTTACATATGACATATGATTCTGGAGTGTGCATGTATCATACATATTTCACATTTTCCTGTGTCTGTATTTCCTTAGAATTACTTTCTATGTGTTCCAGATTTGTATGAATAGACTCTCAAACTATATCATAAACTCCTCAAGGGTGGGGGAAAATTAGCCTTTTGTATCTTCCCTAGCTCCTAGCATATGCTGATGCACTCCCTGTGCATAAGAAATGGTTATCAAATTAATTTATTTACTTGAGGAAGAACAAAGTACCCCTTTCCTCTGGAGCCAAGATTTGTGGTTTCAAGCTTTAGAAGCTTGTGTAGCTAGGTTTCTCACACACACACACACACACACACACACACACACACACCCCTGATTTGCAGGTGATAAATGCTTAGCTATTCTTATGCTTGTCAGCATGGTGTTTTGTGCCTCTCATACATGCTGGAGAGAGATAACAGCATCACATTCACGCACAGAGGGTTAACTTCAAGTAGCTGATATCCCACAGGAATATGGTCAGCAGTAATCAATATATGTTGGAAACTGCACACCACGCACATCTCTACTCTTTCACTGACCACACTGAGGGGCGTCGTCGCATGTCTCAGCAAGCTTATGTCCTGATGGGCCTGGGCAACAGTGCCATATCAGTTGAACTGACCCTTGCTACCTGAGTAGTGTTAGGACATGACTATAAGGGGCACAGGAGGGTGACGATGGTAATTGGCAGTGTCAGGTAAGGCTGGAGAAAAGCCTAGCTGCTCAGCAGTTACTGGAAGTTAGCCCAGCAGCCTTTATTGCCTATGGTGCTATTCTAATTCTACTTGGCTGGTAATTCACCACTGCAAAAGACCGTATTCCTAACTAGTGTCAATGACTCAGGCTTTTTGTTCAGTTTTTAAATTGTATTAAGTGGAAGAAGAAAAAAAGGCAATTCTGTGACTGTGTTTAAATGCAACTCCAAACATCTGTGAGTCCCCGTGGGGAAGCCCAGAGGCAAGCTGGTTAGTATGACACTGGGGGACAGCCATCAGCTGCCCAGAGATCAATAGCAAGCCCTTTCTATGAAAATGACATTCACACTTTTGAGCTCTACTTTATCTGAGTAGGAAAAAAAGTCCCTTTCTGCTCTGGTTAGTATACTGTTTAACCAACATTCACTCCAAGAGAAGGTCATTGTTTCCAACTTTCAGGAAATATCTTGACTTATGGGGTGTTCTGACTAGACTGTGACCTTAAGTTGGTAGGTGAATTTAAAAGAGAAGGAAGTTACAATATATTCCTCACATGGTTGTTGGGAGGATAGTGTTTTGTAATAAGCTATCTAAATTGTGAGCCATTTTTTTTTGTACTAGACCATAGGCTCTTTGAAGGCAGAGATGGTGTCTTCTCTAGCCTTTGTAATTCTTCAGTGTTAAGTTCAGTTTTGAAAGTAATGTATAGATTTTATATACATGTATATACATATCACCTGTGTAAATATATAGGCATTGTGTATATGCATATCATGTATTTATATATGCATGTTTATATATAACATATGTGTGTGTATAGATATATGCTTACATATTTCAACAAACTGTTTATTTGATCAAATTAGATATAAAGGAAGTCAAATTGAAGATATAAAGCTTAGAGTACTCCTTTTCCCATTAACGAACAGTGACCAGAAGTTTAGCATGAACCTGAAGCAGATAGATATAATTCCAGCTCACTACCACCTCTCTGAAGAGAGCAGAATTCAGAGAGAGAGGGAGAGAGAGAAGAGAGAGAGAGAGAGAGAGAGAGAGAGAGAGAGAGAGAGAGAGAGAGAGGCTTTGATGAAGAGGTCAGCCTCTGCCTTCCATCTCCTAACTCCCTTTCTGACAAATTAAACTCTCCTTTGGAGAAAGATAGAAAGTGAAGAGGCTAGAGATGTACGTTCTGTCTCCCTTTGAGCCACACAATGACAACACTTGTTCCGCTACATGTGCGGAACACCATTGCTACACATACACACATGAATGCATTTACATATATATGCATACTATATATACCTACATACATATATCTTTTTATATTCTGTTCAATATAATTTTTTTTTAATTTTTGAGTTCAGAATTTTTTTAAATGAAAAAAGTAACACCTAAACAAAATTTTGTGGACCTTAATTTGCTTAATGGATAAAAATGAAATCTCCATTTATAAAGCACCAATAAAAAGATAAACATTTCCTTTGCAGGACAAATTTCATTGTTTTTCATCAATAAAGCTATGAATGAACAAAAATAATAAATTCATTTATCCATTCATTCAACACTTATTAAGTATTTACTGTGGGGGGGAAATTGCTAAGTATGGAGTGGCATAAACAAAGATTAATAAGGCAGTGTATTGTCTCAAGGAAATTACTATGAAATAAGACAGCTTGTCACTTCTACAAAGGGTTCATGCTTTTCTTTCTCTGCCTGAGCTCCTGGAACATAGTGATATTTGTCATCTACAAGCAAAGGAAATGGGTCCTGATGGCTGCTTGTGCTTTCCAGGACCTTTCTGAGCCTTCTCCTGTCAGCTTACTGCCTTACACCCTCCTTCATTTTGAGTCCAGACCCCATCCTCTCCTCCCTCTTTTTCCCTATTCTTCTCCTCCCCTGCCTCAACACTGAAGAATCCCCTCTCCCTCTTAGAGTTGGTCCCATTTAAATCTTCTTTACCTTTTCCTCTGCCATTGCAACCTCAACCATTTCTCAAGCTTCTAAAACTTCTTATAAAGCCAGACCAGAATCCAGGAAAAAAAAAAAGATGTTAAGTGAAAATTGGGTTAAAAGTTCAGCCATTTCTAAGGAAGGAAACATTTTTTATGACTGGCAGGATCATACAAGGCTTCAAGAAGGAGGTGGCACTTGAAGGCTATCTTGAAAGATAGGATTTCCCCAGGCAGAGATGGCAGAGAGATGGAGGACATTCCAGGTTGATGTGATATAATTTGCAGAGGTGTAAAAACATCAAGAAAAATTGGGATATGCTCATTCAATGATGAATATTCCAGGTAGGTTGGAATATTCAGAATATGAAGTTATATAAAGAAAGGTTAAAAGGATAGGTCAAAATCAGATTATGTAGATTCTTGAATGCCAAACTAATTAGGTGGAAAGCGTGGTCCTTATCCATCTTGGAGTCTGTAAATAAGAAATTATTTTCTTAATAATGCTGCTATTTGCCCATTATAATACCCTTTCATTTTCTAACTACATATATGTGTGAGGCTGGATATTTTTCATGTATTTCAACCAAAAAACATACCACAACATACTGAAATCAGCAGAAGGTACAAAAATTCCTATCCTATCTCGATTAATCTACACATTAAACAGATTTTGAAAAACACGTAAAACATTGCCATTCTTCATGCAATTTTTTTTGCTTAGGAAATTATAGTTGTTTTGAATAAATTGTTTCATGTTATAATATAATGGGTTTAGTACTGCTATTTTAAAATTAATATGTATTTTAATATATATTTTAAATTTTTATCAGTTTTAATTTTTAATATGGTAAATATTGATAGATATAACCCACATAAACAAAAGTTCTTTGAGGTCCTCAATAATTTTCAAGCATGTAAGGAATCCTTAGACTAAAAATTTTGAAAACCACTGGTATAGACATTATTCAATAGGGGATGAGTCATTATTTTTGACAAGCAAAGCAATTTGATCATATTCGTGTATTAGGAAGATGCAGTCATCAACCGTGTAAAGACTAGAGGAGGCATAGGCTGGTGGTGGGAAATTAGTTTGGAAGCTATTGTTGTAATGCAGATGAAAGAAATGAAGGCCTAGATTAGGGTGGTGACAGTGGTAATAGAAATTAGGAGGGAAATAAGAGATACTGCAGACACGACTTGGCAATTGTATGAATTGTGGGGGTAGAGAAGGAAGAATAAGGAAAGGAAGAATCAAAGATAACTCCAAGGTTCTTGAGTGTGTGTAGCTGGCAAAACATTGGGAAGAGGTAGGTTTGGGCAACTTTGAATTTGAAGAACATTCAGATGGAGAGGTATAACTGTTATAATTTTTCAGTGTTCTGAGTTCAGGAGAGAAGCCAAGGATAGAGGTAATATGAGTTAGTTGCATGGAGGTGATATTGAAAGCTATGGGAATGAATCAGATCAGCAAAAGAGAGAGCATTAGGGTATACCTATATTTATGAGAGGATATGGAAGAAAAACCAATGAAGTTGTTAGTGAAGAATCGATAAGAGAAGGTAGGAAAGGTAGGAAAAGTCCAGTGTCATGGAAGCTAAGGGAGTTAAGATGTATGATCCACAGTAACACAGTTGGGGGGAAAAAAAAAAGGTCGAAGAGGAGGAGGAAGATTTACAGCATCCTAATAGCCAAATACAATGCTGTCACATTGGTAACCTATACAAAAAAGCAGTTTTTGTAGAGTGGTTGCAATGGAAGTCACATTTTAAGTAATAGTATTAATAGTTATGTTTGCATATCAAAGGTTATTCTCTCTTTCATTTGGCTCTGACATACTCCTTAAAATCAAAGTGATTATTCTTTGATGTACTATGATTTATCTAAGCACAAACATGCCGACGACTCCCTGCTCCCCCCCCCCACTACCATCCATAGACAAGAACTGAAAATTCTAAGCATTTAATTTTATAAATGGCAGTACAGAAGAGATTTTCTATGCAAATGACCTCTTGCAATAAAGGAGAGAGGTAGCTTTTGGGAGAGACATAACTCCAAGACAAGTTCAAAGGACAAACCTTCGCATAAGATGAAAGCAAAGAGAAGAATCCCTTAAAATATATTTATTGAATTTGTTTTGCAAGCTTTGCTTCGGCTTTTTACTACCTTGACACTTTGTAGACGATGTGTGTACACCAAGAGGTGCTTTGCTTCTTGCTAAAGCCATAATAACGTCCTTGATTGCTCCAACATTGGGGACCCTAATGACAAAACTAAATGACTGCTGGCAATAATACAGAGCAGTCTTTTTCATCATATCTCAATCAGCTTTAGAAGTTTCTCATTTCAGAGCTCCCAGGGGTCCCATTGCTTGTCTTTTTCGCTTGAGATAAACAAAATCATCTGTCTTACATTCATCCCGATATTTGCTGCTTCTTTTTTTTTTCCCATCTTTAGTTGCTGTTGTTGCTGTTGTGGTCTTAATAAGCTGCAGTTGTTGATATGGCTGTCAATAGCAAACGTTCCTTGAGTAAAAAAAAGCCTTATCCTAACAGAGTGTGGCTGAAAGTATTCCCGCATCAGGGAAACCGGCTGGCATGTTTGCCGATCTGAATTTGCAGGATGGTATGGGTGTTACTTTCAGATTTTACAAAGCATAGGAGACATTATCTTGAGCTTCTTCTCTGATCAGCTGGATTTGCAACTTCTGTGAGGGATCAATGCCAAGCCC
This sequence comes from Phascolarctos cinereus, assembly GCF_003287225.1. Lineage (NCBI taxonomy): Eukaryota > Metazoa > Chordata > Mammalia > Diprotodontia > Phascolarctidae > Phascolarctos > Phascolarctos cinereus. The sequence continues at coordinate 145,366,655 of NW_027556180.1, read as the reverse complement.
AGAATTGGAGAGGCAGTATGGCACAGTGCACAGAAATCTGGACCTGGAATCAGGAAGATGTTGTTTCAAGTCCTACCTTTGACATATACTAGCTATGTGACTGTGGGCAGGTCATTTCCCCTCTCAATGCACCTGGCAACTCTTCACATTAATAGATTTTGGAGTAATTACTTGTTGATCAGCATAAGTGGAAGGAATTTTCACATCTGCTATTGCATACACCAATAAAATTACAGATCCAGAACTTTGTACCCTTCAAAAAAAAACCAATCCAAACCATTAAGTCACTGTAACCAATTTTCTTTAAAAAAAAAAAAGAAGAAGAAGAAGCTTCAGTGGAATTTTTTTTTTCATACTGCAGAGTGGATAGAGAGCCAGCATCAGAAATAAGGAAAACTTAGGTTTGAGATCTGCCCCTGGAAGAAACTGGCTGCCTGACTTTGAACAAGTTGTTTAATCACTCAGCATCACTGGCATCTTTCTAAGGCTATAAACTGCACAGGAGGTGTAGAGCTGCACTGGAACACAGAGTTTCCAAAACCAATAAAATCACAGGGCTTCTCTCCCACCCACCCAATGACAGAGGCAATAATAGGAACGTTCATTAGATGTATGATTTTGTTGCTATAGGGAACTGGTGGGTAAGGAATTTCTCTACTAATACAGATCAGCATGTGTGTGAACACATGTATGTGTGCGTGCGCGCATCCTGGGCAAGTCATTTAACCTTGTTTGCCTCAGTTCCTCATCTGTAAAATGAGCTGGAGAAGGAAATGGCAAACCAACCTAGCATCTTTGCCACATAAACCCCAAAAGGGGTCAGGAACAGTAGACAACTGAAATGACTGAACAACAATAACAACATCAAAAATCCCCTACCCAAACCACCATCAATTTTCAATAAGATCCATGAAAAGGAGCTCCATAGTGGCAGACATATTTAAAAAGCCAGAAAACAAAAACTTTAAGGTCCTTACATGCCCTATTCTTCCCATTACTCAAGCATATAGCCTTGAAATTGAAAAAAAAAATTCACCTATAACCATTGGTGAAGGTGATATGGCTCAGCCAATTTTGCTAGTATGAAAATCCATGACTCTATGTTAGGGATGACAGAGGAGTGTCTTGTAAACAGGATTCCCACACACTAAGACTTTTTTTCCTTGTGTTACCATCTGCAGCAGGGAATAAGGGCAGTTGGTACTGGCAGCTTCCATGAAACAGGGTCACTGAGCATATTGCCCTACCCTGAGAAGGACTGATGATTATTTCCATCACACACTCCTTGACTTGAATGCTTCAACTGAATTCAATAAGATTCTGTGGCAGGCACTGTGCTAGGCTTTGAGGATACAACCAGAGAAGAGGCTTCCAAAGGATGTCATTTAGAAGGACAGAGAATAAGTAGAGTTCTTGTGGTAACTCCTCTTCTTCCCTGCTTTCACAGACACACAAATCACACACATGTTTGTGCACATACAAATACAATTTCCAAGCCAGTGATTCTCAAAGTGTGTTCCAGAGACCCTAAGATGTTACTGAGACCCTTCATAACAATACTAAGATTCTAATATAATAAATCTTTCTATCTATTTATATCTATCGGTCTATCTATCTATATCTCCATATAAACAAAAGCTCCTTGGAGTCTTCAGTAATCATTAAGATCATAAGGGGATCCTGAGACCAAAAAGTTTTGAGTACCACTGCTTTAATCTTTTCCAGTCCTTCCAATCTGGTTGGCAATAATCAGATAGTTCCTATATAGCACTTGGGACCCTGTAGTGCTGGTAGGCATGCAGAGATCAAAAACCCAGGCTCAGCTCAATTCTGTAACAGGCATGTGCTCCATTTGCTCCAGAAGAACAAGGAAGGTAATAAGAGGAACTTAATTTTCATTGTTCTTCTACTATTCTCACCTCCCAAGTACAGGTCCTCATTACCTCTTGTCTCTTTGATTGGAATATACTTTTTTTTTTTCCCCAGGCTGTTCAGACTTCCCCAACTTTCATGATCTGGGTTTCTCCTGGAGTCTTCTCTGGCTTCTTTCTCCATGGGAATGTTTTATTTTTCCATTCCTTAAATGCTGACATTGAAACCTTGTTTATAACTCCTTTATGCACTTATCACATTTTAATTTGTAATATGGTTATTATTATAAGTCTCTGTCTCATCTTCGCCTTGTGAGCGATCTGAGCATAGGAACTGCCCTCTTGTTATTTTTTTTTCTATTTTCTTACGCTAACCACAATGTTTCTATTTAATAAACATTTGCTGAGTTGAAATGAATTGTCACTCCGTTGTTTTATGCCTACAGAATTTCCTACTTTAACTTTGAAGAAAGGTCTTGGAATAGTCACCATCTAGTGCCTTCCCTGACCAAGAAATGTATTTAAAAAAGAAAGAAAAAAAGAAAACAAAACCATACTTCATGGCTAAAGAGTTAGTGTGAGTTATAAGTTTGTTTCTCGGCTCCCTTGTCTCGACCTTTCAAGATGGAATTTTCTCAATAGATTAATCATGAGGTGCACTTGTCTTGCCACAAATTGCACATTCCAGCAAGGGGTAAGGCTCTGTTTATTTCTTATAGGGGCCACCTGCATCTAGAAAGTTACTCCCAGGTCACTGACTTGAAACAATTTGGCTGCTCTAGGGAAAAACATCAAATATCTAAGTTCTAAGAATAAAGTTCTAATGCTGCCTGCCTCACCACTCCAGTCCCCCTCTACCCACACCCAGGTTCAGAGTACTTCTTTCAGCACCATGTTTCCTAATTTCTCTGGAAAGCTGTCCACCCTGACAACCCCATGTGTCATAAAATTGACTTAATGTTCTCAAAAAACTAAGGAAATGTTAGGTGTTTCATGAGCTTTCCTCAGGACATATCAACCAGAGGAAGCCATCAAATGCTTTGTTAAATTAGGATCTCCTGCAGTGTGATTCAATTAATTACAATAAATGGTGGTGTCAATGGCAGACACTGGGCAACAAAGGTGACCAAGGCCCAAGGGTACGTGGCTGCCATGTAATATAATAGATGTGCTACTTGTGTTCTGCTTCTGCCCAATATTTCACCTATCTGTGAGGAATAATCTCATACTTGTAAAAAAGAGACAACAAACAATAAATAAGAAAAATAGTGTATAATTTAAGGATGTATTTGCTGTCAAGGTGTCTATTTAAGAAGTTTATCTTGGCACATTCACTAAAGAATTCACATGGTTTGCTTATCCTCTAAGCAGTGTGCATCAAAATTTTTTGTTGATTGTCTATTATATATTCTAACACATTTTACAAGCACCATGGGGAACAAAAAAGAAAAAGAAGACAAAATCCCTGCCTTCAAAGAGCATGGGCAGAGTGGACAGAATGTTAAGTCAGGAAGACCTGAGTTAAAATCTGGCTTCAGGTACTTACTATATATGTAATCATGGGAAAGTTAATATGTTTGCTTCAGTTTCCTCATCTGTAAAATGGGGATAAAAATGTAACCTACTCTCCAGGATTGCTGTTAGGATCAAATGAGATAGTGCCAGGCTCATAGTAAGCACTGTGAAAATATTCTCTATCATTATTATTACAGGCCAAGTTTGTTTCTGTTTTTGTTTTTTTTTGTGGAGAGGGAAACAGGTGAACTGTGAAAAGAAAGCAAAACTATCAAATATTTTAATAGTAATATAAGTTAAATCACATTAACACTGATTCCAAGAGACTCTCCAAATCTTTTTTTTTTTAACTGAGATTCTATGGCAATAAATGTCTCTTGAAGTAAATAAAACATTGGGAGGGATTTAGCCATTTTGGGCTACAAGAAAAAAATGGTTTTTATTGCTGCAACATTTTATCTATATGGTATAAAATGAGAAGGAATGAGAATAATCAGCTAATACAGGAGAATTAGGAGAACGTTCAACTTCACTTGTAATTGAATATGATAGAAAAAAACCCCAAATACTTATATTCATTGCCAATGTATCTGTTTCTAGTTTATATAAGATCTTTGAAACAGAATATACAATTTACAGTACATTCACTGGGATTTTGTGTGATACTAGAGCACAGTGGCCAGCTGGTTCAAACAAGACATGCACAGTTTCACAATGCACTGTGTCAGCAGTGTTCAATCACGCCTTTTTTTTAAATCAGTTAAGAGGTCATTCCTCTTATCTAGACACATAACTGACAATATGCAAATTGGGAATATACCACATTCAAAGGGAAGAAATATAAAGGTGGGGATAAAAGTGTTCTGTCCTTATGTAAGTGGTGTTCTCTTGCGTTTTCCTGAATGGGTTCAACATTTGAAGAGTTCATTAATATTCATCCAGGACACAATTTTCAGGTATAATAGAGACATTGCTATCATTTTGGTAGTCACTATGATGACACTGATCTACTTCAGGCCTTTCACATATATTCATCAATATAAATGCTTTTTTTCTCTTATTAGTTTAATTTTGTATCTGTTATTTCTATCTCATATCCTTCTTTATTCCATGCTCATTTCTCAAACTATAATACATACCCAAATTAGTGCAATTTATTTTTGATCCTCTAATCATCATCATTATCATCAATGTAGCCCCATTCACCATCCAAGTGGATTTGGCAGTAAACTGAAGGACGGCCCTATTAGAGGGAGATATAGATGAGCTCCGATTTCATTTCACACCTGGATCACAAAGCCGCTTGACTCTTGCGTGTTCTACTGCATAAACTAATCTGTATGATTTTTCTAATTCCTGTTTTACTACTTGCTTTGATAAATACATTTGCTTATTAGCTGTTACTATTTTGTAAGTGTTTCACAGGTGGGATACCAAGCCCGTGAAGACTGATTTTTTTTCTTTATCTTTCAGGTAAGGGGCAGAACTATTTCCCACCCAAAATTGTAGCAACCAGAGAAAATGGCTTTTATCCTAAATTCTGACAGAACAGTTATACTTCAACACTGCAAATATTGCTGGGTGATAGATATAATTATAGACCTTTTTAGGATTAAAAAAAGGGTATTAATAATTACAGCCATCTTCTTAAACTCCCTACACAGACAGAAAGAACCCAGGTCTTGCTGAAACATGGAGCAGGGCATTCCAGAAATATATAAAATCCTTGTAATAGACTATTCATGTCTCAACAGTGGATCAGTCAATACTTGTTACATCAGCGTCATATATTTCTCCTTCCAAGTCAATAAGCTAATCTCATAAAGCTTAATTTGAAACAAAGGACTTGGAAGAGAACATATTTTGGGACACTCTCTACTGGGCATGTTAATGAGGAGTCCCAGAACAGATTTATAAAGGTAAAAGAGATTTAATCATTGCCCTAGGGGGTTACTTGTTTTCCTACCATAAGACGCTTCAAGATGATTCCCAACAAACAAAAAACAAAATTTAAAAAAAAAATCTCCAGAAAGAAAAAAAAACTTCGTAAGAAAAGAACAAAAACTAAATAGCAAAAATTTGTCTCTGTGTTGTTGTGAGTGTATGTCTTCTCATATTTTTCTTAGCAAGGTGTGCCCTGAGGAAAGGAAAACGAGGACCTTGATTTGGCTTTTCTCTTTAGAATTATGTAAACCACGGCAGTGTAACATGTGCACAAGGTCAACATGTTTTAAAATTGTTTTGATGAACTATTTTTCCCCATCTGGTTCAGGTTAGAGAGGTTAGAAGCCAGAGAGTTTCAAACAAAGTTGAAACTTAAAGCCAATTTTATGGGTGTGAAGTGAAACGGACAAAACATTATTTAAAACAGTTGGGAAAGTTTTGTAGTGTCTGCCTGAAGCACTGACACCAGGACATAGACATAAATAAGTCTCTGCTTGGCCCAGGGAACTGAAGGGTTCAAGCCCTGCAATCAAGAAGCAAAATAAATCCTCATCCCCATCAATAGGCATTTGATTAGGAGAAACAATATACACAAGGGTAGAAAGGTCACATTTTGCCACTGAGGTCATCTTCAGTAAATGGAGCTGATGGACATCCAAACATAAATGAAGAGGAATCTGGTGCATCATTTAATCCTAAGTGATTGCTACTGCAGACTGATCTGCTCTCCCCCACTATGCACCACCCCCAATCTATGTCAAGCTTTTTAAAAGCTTTACATTAAATATATTATAAGCCATTCCCTGTACTAGAAACCCTCCTCTCCAAGCAATCTCCTAGATGACTCACATTTTTATACCATGTAAATGTTTACAATCTGCCTTCCTCACAACAGTGATTTTTTTCTCTGTTTAACAAAGGAAGAAACAGAAGTTAAAGAAGTTATGTGATTTACTTACAGCCACACAGAAAGGAAATACTAGATTTGAAAAGTTAATGGAGGCATTTTAAATATGACTATCATGCCTTCACTGTGCAATACTATTTCACTAATAAGTTAATTGATTTGACAGGTAATCCACTAAAACCTTTCATTTCACATTTAGTTTGAAATGTGATAGGATCGTAAGCTATTGCAATTATTTGACTACAATTCATAAGTGACAATCTGGTTTATCAATATTAGAAATCTGAAAACTAAAGGAGTGATAGCAAATGGATGGCTCCAATTGCAATCACTGATAATCTAATAACTGAGAATTACAGTGAAGTCATATGGGGAAATGTAGTCTCCAATTCTCATTTATTTTTGTGGCGTTCTGCTGAATATTCTCCACGTGTTCCATCTCTTTTTGAAATGGTAGAGCCCAGAAATGGTTCTATCTTTCTAGAAAGTATCTGAGAAGTTTACCTTCATTACTTTTCCAAAGTCTAGTTTTATTTGATTCTGCCTTGTGAAAAGGAAAAGGGGAGGGAGGAAAGACCACTGGAAGTTAGTTGGGAAATCTGTGTTTAAATACTACTGTTTTTCTTTTCTATCCCTTCCTTTGAGCATGTTTCTTATTATACTCTGGGTCTCAGTGTCATCATTAGTAATATGAAAGGGTTGAGCTAGATGATTTTTATGGTTCCTTTTAACTCTAAATCCTATGAATGCTTGTTCATTGTCTGTAATGTTGGTATCTTATGACTTCTTTCTCCGCTTTAATTTTTAACTCACCTTTCCATGTAAATATGGTATATACAATTATGAATCAATAGGCTCAGGAGGCATTATGGTATGTTGGAAGGGGAAGGGAATACCCATTTATATAGTGCCTACTATGTGCTAGGCACTGGGTTACATGGTTTTTTTAAACAAATATTATCTCAGGGTGCTGCATTTGGAGTCAGGAGAAAACTGGGCTTCAACTCTGTTTCTTCCATTTATTGGTTGTGGCACCACGGTCAGATCACTTAACTGCTGAGTCAGTTTTCTCATCTGCAAATGAGGATAATATCAATTATACCTATCTCATGAGTAGCCAAGTTTTGAAGAGGAAAATAGGCCATGTGAAGTGCTATGCAAACTTTAAAGCACCTCATAAATGTCAGTTTGTAGAATTTCAGAGGATCTTAAAACCATTTAATTCAACTACCTCACTTTATAGATGAGGAAATCGAGATAAGACCAATAAAATGACTTGTATTTACTGTGCACTAACTAGGAAAGTAGTTGGAAAGAATCAAGTAATTAACATCTTTAAAAATTTTTGACCCATTTTCCAAAGTTTTACAGTCATTCAAACATATTTTAAATATGTTTTATCATTTAGGTTACCAGTGAAAGTGTTAAGCAGAACAAGGTCTAGGGGGCTCAGGGCTGATCCTACAGAACATGGAAAATCTAAGTCATGCCATCCACTAGACAAGGAACTCGTTTTCTTGTCTTGAATAGTTTTGATCAAGTTACACATGGTGTTTTATGGTAACCGAAGTCTGCTGATATAAGAACAAATCTTCTAGATGGTAGCTGGAGGTAGTGGATGGAAAGGAGGGGAAGAAAAAGAGTTTTTCTTTTTATATAGATATAATGCTTTTAAAGAAAGGATTCACCATATACCATTATGAAATCTAGATGAATTGCACATCAGTGAATGATTGCTCCTTCACAGAAAACCAGTAAGGGAGTGTTATTTTGTGTAAATAAATCCTAGTATCTGATTCAAAGTAAAGACTAATGAACTAGGGAAAAAGGGACACAGTGCTGTATAAATGTTTACCTTTTTCAACCATTATTTTATAGATTATCTTTTAATCCCATCACTTAGAAAATATGGTCCATATTAAAAACTAAGGTCATATACAATGGTTCAGATACAGGGTTCATCTTCTAGAAATCTGGCTTGTAGAACATGCTATGCTATTAACTTGCATGTGACTTTGGGCAAGTCAAACCTCTCTCGGTCTGATATTCCTTATCTCTAGAATGATAGTGCCATACTAAGTGATCTCTAATGCCCCTTCTGATTTGAATGTTCCATTCAATCCATATATTATTTATAAAGGTGTTCTCCAAATTTATGCAGACAATGAAACATCTCAGCAATTGCTTTAGGAATTCTGTTTGCAAGTTCCTCTAAAAAAATCAAAGAAGCTGAAGCTATGTATCTCTATAAAGCTAGATATAATAAGCCTTAAATGAAAGGACGTGTGATGAGATAATTTGCCTTAATTGACTGAATGAGTTATTTACATGATTTTGGAGACTAATAGTTTTTGGCAGCAAGACATAGAAAAAGGACTATTATTGGCTTTCCAGCCTCTTCATGGAGGTATATGAACACTAGATCAGTATTTTATGTGCAACCCAATTGCCTAGGATATTGACTTCAAAATTCATGCTTAACTTTCCTGCTCCTATTCTCATTGCCTGTAGCTAAGTGGCCTAGTGAAAAGAACACTCAGACGGCAAAGGAGATAGTATTACAACCAAGAATCACCTACCCAGCAAAACTTAGTATAATCCTTCAGGGGAAAAAATGGTTATTTAGTGAAATAGAGGACTTTCAAGCATTCCTGACGAAAACACCAGAGCTAAATAGAAAATTTGACTTTCAAATACAGAACTCAAGTGGAACATGAAGAGGTAAACAGGAAAGAGAAATCATAAGAGACTTATTAAGATTGAACTGTTTACATTCCTGCATGGAAAGATGATATTTGTAACTCATGAGAACTTTGTCAGTATTAGGGTAGTTGAAAAAAAATATATGTATAGATAGATAGATAGATAGATAGATAGATAGATAGATAGATAGATAAAGGGCACAGGGTGAGTTGAAGATTAAGGGGTCATATCTGGAGAATAAAATTAAGGGATGAGAGAGGATGATACTGGGAGAAGAAAGGGAGAGGTAGAATGGGGTAAATTATCTCAGAAAAAAAACAGAAAAGTCACAGTGGAGGGGAAACAGGGGAAGGTGAGAGGGAATGAGGGAATCTTATTCTTATAGGATTTGGCTTAAGAGAGAATAACATACACATTCAATTGGGTATGGAAAATCTGTCTTACCCTACAGGAAAATAGGGGGAGAAGGGGACAAGAGAGCAGGGGGATGATAGAGAGGAGGGCTGATTGGGAAAGAGGGTAATCAGAAGCAAATACTTCTGAGGAGGGACAGGGTCAAAAGAAAGAATAGAATAAATGGGAGGGCAGGATAGGATTAAGGGAAATAGTTAGTTTTTCACAACATGTCTACTATGGAAGTGTTTTGCATAACTGCACATGTACAACCTATATTCAGTTGCTTGCCTTTTCAATGAGGGTGGGTGGGGAGGGAGGAAGGGAGGAAATTTGGAACTCAAAGTTTTAAAAACACATGTTTTAAAACAATGTTTTCACATGCAACTGGAAAATAAGAAATACAGGAAATGGGGTAAGAAGTCTATCCTGCTCTGCAGGAAAATAGAAGGGGAAGGGGATAAGAGAAGGGAGGGGGGAGAGATAGAAGAGAAGGCAGACTAGGGGAAGGGGTATTCAGAATGCATGCCATCTTGGGGTGGGGGGAGGGGTGAGAAATTTGGAACTCAAAAACTTGTGGAAGTGAATGTTGAAAACTATAAATAAATAAATTTATATTTTAAAAAAATTTAAAAAAAAAGAAAAGAGCACTCACTTTGTGTCATGAAAGGCAAAACAAACAAAGAACAAAAATAAAACAAAACAAAAACCAGTTCCTGAGTTCTGTCTTCCAGGGGAAAAACCTAACTCTATGAGAGAGAAAGAAAGAAAGGGAGGGGGAGAGAGAGAGAAAGAGAGAGAAAAAGAAAGAGAAAGAGAAGGAGAGAAAGAGAGAGAGCGAAAACACATTGTGCTAAATTAACATTGGGAATAGAAATAAAGGCAAAAAACAAAGACAGTTCTTATGTTCTTATCCTCAAAGGATTTACATTCTCATGGATGAAGATAACACAAAGATTATATTTTATAGTAAATGTCCCACATACACACTACCAAATGAATACTGGTTGACTGCTTAAAAGAATCAATCATCAAACATTCATTAAGTGCTTACTATGTACCATACACTGAGCTAATTGCTGTATTATAACTCTTTTTTATCTTGTATGATATATGACATAATGACTAGGCCTATCATGGACATTGTATAAATACTTATTTAAATTCTTTGAATGAAAAAAGATGAAAATTCCAATAGGAGTGATTATAGTACTATGCTTACATAATATCCATGATGATATTTAGAGTTATTTTAATTATTTTTAAATGATAAACTGCATTACAAAACATTATTTAAGTGCTGGACAAAATTTCACCTTCAGAGGTCATCCATAACAATACTCGGGTTTGGGTCAAGTGTTGTCTTTGGTCCTGAACATCTGTGATTCCATCAATGTGAAAACTCTACTAAAGCAGATGATGATGATGATGATGACAACGATGATGATAGTGATGATAATGATATGGTGATGCTGCTGCTACTAATGGTAGCCAGCATTTATTTTCAATTTAAGATTTCCTAACATATGTTAACTCTTTTGATCCTCACAACAACCCTGTGAGACAGGTGCTATTATTTTCCCCATTTTACAGATGAAGAAACTGAATCACTGAAAGGTTAAATGACTTTTTCAGAGTAACACAGTTTACAAATAATGGTTTTAGTGAGTGGTCTGCAGAATGAAAAAAAGTCCATCAATGACCGAGAAAAGTTTAGTGTCAGATTCAGATTCTCCAAATTTACCTAAGCTTGCACCTTGATGACAGCTGTTGTCGATGCCTTACTCTTCCCTACCATTTTGTTTAAGAATCAAGGGCTATCTCTAAATTACAATGAATCATTGGGGTAGTGTTTTAGTAGATGACCTTTGGACATTAATGGGTCTATGTTCTACAATTATTAATTGAAGAATAAACCTAGAGAGAATCACTCATCTAATATGAACTTATAAACTCAAAGATGTTCAATAACCAATAAGTTGTGGAGTAAGACCTAAATAATTTAAGACAAGTGGTAAAAGTTAATGGTTTGCCCAGTTTGTTTCTGCACTTGAGGATATATTATTTTATTTTCTCATCTTTTCCATGGTCTATGAGAGTTTGGCTGAAGAAGCATATGGTACAAAAATGATGAAAAAGCAGGAAAAGATCACCTTGCCATTTGGATATCATGATGAGCATTATTGGACTCAGGGGATATACATTATGTAGATAATATTAAGCCAGTTAAGTCGTGATTATTTCTGCCTACAACAGGCATTGGAAGACAATGGTATAATTTAATAATCAAAATAACTATAAACAAAAACCACAATAATAATAACACACATATAATATATACATATAGATGTTATGTGTGTATGTAAATATATACATACAGATATGCGTGTGTCTCTGTGTGTGTGTGTGTGTGTGTGGTGTGTGTTCTATCAGAAAAGTTAACAGGTGTTTCCTTGCAACAGAGTTGCCTTACTAAACACATGGGCTGAATTTTTCCCAGAAATACTTCCAGCTGTATAAAGACCATCTGTTCATCCTTTTTAATTTTAATTAATACTATTGGCTCCTTTATTTCATTAATCTCAACAGTAAATTTTTGTTTTCCTTTCTTTTTCCTCTTGGAGAGGATGAAAAAGAGGCAGGTCCAAACAACTCAGACACTATGGATCAGCATCACATCCTTGTGGTAGGTAGCTTTTCAATAGGCTTTTCCAAATGAGGGAAGTGTTACTTTTAGTGCTAGAGAAACAGAACATTTCTTCATAAAACACAGGGAAGTGGTCACTTTATGTGGCTACAGAAAGGATTCAAAATGTGTCTATCAAACTGATGATAATGAAAATTTTAAACTAAGAATTTCCATTCCCTGACACTTCTCTTTTCCTTAAACTGAATAGTATCTGGGCCCCCATTGTTCCCATCAATCACCTTGGCATTCATAACTGGACATTCTCAGATAGGAACAGGTAACCTGTTCAGGAGTAGAGGGAAAATGTTTCCTAACTTATTGAAATCTGAAAATAATTCAAAGGGACAAAAAACAAACCAAATTTAATTTACTAAATATTTTAATTTACAAATATGTGAAAATATACTCTACCTTTAGCAGATTCAACTAAAATACATAGTAGACAGAGGGATAACTTGCCAGACCCTGGGAAAAATTCAAGTTTACCTGCCCTTTTACTCTGTTTTATAAAGTAAAGTGCAGGTAGATCAGAATAATTACTGCTGATTTTACTAACTTAAGTTAGTGTTGCCAGCTTTACAAGTTTAGAGGTAGTAAAGGTGCCAGGTAGGTTGGTGGAATGGATAGAAAGCTGGCTTTGGAATCAGTCAATGCACCTGATCCAAACAACTCTTAACACTGTAATAGTTGCCGTACTACTGCATAGGTGAAGGAAGTTCTTCACAGAGAGCTTCCCTATAGGTGAAATCACAGATCCAATTAAAATTGTGCACAATAGGTAATATGACAGCATTAAATAAACAAGGCTCTTTTAATTTCTAAATGGACAATAAATACTATTAAATACATATCTGGGATGTTACCTCAAAGTCAACTTCAATTTTTTTCCCATTTTTGAGGATTTTTATGTCAAATCATTTTTAAAAAATGTATGAAGCATAACAAGAAAAAGGTGCATATCAATAAAATGCATGAGCTCTGTCTAAAATTAAATTCTAAAATAAAATGATGTTGGGACTCAGATTCACATATTTTCTTTTCCATCCAAATTCACTAATAATTTTCACCTTTGAATGAAAGAGAATAGAATTAGTAATTCCTGCATACATGAGCCTGCAGGTAATTTTCTATTGCAATGAAGACATCACAAATAAATAACATTTTTCTTTTTTAGATTCACAATGGATACAGGAGAAGAAATCAGCAGTCTAGGTTCCCTATGTCTGCCATGAAAGGGAAAATAGTTAAAAATAGTTATGAGTCAAGTAACATCTGGTTATATGAATATACGTAGATTTGGCTAAACATAATATACTACTAGACATATGTAGCTACGCTATGTGTATACAATAATATCTATATACAATATACAATAATAACAACATTTATTACTTTGCACTTTTGAAGGTACTTTTACATATCTTTTTTTACCAAATGAAATACATCTCTAGATATTTATTAAGTATGCTGAGGACAATCTGATTTGCTATTAAATAAATAATTATATATGTACAGAATATAGTGTGGAGAATATTAACATGAATATAAGGCACATTTGACTGCCTTGTGATTCTAATGTCATGTGGTTTGAATCATTGCATTTCTGAGTTGGAATGCATCTTGGCAACAATCTAGAATAAACCTAAAGCGGATTGAGAATATTATGTACAACATACCCAAAAAGTGATCATCAAACCTCCATCTGAAAGCCCCTCAGGAAGCTATCTCGTGAGGAAATGCATTACATTATGGGATGACACTTACTCGTAGGAGAATTTTTTTTTTTTAGGCAATTGGGGTTAAGTGACTTGCCCCGGGTCACACAGCTAGTAAAGTGTCAAGTGCTGGGTCTGAGGTCGGATTTAAACTCAGGTCCTCCTGACTTCAGGGCCAGTGTTCTATACACTGCACCACCTAGCTGCCCTGAGGATTTTCTTTAAATGGAGTCTAAATCTATCTCCTTGAAATTACCACAAACTGTCTTCTCTGTTCCTCACCCACACCACTCCATCTGCTATTTTGTCTTTTTTGCTTAGGTTGTCCCTCATATGCCTGAAAGGCACATTCTCTTTACCTCCACTTCATAGAACCCAGGCTCAATGTCTATTCTTATCTCCAAATAGTAGCACAAATTCAGGGACTGGTAATCAGAGCTACTCTAATTCAGGCACGTCTTTGGCTAGTTCTGTTGATGGGGCTGAAACTTCCAATTCATTCTTATTCCAACCCTGATATTTCTGAGTACATTATTCTATCATTTGCATGAGACAGTTGTACCTAATCCCACAGGAAAGATTGAATACTCAAGAATGTTCATCTACCCACTGATTCAGCAAGATAAATTTGTAGAGTGCAGCTATTTTCCATTGTGAGGCACCTTCTGTGTTTTACCCTAATACTGTTGTGTCACTAATAGTTTCTTAAGTACACCTGTGTTGCTGTGGCTTTTGTTTTCTACTAAAAACGTACTCGTGAATATTAGCTCTTTAGATTTGATGAAAATAAAGCTGACACATTAGAATTCTATTTTCTATTGTTCAAAAGACTATTTAAATCATTTCCATTTTAAATGGATCCATTATTTAAATGACTTTAACTGTTAATTCAATTGAAAATCTGAATTGATGCCAAGACCCGTCAGTATTAGATTCTGAATTGTGGGCAGTCATTTTTTTTTTCTTGCCAGAAAGTTCAGTCCTTGAGTTGAAATCTTTGAAAACACAATGAGTGCATTTATATCAGAAATAATATTTTATAAGCAAAGAGGAGAGAATTTTGTAAATAAAGAATACATAATTGATAGACATAATTTGCATTTCATAGGTCTCCTAAGTGGGTTTTCAATTATGTTTATTCACAGTCCTAAATTCTTGTTTTTAATATTTGGTGTTAATAATTTGAAAAATGTGCCAGTATTTTCCCAAGGAAATTCTTCTTTCAATTAGCTCAGTGAGAGTTTCTCAAATCTGTTCTCTGTTGAAAACATAAAATTGCTCCATGGCTTTATTTCAAAGCAGAATTGACACTTGGCAGACAGTTATAACATTGTCTACTTTTAATACTTAATATTTGGGTGAATTCAAAATCACTTTTTAGAATTATACTGAGTATTTTTTTTGCAAAAAAAACCCCACAAAACATTTAAGACTGAACTTTGTTTTTGAAATTCCTATTTTTTATCTGAGGACAAATTACACTTTGCTGCACAAATATAATTGACAACAAAATTTCAGAACAAGGGATGATTTTAGAATTATAAAAACCTCCAGAAAATGCAATAGCTCGTAGATACTATGAAAAACTATGTATCTAATAGTCATATGACAAAAGGAACTTCTTTATATAAAAGTCATTTTCTGAGAATAATGGTGCAAATTGTCCTCTAAAAGTGAGGAAATCTGGAAGTTTATTACCATGAAGATGTTAACCATCTTTATCTTTGTGAGAACACAACAAGGAGAAATGAGATTAAGTTAAGTCTTAGAAGGCAGAACTAGTATGTTGTTAAACGCTATAAAGGTTCAGAAATAAGGACATGAATTTGTTTTTAAAGAAGTGATGAGGTTTTTAATCTGTCTAGTTTGTTCAGTTGTTTTCCCATTGTGTCCAACTCTTCATGACCGCATTTGGGGTTTTCTTGGCAAAGATACTGGAGTGGTTTGTCATTTCCTTCTCCAGCTCATTTGACAGATGAGGAAACTGAGGCAAACAGGGTTAAGTGACTTGCCCAGAATCACAACAGCTAGCAAATGTCTGAGGTTGGATTTTAACTCAGGAAGAAGACTCCTCCTGACTCCAGGCCCAGTGATATATCCACTGTGCCACCTACCTATGACTTTTCTGTAAGCCCTTTTTTTTGGGGGGGGGTTAAGTAGTAAGACTTCTCTGGTCCTACTCTTTCAGTCAAAAGTAATCATTCATTTGAAATGGGTGAGGTGAGGCTTAAGTATTTTGACAGGTACATTAATTTATGCCATTGAAAACCCACTTAGGCCTGTGAAATGAAAATTATGTCTATCAACTATGTATTCTTTATTTACAAAATTCTGTTCTCTTTGTTCATAAAATATTATTTCTGATATAAATGCGCTCATTGTGTTTTCAAAGATTTCAACTCAAGGACTGAACTTTCTGGCAAGAAAAAAAAATGACTGCCCACAATTCAGAATCTAATACTGATGGGTCTTGGCATCAATTCAGATTTTCAATTGAATTAACAGTTAAAGTCATTTAAATAATGGATCCATTTAAAATGGAAATGATTTAAATAGTCTTTTGAACAATAGAAAATAGAATTCTAATGTGTCAGCTTTATTTTCATCAAATCTAAAGAGCTAATATTCATGTTACATTGTTTTTTAGATCAATGCCATGGAGGGTTTTAAAATATTACTAATTAGTATATTCCATGATTTGAGGCTATAAAATTATTGTTGGGCAATAGGGGGCATAAACATGCAGGAGTGCCCAGAGAGAGAAACTAAGAAAAAGAAAGATCTGGTTCTAGTCAGGCCTTTAATATGGTGGTTGAATGACCAAAGGCAAGTCCCTTAATCACTCTGTGCCCCCAGGTGATTCTCTAAAATAACTATTTCTGAGAGATCAATGCAATGAAAAAGTTTCATCTCTGAGAGTTCCCTATAGCAATGAAATAGCAAATTCAGTTAAAACAATTTATTTAAGTATAACGGTTACTATTAGGTGAAAATTATTTATTACCTAAATAGAATATCAGTGATGTACACTTGTAAGAGAAATACTTATAGTTACTAAATGCCATTTAATAAAAATCTTCTGGTGAGTGAGTACTTGAGAAAAACCTTATATTCTATTCTGAAATCCAACCTTGTTTATTAGGAGAGACCAGGGTAATAGCGATTAGGTAGGTAAGGGCCCCAGATAACAGGTAACAGGAATTTTGTTCCAAGAAATCCTTGAACAGCACAAATAAAAACTATAGAAATACAATTTAAGGCATTTAATAAATATATTTTCTTAACTGAGAATAACCAGATATGATTTTCACCCCAGAGACAATGACTAGAAACAGAGCTGAAAATAGCCTGGGAACGTACATTTTTGTTTTCTTTTGTTTTGTTTGGGAGGGGGAGCGGAGAAACTGGCTGTAAGCATTGAATATTGTGTTTATTTTAAATGGACACAGTCACTTATGTGTATACACACAGAAATGCTTACATATATAGCCTAACTAGTTTGTCTAATTAAGGGTGAATCTTGTGAAGAATAATCAAAGAGGGCTAGCTCATTAAATGGGTTTAGAGTGGTTTCACCCACACATTTGAAATGCTAATAATGGCTAGTGCTAATTTAGTGATAACAGTGTTGGAAATGTTTATTCTTCCAAGATTTCCTGCAGTCAGACCTCTCTAGCTAATATTAAGATAAGTTAGAAATGTTGACATTTGCAAGAACTTGACTTTGATTATAACATATGTTATTTTATCTTCCTTATTATTTCTTACCATTATTCAACTGTAACTCAAGTTTAGCTAACTTCGGCTTTATACTGTATACCAGTTCTTGCCTTAAGAAGGGATGGTTCTGCAACTCCCTATTTAATCTTGAACTTGAACCCAACCACTTCAATAATGCCATTATTCTATTCTATTGAATTTGTTGCCCCTTTGATCTTCTACCATTTCTATCTTTTATTAATGTTCAACTCCACACAGACTTCCAGGATGCCTTCTCTAGTCCTACTCTCATACTGTTTAACACTGCTAAACAAGTTATTATAAAACAGTGCACATTAGCTCAACAATTAATTTATGGTATGTAAATGGCCCTTGTTGTCACACAGCAACCATTTGTTCATCTCTTAATGAGCACCCAGAAGAACTCTTTCAAATCTTCTATTTCTCCTTTAAACTCCCAACTAAATACTCCATACTGTCAGCAGATCACCTCACTTCCTAATTTCCTGAAATTGACACCTGCCAAGGTAAACGCCTTTTATTTCCCTCCTCCACTCTGTATAGAGTCCAAGCTCCTTAAGTGCAGAGATTGTTTTGCAGGCACAGTTACTTGTACCAAGTGGATGCTTAATAAATACTTCTTAAATTGAATTAATCTTCACAGTCTTTACTTGAGTCTATGAGGAAGAATTAACCTTCCTAACTTTAAGACTAACCTAACCCTTTCACTTCAGATTCCATTAATGACTGCTGCAATAATCACACCCTTTCTCTAATACAACTTAAAAATTCCTCTCTTGACTTCTTCCCCAGACTATAAACATGCTCATCTCCCCATGATAAGACAAAACTTCCCTTGACCTATTATGCCCTTAAGTTATTCTCCTTCCCTGATTCTCTTTGCTTTCCCTATGGATATAATAGATAACTTATTTGCTGTACAAGCTCGCTATTCTCCACCCCCAAACAGTTCTATCGGAACAGCTCTCTCCAGAATCCTTAATGACCTGCATTTAAGTTGAACATCCATTTTCATTCTTACCCTCTTATATTGTATGTGACACTGAATCATTTTCTCAGTTGTGATATATCTTACTGACTTGGCTTCAGCAATATTTTATTTATCTGATTCTCCTATCTCTCTGGTCATGCTGTCTTTTTCTGTTGACTTTTCATCCTCCTTCCACTCTTAAAATGTGGGTATCCCTCAGGCTTCTGCCCTCGACTCTTTTTTTCCCTCTATCCATTCTTGGTTATCTTAACCACTCTGTGTCTTTAATTCTCACCTGTATACAGACAGCTCCCAAATTTATATCTTCTTAGATTTGTAACACCAATATTTTTAATGATTTCTTGTCCATAATACCATATATCTAATCAGCTGCAAAGTCCAATGGATTCTATTGCCTGATTATTTTTATTCTGTTCTCTCTTGTCTACTCCCATCAAAACTACCTTACTTCTAGCCCTCATTTCTCTCTTGTCTATATTCTTTAAAAAATTCCTTACTGGTATCCCTGTCTCCAATCTATTCTTTCTCCATCCTCAACACTGCTGACTGAATAATTGTTTTAATTAACCTTCTGATCACTTGCCTCCAGTACTCAAGAAGCCCTCAGTGGCTCCTTAGTGCCTACCAGATTAAGTATAAATAAATTAAGCATAAATAATCTAATACATAGAGCTTCATAATGTCTCTACAACTTTTTAGCCCTATCTTTTGCTATTTTCATTCATGTTTTTATTTTCCATGAAAAGTGGAGGAGGATGGAGAGTCAGACAAATAGAATCAGGAATCCAGGCTAGGAGACTGGGAAATAATGAGTCAGAAAATCAGGCCAAAGAGTCTGAAAAAAAAAATAGGTCAGGTGGAAAGAGATGTGAGTTTGGAGTGAGAGGATCTAGGCTTTCAGGTCATTCCATGTCTCTAGGCCTCAGTTTTTTTATCTGTAAAATGAATTAGTAGGACTAGCTGATTTTTAAGATCTCTCTCATGACTAAGTCTTATCATCTAGGTAAGGGCCCTAGGTAAACAAAACCAGAGCTAGTGACTGAGCCAATGTGACTTCCAGGCAAGGGCTTCTCACATACTTTCAGCTCAGCAACAGAACTTTTTCACTGAGGAGGTTGGGAGTAGTCAATCTTGACAGCCTGGAGTTATTGAGTAAACTGTAACCATGGGAACAGCAAAGACTACATCCATCACTGTGATTTTTAGAAGGCAACTTCTAACGAAGTTCTGAGAAATAATGCAGGAAGCCAACAGAAAAAGTTCTATTGCTGGTTCCTGCTATATTGGTCTGTTTACACCTTGGACACTAATGCTTTCTTGCTGTTGTTCAGTCATTTTTCAGTTGTGTCCAACTCTTTGTGACCTCATTTGGGCTTTTCTTGTCAGAGATACTGGAGTGGTTTGCCATTTCCTTCTCCAGATCATTTTACAAATGAGGAAACTGAGGCAAACAGGGTGAAGTGACTGTCCCAGGGTCATGTAGCTAGTAAGTGTCTGAGGCCAGATTTGAATTCAGGAACACTCATCTTCCTCACTTCAGGCCTGGCACACCAACCCTTTGCTACCTATCAAACACAGTTCACACCAAAGCTGAAAGTAGCTCATAATCACATTATGGTTGACTTTTGTGAATTCTGCATATGCTTTCTCACAGTAATAAAAGAAGGAAGTGCAAAGACAAGATAAAGGAGTTGAATACAGCATCTGTGAATGGCTTCCATCGATCTTTTCAATGTTTTTTTTAAAGACCTAACCTTAAGTATGTGAATTTGCTACTACTGATACCATTGTTCCTGCAGGTCCCAATGACTCCCTCGCCCTCAGTGCCAGGATAACTAATAGACTGAGGGAATAAAATCCGCCACCTCTTTCCTTAATATTGCAGCATTCACACTGTATTAAAAAAATAAGATCATAAAATCATAGGATTTGGAGATGGCAGGAACTTCAGAGACTATCTAGTTCATCCTTTTTAATTTGAGTTGAGGAAACCCAAGTCAACAGAAGTGAAATGGCCTTTCCAGGGACAAATATCTAGTATGTCACCCAGAAGATCTGAGATTCAAACCCAGTTTGTGTTGTAAACATTTTCCATGCATGTATGTTATTTTCATTTTCTAAGGGATATTTTAGGGGCACAGCCTAAATTCTGACTCCACACAGCATTAAATGCTCACACATTCTGGAGGACAGACAGAGCTGGTCTGCTTTACTGTTTGAAGGGAATGTGACATCACCTTCCCTGACCCTCCCACTCTCAAGCTGTAGCACAGTTATCCAATCAAAAGACTAAGGTATCTACCAAGAGATGAACATGGCCTGCATGCTATTACTGAAAGACCTTGATGATTTTTAGGGGGATCTACTCCTCTTTTAAAACATATAATTTGGAAAAAGACAATTCATGTTCACAGAAAACTTTCAGAGCTGCCTGAAAGTGGCCAGGAGAATAGATGGTAGTCCACACGGTGTTGAACTTGGACTCAGAAAGACTTGGGTTGAAACATGTGACACTTACTAGCTATATGAATCTGGGCAAGTGCCTTAGTCATTATATCCCTCAGGCAACTCTCCAGGACTTATTTACTGGTTTATAAATATATTGGGAATTATTCCTATACCAGGAGTTTCCAAGACTCATAAGGATTTGTGAAAATAATATTAGAAACTGTTCAAATTTCTCATCTTTCATCATTACCTTACCAGAGTAGCTAATTCCATTTAGAATCCTAAGATGACATGTTGCTTAGTGAGTTGATATGACATTCATCATCACTTTGCAAGTGTGGGCTTAAGAAGTTCACATTCATACGGTGATTTATTTCTAAAAACTTGGCTTATATTTAGAATATGCCATCAGGTACAAGAACATAATATTAAGAAAAAACCATTTAAATAGCACATAACGAGATTTTAAAATATGTTATTATATAACATAATATAAAATTTTATGATTTGGGGTTATACGTAATTAAACAACATAATAAATAGAACAGATAATTAAGACTATAACACCATGTAATATTATATATATGTGTGTAGGTGTTTATATATGTATGTGTGTATATTTGTACATATACACACATATATACATATAGAGAATGAGAGTGTGTGTGTGTGTGTGTGTGTGTGTGTGTAAAACAGAGAGAGAGAGAGAGAGAGAGAGAGAGAGAGAGAAAGTCTTTTATAGGTAGACAAAACTTTTTCCTTCTACTTGGATGATAATTCCAATGGTTAGTACTCACATTAAATGATAAGAAGTTAAGATTGGTTTCCCAGAAAGGGAAAATAACATCAGCAATAGCTGCCATTTATATATCACTTTCAAGAGTTACAAAAGTACTTTGTATACATTATTTTGTTCAACCCTGACAACAACTCTGTCACATAAATACTACAGGTATTATTCCCATCATACATGCAGACACACACACACACACACACACACATATTGAGAGAGACATATGTATAATACATATATATATAGACATATGGATACTATACATACATATATGTGTATATGTATAACATAAGAAATTGAGGCTACAAAAAATTAAACGACTTGACGATGGTTAAAGAGGCAGTGATTGTTATAGGAATAACTCAAACTGAGGTCATCCTCACTCCAAGTCTTGCACTCCTTTCACTATGCATGTTTTATCAGCAACTCATTATAGGTTTTTACGTTGCAAATTGCTCTAATGTTTTAACTCCTTTGTTATGTGAGTCTCAATTTGTATTATGATTATATTAGTATAGCAGAAATTTGGAGCTACCTAATTTTTTTTCCTAAGTCCCTGTGTACTCATATATGAATTACTAGATTGTTAAGTTCCTTTAGAACAGGGACCAAATCATTCACTTTGTACTTCTATCAACACCTGGAACAATGCTCTATACATAGAAAATGCTCAATAAATATTTTTGAATGAATTAATGAATCAATGAATATTGGCCATTTTCTTATATGAAGTTCTACATATGTGTTTAGTATATGCTTTTTTTAAATACTAAAGGATTCTAGCTAGTATGGTTACTATCTCTACTAACAGAGGCCATAACTTTTCTGAATCTTAGCAGATTGATTTAATAGAGAAATAAATGATGACTAACCTCTGAAAACATAGTTAGGATATTGCTTGAAAAGTCCAATATTTATTGTGTTGGCCACATCCAGAACTGTCAGTTTAAAATCCCCTGACACTGGTTTCAAGCATCTGGGATCATTGTCATGTCTTTAAATTCATTCCTAATAACATAAAAAAGAACATTTCCATATACAAAGTAGTACATAAAAAAGAGATAGAGTGAAAATGTGAGTCTTCATTATATTTAACTTACTTAAAAAGGTACGTCCCAAATTCATTATACTTTCTTTTATATGTTTCCTTTTTCTCTTTCTTAAGCTATCTTCTCTGCTTAAAACAAAACAAAACAAAACAAAACAAAACACTTCAATGACCCTCCTTCCTTTTTGGTGATCCTATTCTTAGCTGCCCTCTCTAACACCCTGAATTCCTTTCATCAAGAAAGTCTTGCAACAAATAAGCCCTGCCAAGCCACACATTTGTCACTTCTAAAATGTATGTCTTTTCTTTATATTGAATCCTTCACCCTTCTGTTGTGTTTATCAGTGTTTCCTTATCAGTCCCCTAGAGTCCTGATTAGTCAATGCTTTCAGATCTCTTATGTTTGAAAGGTGTTTTCCTTTACAATTTATCATGTAAATTGTTCTTATGGTTCTGCTTACATCACTCTTCCATGATGTAAAGATTTTCTGTGAATCCATCTCTGTCAACATTTCTTATGGCACAATAATATTACACTACATTCCACATAGGGCAATTAGGTATTAGAGTGGATAGAGAGTAGAAAGAGATATTATCTATTAGTAGGTAGAGTAGATAGTAGAATGGATAAAGCACTGGGCCTGGAGTCAAGAAGATCTGAGCTCAAACCTAGCCTCAGATACTTACTAGTCAGGTGATCCTGGGCAAGTCATTTATCCTTGTTTACCTCAATTTCTTCATCTGTAAAATGAGCTGGAGAACATGGCAAACCATTCTAGTATTTTTGCCAAGGAAGCTCCAAATGAGGTCACAAAGAGTTACTGAATAGCAACATTTTATATAACATAATTTGTACAGCTATTTATTACAACAATAATTATTGGAATGAATATTTTTTGTATATATGCCTCTCTTCCCTCTAGCAGTGGTGTTGCTGAATCAAAGTGTATAGACAATTTATTGCTTTCCACAATGGCTCCTCCACTAGACACATATAGTGTCGCCTGTGTTCTCACAGCTGCTCCAATAGTTGTTATTTTCCTTTAGTTTTGTTATTTTTTGCAAGTCTGATGAGTGTAAGGTAGAATCTCAAAATTGTTTTCACTAATTATTAGTGATTTTGAACATTTTTCTGTCTCCTTCATACCACAGTGAAATCCTGGAAAAGGATATCGGGAATATATAGAGACATATAAAAAAACAAACCGAAACATTAAAAAAAAAAAGATTCCAGGTGGCCTCATTGTTTCTGTAAGAAAAAGCAATATATTGATTTTTTACTTAATCAGCAGACAACGAGGTGTTATCTGCACGATGGGAGGGAATAAATAAAGTGAGAAGACTTCACTTGCCTTCTCTGAACACAAAGCTATACTTTTTTTCTAAAGCTGAGCTTCTGACCTTATGGCCTTCATAAACAATCTTACTGGTTTCAGCACTCTTAAGTGATTTAAAACAGTACTTAAATTTCATATATGCCATTACTGTAATTGCTTCTTTTGTGGTATAATAAGACACCTGTACTTCTGTGCTGGCTTAAATAAAATCTTATAATCAGAGCTGTAACTCAACCTATCTCATCTACATCTAGTATTTGCTTATGAAAATGAAAGCTTTCCTTTTCATCTGTTCTCTACAAGAGAAGCATTCATTGAAAGAGTAGAAATATCACAATCCAACCCTCTGTCTAGAATGATCTTCCACTAAGTACAGGCTCTTTATCTTTGCTTACCATAGCCTTTATTGTTCTAATCCTCTCCTCTCCCCCATCTCACTTTCCACCTCTATGTCCCTAAAATGCATTTAGTTTTCTGCACTATACTAAGATGAAAAACTGCTCATTAGAATGTGAGCTCCTTGAGTTTCCTAGCTTCCTTCCTTCTTTCTTTCTTTTTTCTTTCTTCCCTCCTTCCCTCTTTCTTTCTTCCCTTCCTTCTTTTCCTTCCCTTTCTGCATTCCCTTCTTTCCTTTCTTCCTTCCTTTTGTTCTTTCTTCCACTTTCTTCCCTTCCTTCCTTCTTTTTTCTTTCTTCCTTTCTTCCTTCCCCTCCTTCCTTCCTTCCTTCCTTCCTTTCTTTCTTTCTTTCTTTCTTTCTTTCTTTCTTTCTTTCTTTCTTTCTTTCTTTCTTTCTTTCTTTCTTTCTATTCCTAGAGCTTAGCACAGTACTTAATTCATACAAGCACCTAATAAATGTTTGTTGACTTGATTTGTTGATTCTCTAACCCTTTTAATTTACATCATCCAATGTAGTCAGTTATACTTCTCCATCTTCTACTAAAGTCTTCCTCTTTCTTATTGTAGTGTGGAAAGGGACACTAACTTCAATCAAAGAAGTAAAAGCCCAGTTAAAAAGACTCTAAAAAGTTGGCCGTGCATTTATCGTCAAAAAATCAACCAAAGTTCAGAGAAGGACATAACCAGTTTGACTAATTGGTAATGCATTTTTTTTAGTAGTAGTTTGTTGGTTTATTTGTTTGTTTGCTTGTTTGTTTTGACACCATCAACTTTTCAATGACCAGCTAACATGTTATAGAGGGGCTATGGCATGGAGATATAGGGATTACCCGCATCCTCAAAATCACAGATTCTTGATGTATTCAGGCATAGCTTTAGGGGTGTGTATATCTTGTAATTTCTGTCTCAGGCAAATACTTTTCAGCTCTAGGTATCTCAACATGTAGCTAAGGAACAAATTTGGCACATACAACCTTGAAGTACACCTTTCATGAGAATTTTTTTTGGGAAAATTATTTAATGTAATTCAGTCCCATATCTTTGATTGTTAAGCCAATACGGTACCCACTTCCTACCACTACCATTGTTGCAACCAGGTGTCATTCTACCTACCTTGGCTCAATTCATAGCTACAGTTTAAGCTGAACAAAACTAATTGTATAATTAATTTCATTTTGCCAGTACACACAGATTTCTGGACACGATAATCACTTTTTTGGGAGGAACTATATGCCCTTCAATCTATGTTCTTATTCTTTGCTTATTATTTAGGCCATTATTAAAAATATAATCATACTAAAGATTCTTTTCTCCCTTTCTCTGACAGTAGAGTGTGGTTAAGCCTATCTGATGGATAAGCTTAATTATAAATATTTTATAGGGCATCCACATGAATAATACAATAATGTTCTATACTTCACAACCAACAAATTAATTTTGAGGGTTTTTTTCCTTTTATAATGTTTGCATTTGAATATTTTGTTTCCCTTATCAGTCAAAAGAAAACAAAACAAAATGTAATGTTAGGCTTTGTATTTGACCACTCAGGATTTTAGTTTTCACTCAGTAATAAAGCTTGTAAGGTAAAATGTGTTCTTTGTGTAGGTATGTATATCTATACATCCACACACACATACATATATATATCCGTGTGTGTGTGTGTGTGAGAGACAGAGAGAGAGAGAGAGAGAGAGAGAGAGAGATCCAATGGCATGTGTAATTTTCCTTAAAGTATATTGAAACTGTTCTTGAGAGTTGATCAACTCAAATGAGTAAAGTGCTTGCTGTTGATATTGCTTTCTTACTGCAAAGTTCCAAAAGGGTGGGGCGGAGCCAAGGTGGCACAGTGAAAGCAGTGACTTGCTTGAGCTCTCCCCCAAACCTCTCCAAATACTCATAAGAAATTGCTCTAAACAAATTCTGAAGCAGCAGAACCCACAAAAAGATAGAGAGAAACAAATTTCCAGCCCAAGACAACCTGGATGATTGATCAGAAAGGTGTATCGCACTGGGCTAGGAGCGCAGCGCAGCGCAGCGTGGGCGCGCAGACCACAGCAAACCTGGAGCAGGCCTCAGAGGACTGAATCACGGGCAGCTGTGGAGGTTTCCAGACTCCTCAATCCACCAGTGCCAAAGACAACTTAGAAGGTAAGTGGGAAAAGTCTGTTTCTGCGGTGCTGAGAGAGGAAGGTGGGGTTTCAGCTCCATTCCCCAAGAGTGTGGGCCCTGGGCGGGGCAGCTGCTTCCCAAGCTTCCAGCCCACAGACTGAGGGGGAATCCAGTGGCTGATCAGAGAGGGACTGCAGGGATCTCTTTGCCAGTGCTGAGGCAGGAATCTCTTGCTTTGCCTGTGTTTGGATCTGGGCCACAGTTCTAGGCAGGAGTGTTGGGGTGAGGAAGAGCGCTGGCATGGTGGAGCTTGTAGTGGCTGTGGAGAGGAGCCCTTCCTCACAGTTACAGGACAGAAAGGAGTACTTGTAGTCGCAGGCCAGGAAAGGAGTAAACAGCTTGCCCCTTATCATACCGCCTTGGAAGAAATGAAAATTTATAGGTCCCTACAAGTATCTCTGAAAACAGCTGTACAAACCCCTGAAGCTTGGGACAATACATTCTCCACATTGGAAGCAGACTCTTACCTTAACAAAGAGTTTAAAACTCAAGTAATTGGCCGGGATCATGAGCAAGCAGTGCACAAAGAGTCAGACTATATTATCTTACTCTGGTGAAAAAGAAGATCAAAATATACAACCAGAAGAAGACAACAAAGTCAAAGCTCCTACATCCAAAGCCTCCAAGAAAAATATGAATCAGTCCCAGGCCTTGGAAGAGCTCAAAAGGGATCTTGAGAAGCAAGTAAGGGAAGTAGAGGAAAAACTGAGAGTGATGCAAGAAAATTGTGAAAAACAAAGTCCCAAAAGGCCAAGAAGAGCTCCAGAGGGGCCCTGAGGCTTGCCCCTAGGAACATCATGGGTCCAGAAGGGCAGGAAGAATGTGTATTCAACTGGATTTGTGCTGTGTCCTTGGCCAAATGTTTTTCCCCTGCTATGGTTAAATAAATATCCTTCTTTGATTGTAAGATGCACCAAGAATGTCTCATAGAGTTCTCATCTGGGACTGAAGGTACTAAGAAGACTTGGTTAGCCCTGGCCTTGTACACATGGAAGTTTCTACCCTAACTGCTTTGTTTAACTCAGCATTATTTTAGTATTTTCTCCAATATATACAGTTACAAATTATACCTAGCAAATACAATCTGAAAAGAAACAAAAGATTTACAAGAAGGTAATCTGAATCCTTATGCACACATATTTACATTATATTGAGTATGGAAGAATATTGGCATATAGAACAGTAAATATAAAAGAATAGCACATATGCAATTGAATAATACAGTAAGTCTTTACACAAGTGATTTTAGATTAATATGTAGGGTGTTCAATTGCCTTTGCATCTCAATTAGTGATCAGTCAGTCACTAAGCGCTTACCATATGCCATGTACTGTGCTAAGCATTGGGGTTACAGAGAAAGGTAAGACAATCTCTGCTCTCAAGCTCACAGTGAGACAGACAACCTGAAAACAATTGTGTACAAACAAGATAAACAGTAAATAATCAGCAGATAGAAGATAACTAACATGTTACACAGTTGTTTTCGTCTTGGCTGTCTCAGACTTGAAGCTTGTGAATAGGGTTTGTCTTTTAGCTTTCTCTGTATCCCCAGTGCTTAGGACCAGTACCAGGCATATATAGTAAGCACTTGCTGACTGACTGACAACTGATTAAGATGCAAAGGTAATTGAGGGAAGAGGCAAAATATAGAAACTCATATTTTTTACTTGAGAAGATATATCTCAACGTGAAATGTACATTAACATAAAAGCAACAAAAAAGAACAACTATTTTTCAGTTACCAAAATCAGACATTTTCAAAGAATTTCAATGATTGAATCCAAAATGGACTAAAGTTTGTTCCAGCTCTAAAATTTGATGAGTTCCTTTCTACCGAGAGGCTGCCTGGCAGAACCATTTAAACAGCAATTTAAGGTCAAATTTATCAGGAAAGGGTTTTATGGCATCAAGGGTTAGAATAGTTCTGTAATGGCTCTGTTTCTACATAAATAGAAGTCCCTTTAAATCTGCAAATATTTTTCATATATTTTACACTAATGTCTTCCCTGGCTTTGATGGAAATCCATTTCTCTCAGAGAAAGACTGACATTTCCCACTGATGTGAGAGAAGGAGGATAGTATGCCATTTTAAAAGTGAGCAGTGTAGAGCAAATTTTTAGTTTCAAACATACACATATGTGTACACACAATGAAGTAGGATTTATTCCAAAGAGAATGAAGCAAATGTTATTTTTAAATATTTAATATCATCATTATTAAAATGTTATTTTTAAATATTTAATATAATTGAGCAATACATTTTTTCAGACTTGAATATTTACAATGTTAAAAGTCAGAGTGAAATAATGGATAGAATTTTGGCCATGCTGTAAGGAAAAACTGGATTCAAGCCCCACATATGAAGCATTCTCGCTGTGTGACCCTGCGTAAGTCCCTCAACTTCTCAGAGCCTGAGGCAACACTAAGACTTTACAATACAGAAGAGTTCTCAATCTGTCCCAATGGAATAGGAACTGGCAATAAAAATGAAATGACAGGAAAAGGAACACCACATATGAAAATAAACAAAACTATATAATATAAATTATGATGGCATTAGCATTTATATAGTGTCTTAATGATAGCAAAGAACTTTTCATCTATTATCTCCTTAATTCTCACAACAACCTTGTCAGATAAGTGTTATTATTAGCCCTATTTTAAGACTGAAGAAATTAACGCTTAAAGTAATTAATTAAATTAAGAGGTTAAGTGAATTGCTCAGTGTGGGTCATAAAAACTAGTAAATGCTCCAACTATAGCACCCTATCCACTGTCTATTTAGTTGCTCTAATAATAACAGTTCATACTTATATTGTGATTTTAAGGTTTGCAAAGGGCCTATGTCTCATGTGTTTTTTCTCAGCCACCAAGTTATTTATATGCTATGTGTAAGTCCTGGATATGTCATTAAAGCATTTTATTTTGTTTTTCCTTTTGATTTTAAGAAGATGAATGCTTTGGGTTACCTAAGTTCTGTTTATAACTAGTGAATTCCATCAAAATTTTTCATTTTCCCTTGTGCCTTTCGCAGGTTCCCATGCCACTGATAAAAGGATATATTCATATAGCTATTATGGTAGAGAAAAGTAACTAGGGAGACATAAATAATTCCCAATGGAAATATTACTTTGAGCAAGAAAATGTTCTATTTATGTTAGACACCAACCAAGTGACTTACACATTGCAAAAATGATGTAAGACAATTTGAATGGACAATACATTGTTCGTAATCTCACTAGTGCCATAGAATCTTAGGTAATTGAAGAACAATACTTTCCCAAGTGTATTTCCAAGAAAAACCATAGGATTTAGAGTTGTTGTTATATTTTACAGAAAATATCTTAATTACCTTAATGAAAAATCATATAAATCTTACAAAAATAACATTAAAAATTTTAAAAACCTTAGTGATGAGTTTCATTGCATTTTGATAATTTTCATGTGACTACAGAGAGTAAAGAAAATGCCATGATTCTAATTAGATGACATCTAGCATAAGAGAGACAATGTAATGTGGGAAAGATAGTATAGCATAGAATAAAACTATTGAAGCAAGACTAAATTCCAAGACTCAAGTAAAATCTCTTTACTTTGGGCAAGTCACATAACTTCTCTAGGTATATCAAAGGGACAGGGTAGTTCTGTAATTAATGTCTGAGTTCCTTATGAGTCTGAGAACTTTTTATTTAGTTTATATATTGCTAATTTCAATGTTCTTTCATTTATGTGGTTTGATAATCATATACAAGGAACTACTATCTTCTACTCTACCATCTTATTCTCCTGCTTTCAAGGATAAAAAATGAAATTTTGATTTTTTAAATTTTTTATGGTTTTCAAATGACTAGCCAAAGGACATATTTACATACCATGACAAATGGTCTATATGTATATTGATTTTTAGTCTAATTTAGCTTTAGGTTAATTCTAATTCTATCATTTCTAAAACTTTCTTTTCTACTAGAGAAGAAATTAATTTAAAATTCTCCATTATAATTTAGAACTCAAGTTTAAATGTCTAAATCATTGTTTTCTTAAAGGTGGACTAATCCACTAAAGAATATCCTTTTGGGGGCCTCTCAGCATCAATCTCTCCTAAGGGAAAGTGTTCTATCACTTCTCTGGCCATTGCCTCCGCCCCTAATCCTGATGGAATCCTTGCTTCTTTGGCTGACTTAATTTCTGAGAAAATCTTACAGTGGCTTAACATAGTTCTACTACTTTTAGCTCTACAAAGACTCCTAAAATCAATGGAGGGCAAGAGATAATCCCTTTGGTCAAGGGGCAGTTGATTATATTTTGACAGAATGATCTATGGAAATCATTCCAAAGTGATAGTAGTCTCTTGGTTTTAAATACAGTGTCTGGCATATACTAGGCAGTTAATTAAGTATTTGTTCTCTGTCTGATGATTGATATTACAGTAAATCATACATTATATTATATTCCTCTTTTTACCTTTGTGAGCTCCTTGAGGGTGGGGACTGTCTTTTGCCTCTTTTGTAACCCTAGTGCTTAGCACAATGCCTGGCACACAATAGGCACTTGATAAATGTTTACTGATTGATTCAAGTATATTTTAAATTCAATCATCAAGCATTTATTTGTTAAATATTTATTATATGTCGGGTACTTTGCTAGGTGCTAGGGAAGGAAAGAAAAGAAGATAATACCTGCTTGCAAGAAATTTACATTCTAATGGGGGCAAGGGACAAGGAGGAAAATTAAGGATATATCTTAACCAAATATATGCAGATTAATTATAAATACAAATAAAATAGTTTGAAAGAGAGTATAATAGCAGTTAAAGGATTCAGTAAAATCATTACATAGCTACAAAATGGTACTTGAGCTACTTTGAGGTTTGAAGGAAGAAAGAGATTCTATGAGGCAGAAGTAAGGATGAAGTGTATTGAAAACAACCAGTGCAAAAGTCCTACAGATGGGGAGATGATGTGTCCTGCCTATGGAACTCAGAGAAGGCCAATTTGCCTGGATCATAGAGTGTGAGTAATGAATGAGACTGGATTAGGCTGTGAAGGGCTTTGAAAGCAAGACAGAGAAGTTTATACTTGATTATAGAGATTAAGCATAGCACTGGAGCTTATTGAATAGGGCACTGACACGGACAGATTTTGCTTAAGCAAAATCAGTTTGACAACAGCGTAAAGGATGGAATGGAGCAGGAAAAAATGAAGCATAAAATCAAATTAAGAGCAATGTTGCACTAAATGAGGTAAGAGGTAACAAGGGCCTAAACTAAGGTGGCAGCTATATTAATAGAGCTATATGGCTGTGTGAGAGAGATTCTATAGTGGGAAAAACTGTTTGGATGTGTAGGACAGCATAGAGTGAGGAATGCAGGATAACACCAAGGTCACAATCATGATTACAACAAAAACCTGAAAGAATGATGATGCCTTCCATATAAATGAGAAAATTTTTTTTAATAATTATCTCAAACTAATTTTTCTAAACTTTGTGAAGTATTAAGTCTAAATTTTATTTTCTTTAATGTTTTTCTGAAATAATTCTTTCTTTTAATTAACCCAGTAGCTATGTAGGGTTTTTAATTAGAACTAAGTTGGATACACTAATGAAATCACCAGTCTAATATTTATGTAAGCCCATCTGTGCAATTCGGTCAGAACCGATGATTTTCTTTGGTGGTGGAAATCCCCTCATATGAGTACATGGAGCACATGAGCAACTCATTTCATAATTTAGGTTCTTAAGCGAGTTGCCTGAAATGTTAAGTGACTAGAAATATTGAGTGACTTGCTGGGAGTCACACAGCCAGTGTATATCAGAGGAAGAACTTTGCACCTAGATCTGACTGACTCCTAGAACTGACTCACCCTTTCTCTCTCTCTGTCTCTGTCTCCCTCTGTAAATTTATAGATACATATGTGTGTGTGTGTGTGTGTACATATACACACACACACATACACACACATCTCTATATTTAAATAAAAACAAAATCAAGTCTAAATTTATGATAAATAACAAATGTAGCTCATGTTTTTTTTGGGGGGGCTAGGCAGTGGGGTTAAGTGACTTGCCCAGGGTCACATAGCTATTAAGTGTCAAAGGCCAGATCTGAACTCAGGTCCTCCTGACTCCAGGTGCTCTATCCGCTGTGCCACCTAGCTGTCCCTAGCTTATGTTTTTTAAGAAAAGATATTCCAATTGATGTCTTACTCTAATTCTATATTACAGCATTAAGTTGACCTCTCAACATCAATACACTAACCCTGATCTCAACATGATATAGTAGATAGAGTGTTGTTCTTTGAGAGAGAGAGAGAGAGAGAGAGAGAGAGAGAGAGAGAGAGTTAGCTTCCAATCCCATCTCAGAGACCAATGGTTTATGTGACCAGGTAGAAGCCGCTTCATTTATTTGATTTTCCATATTGCCATCTGTAAAATGAGGATGATTGGAAGTGTGAGGGAGGCACAGTAACTAACTCACAAAGGCTGTCTATGAAGGCATAGCAAGCTTGAGATCTGACTAAGTGGAAAAAGCACCCCATACAGTAAAATTATGATGCCTGGAGTTTTCAAGAAAAGAAATGAAATGAGAACTAATAAAGCATGTTGCTATTACTTGTGCTGTTAGGGCCTTGCATGAGCCATATCATCTTAGAAATCTGTAACTTCATGAATCAACCCTCTTGCAGATAATAGAAGACAAATACTCCTTATTTATTATTAGTTTATGTGGCATCTCATTAAGTTGAAAATTGCAAATTGATTAAAAGTTCTATAAACCTTCTAAAAACCAAGATACTTTTAATTGTTTTTAGAGCTGTGTAAGACCATTCCAGCTCAAGTACCATCATCTTATATTACCTAAAAGTGCTCAGATGAAACGTATTATGCAATCTATTATATTATCTTGGGTTAATGTTATGACATTCATCAGTCAGAAATTCAGGGAAGACATCTTCTTACAGGTTATACCAATACTACTGAATAAGTTCTTATCAATTTCTGCCCTTGTATCAAGCAGCTCATCATATCTATCAAATATTAGACAAAGAGTATTACAAGATGCAAGTGTCAATTGTTCTGTTCAAAAAGGAAGTTAGATGAATGCAGTGATCCTAGAAGAGTACAAGGCTGAACTGACCTTTTCTTCGAAAGGAAGATGAGAATTTCTAATGTTGCCACACATATGATGACACTGTATGGTAACATCAGTACTATACAATCATTTCTGCACAATTCAGTAGCCAGTTCTAATACATGGAGTGAATGGTAAGCATATTTAAAAATCCTAGCTTATGAACCATCCTCTCCTAGTGGTATGATAGACCTATCAAAATGCACTTTCTATAAGCTTTAATATTTGCTACAAAAAAGAAATATTTTCTATAGAATGCAAGTTAGATATATATGTTCATACTGGAGCATAATTTTAATGGACTTACTTGTAGGAAAAAAGGTACCATATTTCTTGAATCAAACATAATAAGCTATATGGGAAATATATTTTGAGATAGGCAATGAACCAAAAAAAACTTATTTTCAGAAACCAATTTCTCATACAGATAAAAGCCTCACCAAGTGAACCCATGAAAGAAAGCTCTATTCTTCACCACACATTACATTTTAGAGTACTTTTTATGTAAATGAAGAAGAAAATTCTCACCATAACTAAGAAGAAAGAAACACAATTTACAGAGTCCTCAGCAGGAAATGCTGCATTTTTTTTTTTAATTTCAAAGAGATTAACAAAGAAAAGGAGAAAGAATGGAAATTCAGGTGCGTATTGCTATTTCTCATTCATAAATGATATGAATATACCAAGCATGCGGAAACATTTATGAATGATACTAAAAGCAGAGTTAAATGGGAAAAAATTTAACAGAATGAAAGCTCATTAGAATGTCTAACATAATACCATGAATGTCAGTATTTATAGTAAAAGTTTAACAGAACATTAAACATGGAAGAAAATAAAACAAGCTCATTAAGCTGATTCATAACAAAATATGGACATAATTTCTTGTAAGTTATTTTTCTTTATATATTCAAGGAAAAGTTAATTGATTAAGAAAATCAACTTAGAGTAACATCGAGAATGGACTGTTGATTGACCTCTGAGAATAGTTCTGAATGTCCAGTAACAATAGTGGGTAACTCTTATAGATAAACTGAGAATATTTAATAATCAGTCATTATCATGTCATTATCAGGCACCTGCACCTGCTATGTGCCAGACATTATATTAGGTTTCAAAGAATCTAAATGAAAAAAAAAATTAAACGTCACCTCCTCTCAAGGAACCTACATTTTACTTGGGAAGACAACATGTCCATTAGAGGATGGGAGCATTAAGAAAGCCCTTGCGTAGAGGAAGTAACATTTAAGCTGAGCTTTAAAGGAAACTAGGGATTCTAAGAGGCAGAGGTATATTTAGCAAGTCTGGGGCACAAATGTCATAATTTTTAGCTCTTATCTCCTGCCACAGATACAGAACAGGTTGTAAAATGAAATGTAAAAATTTCATATTCCAAACTTCTGAAGCATTCTTAAGGGTAATTTATTTACTGCAACAGTAATGGAAATCATGTCAACTATCATTGTGTTATTGTAGCTACTGAGTGGTTTAAATTTGGCAGTATTTATTTGCATGTGTCATTCCTACCAAACTTCTTTAAAGACCTTACCTCACAAGGAGATATAAAATAACAATTCACAGACCCATACAGCATGGCAACAAATCAGCTATTATATTTCTATGAACAAAATCAAAGGCTATTAGATATAATTCAAATTTAACTAGGAAAACCTCTGCAAATAATGAATATTTGAGTAGAGTGATTTTTCAACTCTAATCTCAGTTTAAATCCAAAGCATTTTTGAAAGCAAAGCTAGAAATTACCATCCATGCAAAGTTCTTGTGGGTAAATGCACCAACCAGATTTTAGACAGTGATACCAGCAATATAGCAAATACAAAGCCTTAATATTTATAAGGGAAAAACCAGAGTGAATTTCACTAAAACCCGCCCAATTCCTCTCCCATAGAGCTAGGAAGATGGACTACATTAAAATTGGTGTGTGTGTACAATATACACATACAGGACACACATTTTATACACACACACATATATATGTGAATGTATGTGTGTATATTCATGTAGATATTCCCATACTCTCTATGTAAGATGTGGTAGCTTTATCTCAATATTGAATTACTCTGATGGACTTCAGATGAGCTAGAAATATGCATAACCAGTGTTTCCCCAAAAAGGCAGTGATTGTCATTATATACTCCTAAGAAAGTTTTCCTGTTTCACATTTAAGGCAGAATAACAAGTGTTATGTTTATTTAGCACCTATGTGTGCACGAATTTGTAGGGTTAAGGGATATATACATAAATTGAAAATTAAAAAACAGCCTCTGTCTTCAATTTAGTAAACTTCATAAGACATATATAAATACTGCACATGGTAGAATTTGATAAAAGATCATAGGCTTATAGCTCAAGAGCTAGAATGAAATCACCTCATTCTGCAGATTAGCAGACTTCAGGTGGAATGATTTGTCCAAGATCACACAAAGTGATTGTCAAAGTAATAGCCAATGGTGGCATTTGAATCCGAGTCCTCTAATGCTTGATCCAGTGTTCTTTCCACAGCCAACAGTATAAAAGAGGATACCAGATAAAGCATTCTACAAAATGTGAGGTGGATTGGGAGAGATCATCTTTTGCTAAGGGCAACTGATGACAGCTTCCTGGAATGATTGTCAAGAAACTGGTCCTAAATAGGAATACAAGGATTTCAACAGATAGAATTGTGTA
Source organism: Phascolarctos cinereus (assembly GCF_003287225.1). NCBI lineage: Eukaryota > Metazoa > Chordata > Mammalia > Diprotodontia > Phascolarctidae > Phascolarctos > Phascolarctos cinereus. The sequence goes on along the minus strand of NW_027556180.1, from coordinate 145,330,177 downwards.
GGGAATGTTTGATGGCCATGAAATATGGTCTTTGTGAATGCATGCTTGTGGGAGAGAGCAGGAAAAGATCAGGAGATAGGTAATTATCTAATTTGGTTGGAAAATTGGAGTTTATTAAGTGGACAAGTGTGGCATAAGGGTATAAAGGCAGGATGAAGCTATATTATGGAGGTCCTTAAATTCCAGCACAAGGAATTTTTAGCCATAAGAAGGATTTTGAGCAGGGAAATGAAATGCATTAGAAAAATTGTTTTAGCAAATTGTAAAAGATGAGGCAGAGATGCGAGAGAACAGAGGCTGTTACAAGAGACCAAGTGTGGGGAAAAAAAAGTGTCTGAACTGGATGGGTGGCTGTGAAGGGAGAAGCAATGAATAAGAGGGATATTTCAGAGGTAGAAAAGGCAAGACTTTGTAACTGATTACATAAAATAGGAGATTATTATAATAATCTAGAAAAGGATAATTAGGCCTTTGTTTAATCTTGATCTTGGTAAGGAGAGACAATAAGGGATTTCTCTATGGAAAGCTACTACATGGTAAACTGAAATAGTCAGACTACCAATAGGTTGGGCAAAAGAGATTCCCTAAGAACACATTAAAACGTCTAAGTCACTATGGAATGGGGGCACAGGGAAGGCTATGTTAGGTATACAGTAAGACGAAGGTAGAGAACAAACCATTCCAGTATCTTTGTCAAGAAAATCCTAAATGGGATCACAAAGAGTCAGACATGAATGAAAAATAACTGAGGGTCTGAAGAGATTACCTATCAGAATCCTTTTAGCTCTAAATTCCTATTTTCTATTTTTTTAAATGTTCTCAATGAACAACTGTACTCTTTTCCCCTATATGATTAGGAATCCGAGATCTTATTAGACATGTGAGTCTCAAAATAGGAAAATAAAATATTTCTTTTCACATGTAAAAATTACCCAATGAAAGTTATAAGAAAATAAAGTTTAATTTTTTGTGTGTGTTTACAGAAATATTTACAAATTTCACTTCCCTCACTCAGATCCCTGCCCATTGAACCTGTGCTCAGATTGTTAAGGTTTTATCTTATCTAGCCAGGTCCTGGTCTAGAATAAAGTTCTTGGACATCCCCAAACCATCCCACCTATTCAGTTTTCATACCTAGCTCCTCTATTTGTATTGTTTCCCCCTAATTGAATGTAAGGTCTTAGAGGGCAAAGATTATCTTCTTTGTTCATTTTTGAATCTCTTGTGATTAGCACAGTAGCTGGTAAAAAGTAAGGGCTTAATAAATTTTTCATTCATTCAAACATTGTTATGATATGGGTTGAAGTTTCAGCATAATTCCTCTTTCCTTTTTCACTGATGTTTTAAAAGTATCATTAGATATATTTAAGTATTCGTGCTCTGGGTGGGAAATGCCAAGAAATACACATTTCAAGTATGTACCAAACATTATCTCAAAAATGACACTAAAACTAAATATGAAAGATGAACTGATCTTTAACAATCTCCTTCTTTCTAAGTCAAATGTCTCCGGAGAATCTCGGCCAAAGAAATATTCTCTTGCCAAAAGGTAAATCAAGAAGGCATCCCATAATTGGCCTTGATTGTACTAGTTAATCTTTATTCTGGAGAGTAAAATGCTAATAAAGGTAAGACACTGCAGCAAATGCCTACTGCTAGAAAAATGATTAATGACTGGCTAAGTAAAAATAGATAATTCTGAAATTCAGAGAGCTGGGAGACAGAGAGAGAGAAAGAGAGAGAGAGAGAGAGACAGAGACAGAGACACACAGAGAGACAGAGACAGAGAGAGAAAAAGAGAGACAGAGACAGAGAAAAAGAGATAGAGACAGACAGACAGAGACAGGGAGAGACAGAGAGAGAAAAAGAGAGAGGCATAGAGATTGACTCTACAGGGGGAAACCCTTTAACTCTCCAGAGGAAAAGTAGTTCCATTTGCCCATCTAAGCAACAATAGAGATGCCACTTTTGCTAACTACTATTCCCATGAAATTACTATTTCAAACACACATATAATTTGAAGTCTCAACATCTTTGTGAAACTTAATTACACATCCACAAATCAAGGGGATGACAAGGCACCAGTGAAAGGTGGGGTGGGTTGGCCCTGCCTCCAAATTGAAACAAATGATCCCCTGGAAAGTCAGGCATCATATCTTCTGTGCTACTGATACTGACATGCCCAACGAGGCCATGGTCCTTGGACAAAGAAGTTCTCTACAGAGATGACTCATAAAGGAACTATGTAGAGCCCAGGCTTGGGGGATAAAGAGTGGCGGTGATAGTGTGGCATAGTGAGAAAAAGGAAAAAAAAAAGAAATGGCTTGGTTGTTTAGAGTACTTCATATTATTAACCGTGAAAAATGCAAAAGTACATATGACTAATATCAGTTGAGAGGTAGTACAGTGGGATGGGAAAAGTACTCATATGCTCTGTTTAAGTTATATCTCTACTACCTGTGGGAACATGGATGTCATCTGCTCTCCAGGCCTTAATATATTGTATATGTAAAGTGAAAAGTCACTGATGAGGAGGTAGAATGGTACAGGGAATGGTAATTCAATCTGGCATCAGAGAATCTTGATTAAAATCTGGACTCAGCCCCTTATGACCTTTATGACATTGGGCAAGATAGTTACCCTCTCTAGGCCTCACCTGGGAAATGAAGAGGTTGTTCTCAATGACTCCAAGACTCTTTGAAACGCTAATTTTTAATTTTTTTAAATACTAAATTTATGATGTTATAATTTCCAAGATTATCTCCAGCACTAAATCCTATGATTCTAATGTTTGATAAGCTGCAAATACAGGAACATAGATTTAAAAATGGAATGAACCTCAAAGGCCTTCTGGTTAAATTCCTCAATTTTACAAGTGAAGAGACTGAGGCCCAGGAAAGGTAAAAACCACTGAATTCACTTTCCTTCTTGCCTCTTCGCTCTTAATCAATAAACACTTAGAATGATCTTATTATGTGCTAGGCACTATTCTCAAAAGAGTTTGAGATCCAGGTAGAAGGGCAAAAAGATACAGAAAATTTCAGACAGGAAAGATGTGTTTAGAGATTGACCAGTTCTCTTGGAGTATGACATAGGCTAAAATGAGTAGAGTTGGTAAGTTTGCTGAAGTAGTTTAAACTTTGATTGTGGATGGGCTTTGAGGATTAAGCGTTTATTTACCGAGGAGATACTTTTAGAGATATAGAGACATGCTATCTAAGTGCTTAGACAATATCTCCTAAGGTAATTTTAGTGATTTTTATACAAAGCACAATGAAATTTCAAGCAATCTGGGTAATTCAAGCAGGTACTTGGAAACTTTCAGTGTTTTCACCCTGTATTACTCAGTTGTTTCAATTCTTCAGCTTACTTAATAGAGGTAGCCATAGAGCAGTAAAATGTTACATACCACTATGCAGGATTTTATTAGAAAATTCATTTCTGCAACAAACATGCTCAATTTCTCTCTATCCAGAGCTTTTCAGATCATTATGACAGTAGACACATAGGACTGATTGCCAAAAATGGAAAAGAAGCTATTCATTACAACTATCACCTTTCATTTAATTCTAAAATTTACAAAAGCTGAATCTTTATAAGCATGTAGTGTTAAGGATGCAAATATGGTTAAATTTTTAAAAATCCCTTTTGGTATGAAGAAAACGTGGAATGTGATGGTTGAAACAGATTCCTTAAACAAACTGATAACTTGTCAGTCATAGGTAACTTTTTTTTTTACTAACAACTACAATGAAAAACAAACAAACAAACAGGGATGCCAGAATGTGGCCACTCATCCAATGAGTGGGAACATACTTTCTTGTAATATTTGTTTTCTTTTATCTTTTCCACTAAATCTTATGCTCCTATTTTTAGATATAGAACTATTTTTCTTGGCTCACAGTTACATCTATGTTATAATAAAAATATACTACCTGATTTTAAGAGCTTCCCAAATATTCAGATCCTCTTAGAGTATTATCCATAAGGTACAATAAATTCAGAAGAAAGATGGCAGCTGAGACTCCATGAGTTTTCTCTAACAGTAGCAGAAAGCACAAAATGAGTTAATCAGTTCTAGCATATAAGTATGTAGGTCAGGATGGAAGACATATTATTTAACATACTGGCTCCTTCCTTCCTTCTTCCATCCATTTTTCCTTCCTTCCTTCCAACTTCCTTCCTTCTTTCTTTTCTTCCTTTCTATGCTAAAATACAATCCAACAAGATACTTCATATGTTCAAGTGAAAGGCCATTTCTATTATTCAAAACCCTACCAGAACCACTAATCTTTAATGATATCTGAGGATATGATATGGTTCTTGAAACCATGTTATTTTCATTTAGATATAGTTGCTTAAGAGCCTTACACTAGGGAGGTTTAAAGAGAATTAAATTTCATAAAAAGAACATTAAGAGTTATAGTTTATAGGGATAAAAACAGTAGATTTCTGAAATCAACTTACTAAATGGCACTCTAGACTGGTTGCTATAAAAGCAAAGTAAATATTGCGGAAGTGATTATCAACATATAAGAAGAATATGAATAATACTTTGTTTTCCAGAACATGCTACCAGCCTAACAATAATGATATGTATATTTGAAAAATAAAATTACCCCCATGATGTAGATAAACTGCATTGAAACAGCAACACTGTTAATGCAGACCCTTTTGCCCTTTTCCATGCAAGTCTGATAAGAATGACTGGAGATTGGGCTCTGAAAACCATGTAATAGAGTGTTTCTCTATGTGCTCTTCTGGGAATTAAATGAGCAACATGGCTCTCACCAGTATCATGGTCTAACCAAGAGCATAGATAACTTTTTAATGTAAAATTTGATCACCTAACATTTAGAATAAAATGTGTACCCTTCCGTATTCATCTCTGTCCATGTCTGTTATTAGTGACTCCCTCTGTTCCTGGCTGATTGTATTATCTCCTACTGGTCAAGTCAATTCAATCACATGGTGACCTGGGGGTAGGATGGGATTGGTTAACACTTCCTTTGGACTCATAATCACACAGGGTCTGCCTTGTTAATGTACTCCTGAGCCTGCAGTCCACCACTGCTCAATGACCTGCTATGGGACTTTATGATTATGAACTAGATTGCTGTTTTTTACAAGGTCTCAGAGGTGTATCTGACTCTCAGTCTATTGCAAAATAGCTCTTGTGTGGTATCATTTCTCTTTATCTAATGATTCAAATATTTCATTCTTTTCAAATTGATTATGATCTTATTTACAACTAAGTTACATTTTTATTGATTTATTTATTCAAATTATCTGGGCATTCTGCTATTATATTAATTGGGGATAAATTCTCAAGATACCTTAAAAAAGTAGTAAGTGGCGGAGCCAAAAGTAAAATCCAGGATTCTGACTCCAAATCTAGAATTCTTTCTTGTTCTATTTAATTCAAAACATTATGGCCTAAATATTTTTACAAGAAAATTAAGAAGATAAATACCAGGCTATTGCATGCATTTGGATGAAATGAGCTCATGGAACTGCAATATCAGTAAATATAGATTGGATAAACACAGCAGAAGGATAATAAACTAGGAACAGAATTAAATAGGTTTAGGACAGGGGTATGAATTGCATTTGGGAAATTACCTAGTGCATTTTAAGGACCACAAGCTTCTGCTTTTTAACCTAATATTTTTTAAGTTATGCCATATAGCTGTGGATCACAGAATACCACAAAATTTAAAGAATTAAATTTATTAGTCACACACAGGTCTACCTTGAGAAGTGGCAGACTCTCTCTTTCCTCAGAGGTCTTTAAGTAGAGGGTGGAGGACCACTTTTTGGAGACTGTGATAGTGATTATGCTTCAGTATGGGTTAGGCTAGAAGACCACTGAGGTCCCTTTTAAATCACAAGTTCTATGATTCTGTGAAGTCATTTAACCTTTCTCTCCCTAGCTATAAAATGGAGATAAAGATATTGGGTAATACCCTCAAGGTGGTGGTGAAGAATGTTCTTTGTAAACACAAAAGCAGAATTATTACTTTGTATTACTGCTTTTAAAATAATTCTTTTCAAAGTCAATGTAGACAGATTAGATAACACTACATTCTTAATTTTAGAAATTTGGGATTTAATGTGGTAGGGTTGAACAACTCAGACAGTTGCATAATTTTAATGTCATTTATTTTAATTTCCAAAATACCCCTTTGTTTTAAAGGGATTTTTGAGGATGAGAAATAAAGAAATACTAAATGATTGATCATTATTATTAATTAATATTAAGTGTCTGTTCTATATGTGTTCTGTACAAGGAATTAGAGAGATAAAAAAGTATGTGAAATGATTTCTCCTCTTGGTGAGTTTAAAATACAGTTGAAAAGATGGGGTAGACACATATAATAATAAAGAAAAACACAAAGTGTAATAGGCTGGGTTCTAAATGAATGATATTAACAGATAGGACTATAGTAGGTCAGAGGAATATGTGAATTAAAAGCAAGAAGACAATCTGAGACTCAACTGTCAGTCTATAAACCTTACCACAACAATGCCCGGCTAAGAAGATATTAACAACTTAAAATCAGTTTCTTGAATTAGAATAGATGAATGTAGCTTGCTACATTAAAGGACAGTTCTTAAATAGAGGAAATGGAATTCTCAATTATACGTGATGCAGCATTATAAAATATTCATCATTTGAAACAGAAAATTGAGCAAAAGCAGAGGCACATATGGGAACTCTTTGACAAGACTTCCTTTGAAGAAGAAGGGGACATGTTAATTGTGTTTTAATACTGAAGAGGAGATATCACTGAATTGATCACATTTTATTGATCCTTTCCTAGATTTACCTTCTTGTGAAAATCCATCTATCCATTTGTGGTCTGTAATGGACAGACTAAGATAGCTCATCCCAGGCTGCCAATAAAAGACCTAGGACAACAATGACATTAATTCCCAAAAACAGGCAGGGAACACCAAATCTATTTCAGTTGCTTAGGGATGTGTGTGTGTGTGTGTGTGTGTGTGTGTGTGTGTGTGTGTGTGTGTGTGTGTAGGGAAGGGTTAAAAGAGTGGAAAATTAACCATTGAATGGTTAAATTGTTTTCTATAATTTTCTGAAGATATATTTTAACAAAGGAACTAGAAATCTATTTACTAACATTTCACTTTACATATTTCTTTTTTTTTTTAAGGCAATTGGGGTTAAGTGACTTGCCCAGAGTCATACAGCTAGTAAGTGTGTCAAGTGTTTGGTCTGAGGCTGGATTTGAACTCAGGTCCTCCTGACTTCAGGGCCGGTGCTCTATCCACTGTGCCACCTAGCTGTCCCTACTTTACACATTTCTAAAAGAACAAGTGACTCTAGTCTTGTAAACTTTCTATTTAACCTGAAACATATAATCTGTATAAACATGTAAGCTAGCTATATATAACCCCATGCTTTGCTTGACTTTTAGTTCAAGTCTTCATATGCCTCACATTTCCACCCCTAATCCCAGGCTGCAAAAGTGATGCAAGTTTCTGCTTGGAGTGTGGGGGGTGTCATAAGCAATCATAAGCAAACACCCCTGTAGAAAAGGTACTAAAATGTATTTCTCTATAATAAAACTGACAAGGAGAAAATCAATACAATTAAGTGGCTACCAAAAGTGGATATAAAATGCAACAGTCAAAAGAAAATAAGAAAACTTATATGGTGCAGATCATGCAACTAAAAATCTATGAGACTTAAAAAGACTATCAATAGATAAAAGCAATAAACCAATCTGTCAAAGAACAAAATGCAATAATAAGACCTTTGGGTACTGATAAGTTAAATTCTTAACAAATTTGGAAGTACTTGTGATTTCCAAATAAATCTACAGATGCTTTGATTGTTTCTTATCTCCAACAATAAATTTAAACAGTGGCTTTTTAAAATCTTCCCAGAAGAAATTCTAAAATTGCAGTGATAAATAACCAAAGATCAATTTCTCACTGGCTTCACAAAATATATTTACTTCCTTCAGTTTTATATATGTATGTGTATGTATATATACATGTATGTGTATACACATACACACACATACACACAATATAAACATGGTTCATAAGTCACATAATGGAATATTGTTCTACTGACAATCAGCATTTCCTCTCTGGCATGATTTCTTCCTGCCTCTGCTTCAGTCTGCCTGTGGAGATTTGGCCACAACTTTCTTAAACAGATAAGGATACTCTGGAACTTCACCAACTCTACACTACATTAATAGAAAAGAATTAGATAAACAAATGTTCTTAATAAATCAATAAATAAATGTTCTTAATGAGGGACAAACTTTCCTCTTTTTTAAGACAATTATGATTTCATTGGTGTAAGGAACTCCATCTGGACATCCTTTAGATTACTGATAAGGTTATAGTGGCTAAGTACATTTGTCATCAGAAATCTAGTCAGATATTAACCTGTGCATGGAAAAATGGATCAAAGAGATGACCCCTGAAGGTTCCTTAATGTTCTAGGCCATAATGCACAAAAGATCTGTGATTTCAAAAGACTGGGAGCTCCTTCTACTACCAAAGATCACAAGCCCTCCATAACCTAGCTAGTGTCTCATAGAGAGGCTAAATGACTTGTCCTTTGTAACAAAACTAAGTGTCAGGGAGGTAATACTTAAGCCTAGAGTATATCATCTGGACACTGAATGGTCTGGCCACACTCTATACTCACTCTAAAAAATCTTACTTTAAACAATACCAAAAAATGATCATTTCCATATACAAATTAGAAAAGCTAAAGAGGACTGTACTTGAAGCTATGAATCCTTACTATTAAGTACTAGTTTTTCCTCTTAAGAAAAAAACAAATTCAACATATAATGTTCAAAGTTGTCCTGCTTGCCTGTGTTTCCTTCTCACTTTCCTTTTGTTCTTTCCTGTTCATTTTTTTTTTATAAATAGCTTCTATGTCTTTTTCTTTCTATCATTCTCCTCTTTTTTTTTGAAAGTGTGTGTGTGTGTGTGTGGGGGGGAATAGAAGGAATCCTAACAATAACTGTTCCCTTCCTCCCACATGCTCACCCAAACTAGAAAAAAAAGAAAAGAAAAGAAAAGAAAAACCCTTGTACAAATGTGCATAGTCAAGCAGAACAAATTTCCATAATGGCCTTATCTGAAAACATGTGTTTCGTTTTTCACCTTGTGTCCATTACCCCTATGTCAGGAGGTATACAGTCCATGCTACCTTTCTGTAACATTTTCTCAGTGGATGAAACTGTTCTAGCATCCAACAATAACGATATTCTGCTCTTTGTGACCCACAAACAAGAAAATTATGTCATTATTAGGTGATTTTAAATTCAAATTCTGTCCCTCTCATACTTTTTTCCAGTATATCATTTTAGCCACACAATAAGCTAACCGATGCCTTTCATACTGAGATTTGTGTATACGTGCAAGTATGGACTCAGGAACAAATTTTAGTCTCTTTTTAGTATAAAGTACACTGTTACATTATAAATCAGCTTAACAGTGGCTATCACTCCATGGTCTACTGGCTGCCATTTTCCTTTGATGGATCTAAATCTTTGAATTTCACATTATTGGACCACAGGTCAGTAGGTTGAATCAGGCAGCTATCTACCATTAGAGGCAAATTTTCTTCTAGCTCCATTTAACAAAGATGGATCCTTATAATATTTTCAAAATTGCCTAGTTAATACCTACTCAGACACTACCTACTTCATCTGCACATTGTGGAATTCTAGATATATAAATAATTCTCTCATTTTCTTCACTGCATTTAATCTAATGGACACATATTTATAGCAAACCATTATGGTTATCTTCTTTATCCCTTGGATGTAATTTGCCAGGTTTGGATAGGAGCCCCTGCTGCTTTGCTTCCAAAAAGCTAAGTTTAAAAGGTGGCATGGTAAGCTTGAATAGAAAATCTATAACCATGACCACATCGCTACCTCTAGTGAAAATATCAGTTAAGGAAGTAGGAAGAAGTTTAACACAGGGGAAGAAGACATCTCCTGTCATCCAACCTTCTTCTATCCACTAGTTTTCATTAGCTAAGAAATCCTAAAGAAAAAGAAATCCTAAAAAATAAAAAAGAAATCCGTCATAAAAAGAGCTAAAATGCCCTTGCTTGCTCTATATACAGCAAGCATTATGGAAATGCTAAGCTTAACTCATGTTTCATTCTCCATTAATGTTCTGCTCCATAACTAATTACAGTAAGGAGAGAACCTTAGCTTGAGTAAATTGAGGGTAACTTCTAGAACATCCAAGCTAGAAAGATTTCAAATGAGTCTTCTTTAATGATATATGGTTTTGAAGGACTATTCTATTTTAGAAAGACTCACCTCTTTATATTTGGCAATAAAGTGATTGATTCCCTCTTCCCTTTTTGGCCATGGTAACACGGCACAAGAGGATTTATAAAAGCACAAAAGGCTGGATTGTGATTTCACACACATTTCTGATTTCACACTATATCACATTAGAAGAATGGGTGGGAATAGGACAAGGCTGGTCAGTAGCATTGACAGCTTAGATCCCAGGTCAGAAAATGTGCAAGAGTAGCTGGAGAAGTTGGTTATCTCTGCTTATAGGGTAAAGGTTGATTATTCCATCTTTTAATTTTTTACCACTCACCACAAGATCTTAGATCTAGATATGACAGAGATCTTGGAGGGCCTGTCCATTTTACAAATGAGGACACTGAGACCAAAGGGGTTCTGTGACTTGTCCAAAGTCATGCCGTTAGGTGTGTTGCAGAGTCCAGATTCATAGTCATTCCTATGACATAAATTTAGCATTATTTCCACTGCACAACTCTGCTTTCTATACTCAATAATTGTAGAGTGGTTTTAGAAATATAGCCAAAGTGTTGGAAATCTAACTTTGAATGATATACTTGATTTAGGTAGGCCTGGATGTATTAGTATTACCTCTAAAATATGGCAAGTGTTTCTAATTTTTAAAGTTTTTTTTGACTATATTAATAATGTCTGTTACATAAGATTCTAAAGGATAACATTTAATAACTTGTTTTGTTTTGAACTTATTGTCTTCCCTGTCAAAATCTAGCTCCTCCTTCCAGTTTGGCTTAGCGCCAGAATTCTAGCAGTCACCTAGACAGAAAACCTTGAAGTCATCTTTAAACCACTCCTCTTCTTTATACTCCATGTCTGATCAATTACAAAGTCTTGTCAATTCTCTCTTCAAAATGTTTATAGTATTTATTCCTCCCTCTCTATGCCTACTGACATCACACTAGTTAAAGCCTTTCACATTTTATAAAGGATCACAAATTTTGAGTTAGTAACCATAGCAGATCTCCTTCAGTCCAATTACCCTAATTTTATAAATGATGAAACTAGGAAAACATGCTAAAATACTTGCCTGGGATTATGAGGGTTACGTGAAACAGCTGGAGTTCAAATAAAGGGTGCCTCTGACTTCAAATCCAACTATTTTTACATCTGAATTATTGAAAGTGCTTCCTATTTTATTTTACAGAGTGCAATGTTTTATAGCTTTTCTAATCTGAACTGCATAGAGTTAAGAAAATCTTTCTAAAATAGTTTTATTTAATTGTTTATTAACAATTTGTTATTGTAGACTTTCTTATGCTGTTCACTACTGTTCCATATGTGTTACTTTTGTTTCCCCAATTAGATTATAAGCTCCCTGACAACTGGGACCATATCCTCTTCTACATCTATCAGTGCCTAGCAAATTGCTTAGCACAGAAGAGAAGAATTTCAGCAAATATTCATTAACATATTATATCTGGGTGATCAACTCTCCATTACTATTACTTCTCATTGTTTGTGTAAGATATAATTAATAAACTACTTTCTAACATCTAATTAATATCTCTTGCTGGATCTCAAAACAGCATGGTGAACAATTCAGTGTCAGGTGACCTCTGGATCTTGTGAACATAAAACACCACATCAACTCTGTTTCTTTGACATTGGAACGTTACACATTCTTTCATAGCACTTTCACTACTTTTGGTTATTTAATTTATGTAGTGGGGGTATGGCTATATTCCTTAGTTGAAATGAGACAAATACTGGAAATTACCTTGCCACTCTACTTTTCATACTGTGAAATATTCACACTATGAGAGGCATGCATGAGGGAACAAGAGATTCAGGAGAAGACAGGATGGAAGGAGAGATTGATGAAAAGAGAGGGAGACAGAGTCCAGCCTAAAGGGTATTTGATTAATAAACTCATGAGGCATTGGAGATGCAGTGTACATACCCTCAGGTATATAACTCTCACAGTGAAACAATTAAGGACTAGCCAGGTCCATTCCTGTATTTTTGTTGCTGTTTGCATTAGATTTGTGACACTCAGGTATTAGTCTCTGGGATACATGAGTTGTACTCCTTTTCAGTGTTGGGATGAAAAGAATAAGGCTAAAGTACAATGCAGTTTCTAGGATCCTGGAGCTATTGTTCTTTTTAAAATGTCTACTGTGATCTCAAATCTCAGAGCAGATTCAATGGATTTGTATCTAATGTGGGTGAGTTTTTGAAGTCAGTACCTAAGAAGCAACCCTGAAAATCCCTTAAGTTGCAGAAGAGTAACTTAAAACAGTGATAGCTGAAAAGGACCAAGGGATCTCTTTAAAAGAGACAGTTGCATGACTAATGAGGAAATACGTTTACATGATTGCACATGTATAACCTATATCAGATTGCTTGCTGTCTTGAATTACAGGAAGATGGGGGGAGGGAGAAAAAATTTGAAGCTCAAAATCTTATAAAAATGAATACTGAAAATTATCTTTATGTGTAATTGGAAAAAATAAAATGCTATTTACCAAAAGTTATGATAACAATTAAATGTAAATTTAATTTCCTCTAATACCCAATTATTTGTTAAGAGAGGGAAAGAACATGCATTTCTAACTTATAGAAGAAAACAAAAACAGATTAAGACTCAGCTATCAGGAAAACTGATAATTAAAGTGACTTTTAAAATTATTTATTTTAAAATATTTCCAAAATACTGTACATGTAAAAAAATTAACAATCATTTAAAAAATTAGTTCCAAACTGCCTCCCTCTGTCCCATCCTTACCCCCTCTTGGGAAGGCAAGCAATTTGATTTTGATTCTATATGTGAAGTCATGGAAAACACACTTCCATATTAGCTATAGTGTGAAAGAAAACACAAACAAAATAAAACAATAGAGATAAAGAATTGTTTTTTCTAAAGTATGCTTCAATCTGTATTCAGAGTGAATCAGTTCTCTCTCTAGAGGAGAAGAGCCTTTTTAATCATGGATACTTTGGAATTATCTTGGATCATTGTCTTGATTAGAATAGCAAAGTTTTTCTTAGTTGATCATCTTTACAATATTACTGTTACTGTGTACAATATTCTCCTGGTTCTACTCATTTCACTTTGAATGAGTTCATGTCAGTCTACCCAGGTTTTCCTGGAACTATCTTGCTCATCATTTCTTATATCACAATTATATACCTAACTTGCTGGGCAATTCCCCAATTAACGGGCAATTGAGAGGTGAGTGATGTTCAAGCATTGCTTGCCACCCTCTTAACTTCTCTCTCCAATGTAAAACCTATTCCTTATGCACCATTTTTATATGAGATAATTTTCTCCATTCCCTACTCTTTCTGATGTTCTTCCTCACTCTCTCCTTTTCCCCTTCTCCCTTCTTTCTCAACTATCTATTATTTTTACATTATCCAAATTTAATTAATTCATTCCTACATGCTCTTTCTATGTAGAATCCTTCTAATTGCCCTAATAATGATGAAGTTCTTAGTAGTTACAAGTATCATCTTCCTATATAGGAAGGTAAATTGTTTAACCTAATTGAGTCCCTTATTATATCTCTTTCATGTTTACCACTTTGTGTTCCTCTTGAGTCTACTATTTGAAAGTCAAACTTTCTATTAAGCTCTGGTCTTTTCATCAGGAATATTTTAATGTCCTCTCTTTCATGAAATATTATTTTTCCCTGGGAGGATGATACTCAGTTTTTCTTGGTAAATTATTCTTCATTGTAACCCCAGCTCTTTTGCCTCTTGGAATATCATATTTCAATCTCTGTTTTTGTAATGTGGTATCTGCTAGACCTTGTGTGATCCTACCCATGCCCCCATGGTATTTGAATGGTTGCTTCTGGATTCTTGAAATATTTTCTCTTTGCCCTGGGAGTTTTGGAATTGCCTATATTATTTTTTTAATTAATTTATTTTGATTTATCAACAATCACTTCCATATGCTTTTGAGTTGAAAATTTTTCTCCCCCTTCTTCCCCCCCACCCTCCCCAAGATGGCGCACAATCTGATATAGGCTTTACATTTACATACCCGTTAAACATATTTTCACATTAGTGAAGTTGTAAGTACAAATTAAAACCAATAGGAGGAACCATCAGAAAGATGAAACAAAACTAAACAGAAGGGAAAAATAAGTGATAGCGATTTGACTTCCATAGTTCTTCCTTTGGATGTGGACAGCATTTTCCATCCTGAGGCCTCTAGAGATGTCTTAGATCCTCGTAGTGCTGAGAAAGGTTCAATTTAACAATCTTAGTCATTGCATAACGTGGCTGTTATTGTGTACAAAGTCCTCTTCATTCTGCTCACTTCACTCAGCATCAGACCATATAAGTTTTTCCAGGTTTTTCTGAAGTCAGCCTGTTCATCATTTCTTATAGAACAATAGTATTCCATTACATTCATATACCACAACTTGCTCAGCCATTCCCCAATTGATGGGCATCTTCTCAATTTCCAATTCTTTGCCACCACAAAAAGAGTTGCTATGAATATTTTTGTACATGTGGGTCCTTTTCCCATTTGTTTGATCTCTTTGGGATATAGCCCTAGAAGTGCTATTGCTGGATCAAAGGGTATGCACATTTTTGTAGCCCTTTGGGCATAGTTCCAAATTGTTCTCCAAAATGGTTGGATCATTTCACAACTTCACCAACAATATATTAGTGTTCCAATTTTCCCACATCCTCTCCAACATTTATCATTTTCCTGTTTTGTCATGTTGGCCAATCTGATAGGTGTGATGTGGTACCTCAGAGTTGTTTTGATTTGCATTTCTCTAATCAATAACGATTTAGAGCATTTTTTCATATGACTATAGATGGCTTTAATTTCTTCATCTGAGAACTGTCTGTTCATATCCTTTGACCATTTATCAATTGGGGAATGGCTCGTGTTCTTATAAATTTGTCTTAATTCTCTATGTATTTTAGAAATGAGGCCTTTATCAGAAAGACTGGTTGTAAAAATTCTTTCCCAATTTTCTACCTTCCTTCTAATCTTAGTTGCATTGGCTTTGTTTGTGCAAAAACTTTTCAATTTAATGTAATCAAAATTATCCATTTTGCTTTTCATATGTTCTCTATCTCCTGTTAGGTCATGACTTCTTCTGTTCTCCATAGATCTGATAGGTAAACTATTCCTTGTTCTCCCAGTTTACTTATGGTATCAGCCTTTATATCTCAGTCATGAACCCATGGTGTGAGATTTGGGTCTATGCCTAGTTTCTGCCATATTCTTTTCCAATTTTCCCAGCAGTTTTTTTCAAAGAGTGGGTTCTCATCCCAGAAGCTGGGGTCTTTGGGTTTATCAAATAATAGATTACTATAGTCATTGACTACGTGTCTTGCATATTTAACCTATTCCACTGATCCACCTCCCTATTTCTTAGCCAGTACCAAGCAGTTTTGATGATTGCTGCTTTATAATACAGTTTAAGATCTGGAATTGCTAGGCCACCTTCCCCTGTATTTCCTTTCATTAGTTAATTTGATATTCTGGACCTTTTGTTTTTCCAAATGAATCTTGTTATTATTTTCTTTAACTCTATAAAATAATTTTTGGTAGTTTGATTGGTATGGCACTAAATAAGTAAATTAGCTTAGGTGGGATTGACATTTTTATTATATTAGCTTGGCTTACCCATGAGCATGTTTTTCCAGTTATTTAGATCCGGTTTTATTTGTGTGAAAAGTGTTTTGTAATTGTGTTCATAGAGTTCCTGGGTTTGTTTCAGGAGGTAGACTCCTAAATATTTTATAATGTCTACAGTAAGTTTAAATGGGATTTCTCTTTCTATCTCTTGCTGTTGGGCTTTGTTGGTAATATATAGAAATGCTGTGATTTATGGGTTTATTTTATACCTGCAACTTTGCTAAAGTTGTTTATTATTTCAAGTAGTTTTTTACTTGATTCTTTAGGATCCTCTAAGTATGTCATCATGTCATCTGCAAAGAATGATAGCTTTGTTTCTTCTTTGTCTATTCTAATGTCTTCAATTTCTTTTTCTTCTCTTATTGCTAAAGCTAAAGTTTCGAGTACAATATTGAATAACAGTGGTGATAATGGACATCCTTGTTGCCCCCCCAATCTTACTGGAAATGCTTCTAGCCTGTCCCCATTACATATAATGCTTGCTGAAGGTTTCAGATAGATGCTATTTATTATTTTAAAGAAGACTCCATTTATACCTATGCTTTCTAGTGTTTTTAATAGGAATGGGTGTTGTATTTTATCAAAAGCTTTTTCTGCATCTATTGAGATGATCATGTGGTTTCTGTTGGTTTTGTTATTGATATGCTCAATGATGCTGATATATTTTGTTTAAAACTTTTACATCTATATTCATTAGAGAAATTGGTCTTTAATTTTCTTTCTCTATTTTGACTCTTCCTGGTTTAGATATCAACACCATATTTGTATCATAAAAAGAATTTGGTAAGACTCCTTCTTCACCTATTTTCCCAAATAGTGTAAATAATATTGGAATTAATTGTTCTTTAAATGTTTGATAGAATTTGCATGTAAATCCATCTGGCCCTGGAGATTTTTTCCTAGGGAGTTCATCAATGGCTTGTTCAATTTCTTTTTCTGAGATGGGGTTATTTAAGTATTTTACTACCTCTTCTGTTAATCTGGGCAATTGCCTTAATATAGGCAATAATATTTGTTGTGAGTTTTCATTTTGGGATCTCTTTCATGTAGTGATGAGTGGCTTCATTCAATATCTATTTTACCCTCTATTTCTAGGATATTGATGCAGTTTTCCTTGATGATTTCTCAAAATCTGTCACCTTTGATCATGGCTTTCAGGTAATTTAATAATTCTTAAATTACCTCTCCTAGATCTATTTTTCTAGATCAGCTTCCCCCCCCCACATATTCTTTTTTATCTTACTTTGCTTCATTGTTTCTTGATGTCTCATGGAGCCATTAGTTTCCAGTTGTCCCACTATAATTTTTAAGGAATTATTTTCTTCAGTGAGCTTTTGTACCTCTTTTTCTATTTTGCCAATTTGTTTTTCAATGTTTTACTTCCTTCAGTATTTTGCTGCCTCTTTAATGAAGCTGTTAATTGTCTTTTCATAATTTTCTTCCTTTGCTTTCATTTATTTATCTAATTTTTCTCTACCACTCATTTGTTTTTAAAAACAATTTCTTAGTTTTTCCAGGAATGGACTTGTGTCTAATTTTTTTTTTGAGGCTTTGCTTCTAGCTGTATTGCTTTATTGTCTTCCTCTTAGTTTGTGTTTTGAACTTCCCTGTCACCATATTAGCTTTTTATGGTTAGGGTTTTTTTTTTGTTGTTGTTGTTTTGATGTTGAGGGGGATTGTAGCTGTTTGTTCAATTTCTACCCTACTTCTTGATGTAGAACTTTATGTTAATGTTGGGTTCTGTGACTGGGTTAGGGGAGGGGCAGAGGTGCATGTTAAACTCTAGGCTTTTTTGATTTGCTATTTTCAGAGCCAGTTCTGGGGATTTGGACATTTTTAGTGTTTCGAAGGTGGTATGATCTGGGGAGAATTGTGGTCACAGCTCTCTTGTTCTGAAATCTTATCCTTACCAAGAATGAGCCACTGATCCCTTGAGATTGTAATTAATACTTTTGCTCAGGTCACCTTCTCCCTTGGGACCAGAAATAATACTGTTCCTCAGGGTCCCTTATCCCATAAAGCAGGAAGTGAAATTAACCCTCGGGGCTTTTACTCCCTCTTCCATTAAAGTGCTCCTCTTTGGCCTTGAACTATGACCCAGAAGTGAGAATAGGCAATGGATGCCAAACAGCATCTAATTTGCATCCAGTGCTAACACAGGGGTACCCTATAATCCATTTATGATCAGTTAATCTGTTCCTTTTCGCACCTCTGGCTTGAGAACTCCCAAAGTTGCTGCTGCTTCTGTCATCTCACCTCTTTCCCTCAGTGGTGTTTTATCTATGTGGTCTCCAGGCCAGCCATCTCCCCTGGTGTCACAGATTTCTCTTTCTGACTTCTTATGTCATCTTAGGCTAGAAGAATGTCTCACTCTGACCTTCTGTTGGCTATAACAGAATTTGATTTGAGGCATTATTTTAAAGTTGTTTGGAAGGAAATGTTCAGAGAGCTCAGCTTTCTCTACTCTGGCTTCATGGGTAAATGTTCTTGAAAGGGTTTCAATATGAACAGTCTTATTAAAGGATGAACATGCAATCATACAACTTTTTGTTTTTCTGGTTTCACCATAAGGCAAGAGAAGACATAAATAAGTCAAAGAGAAAATAGCAGGAGCCTTGTAGATGTCTTGCTATGGTAGGAAGCCAACTAAAGTTTTCCCAGTTTCAGAAGAATGAATATACTGTCCTTGTGTATAAAGAAGAAGAAATTCCAGAATCAAAATTAATACAGTGAGGTGATCACATTATGAGAGGCATACACGAGGGAGCAGCAGATTCAAGGAGAGACAGGGAGGAAGGAGAAATTGATGGAAAGAGAGGGACAGAGACTGACTCCAACCTAAAGGTGGTTTCTGCTTTGGGAAGAGATGAGGCCAGGGATCAAATAGAAAGTTCAGTCTATGTTAATATTATTAATGCTTCTGTTTTCAGTACACTTTAAAGGAATCCAATTACACTGTTTACTAAGCTATTAAGCTAATGAAGTTTTAAGACTTGATTGACACCAGAAGTAAGGAGCAACTTAGTAACAGTAGGGTAGAAACACAATCAAGAGACTGAATAATACTCATACACGGCAAAAATAATGATAACAGTAAATTGAGAGTGGGCATTTGAATGACAGCCTTATGCCTAGGGTGATCTTGACAGCTGAATGGGATCTATAATTATTCACAGGGTAGTATCCTATGAATGTTTTACTTCTAAATAAAGGGATAATAAAGAGAACCTACATTATAGAGGTTCTACTTTATTATAAATGAAAGGTAGTGAACTTGACTTGGTACTTTCTTTAAGAGTTAGTAATAAGAAAGTTTAAAGCATGATGATAGAAATGTAAGTTAACGAATCACAAATTCAACTTTTTTTCTTACTTTTAGCTTTTAGATTGATGTTCATATTAAAATATATATAGTCCTTTCTGACTTTAGCTTTGTGCCAACCCTGCATATAAAAACTTCACTAGCCTGCTTTTCTTTTCAGGTTGCTTCTGACATGAAGCAGTCAGAAGTCATTTAGCGACTGACATTGACATAACTTTGCCACAAGCAACTAAAGCAATTACAAGGGCTGGTTTGGGTACAGCTGAAACACCTTGATAAGGCAGCAGTGAAAAATGACACATCACACCAACTGAATGGTTTCATCAGCGCAACACTAAATCAGCATGTATGTCTCCAACACTCTTCATTCTGTCGATAATAGAATAATCAAACAGAAAGGACTACTGTTGCCTCCAATTTCTGCTGACAGGCTAGAATGGAAATAAAATGAAACATGCCTGGGTTGTGTCTCTCAGATGCATTTTAACCACAATGGTTTCAATTTAGTGCCCCATAAACCACTTCATATTTCAAACTAGCATGGTTTGTGGTTAATAAGCACTAGATAAGAATAGAATACACGTATTTGATTTATCCCCTCCATTAGAAAAGTTGATACTCCCATAGTTAAGGACAACCGAATCAAAAGATAAGATAGCATGCAGTAGGCACATATCTACATGATGAGAAATAGCCAGTCTCAAAAAGAATGAAATGGAATGATACAGTTTTCATCAGATCTTTTGAAAAGGAATCCATAATTTCTCTGGGAAACATTTGATGTAACTGTGCTGTATAAACCATTACATACTGCTTGAATAAAGGGAACATTTGCTGATAAAATGAGCAGGTTGTTGTTTTTTTTTTTTGAAGAGAGAAGAACTAACTGTTTTTTTCCCCATCTATATTCAATCCTTCAAATATTTGATTCATCTAAACCTTGACTGTTATATAAATGTTGTCACACAGTCTCAATTTACCATCATTATCATTAAAAGGGGGTTAGTTGTAGGAACAGTCTTTTAGGTCTGGAAGCACAGTGATTGAGTCCCACCCCTGACACATCTTGTCTAGGTGACCCCAGGCACATCTGTAGAAAACTCAGTACCTCTGACAAGTCTATTAGATTATAAATTGCAGAACTGTTAGAGTCAGAGGAGCTAGATTTCTAAATTCCTGTTTTGACATGTGTGGTAAGGCCAGTATGGGATACTTAATAAGTCACTTAACCTCTCTAGGCCTCAGTTTCTTCATTTATAAAATGAGAGGGCTAAATTCAATGACCTTCAAGGTCCCTTCCAGCTTGAAGATCTATTATTCTAATTACGACTATGGAAATTCTCTTTGATTTCTTCATGGAGAGAGTTTAGGCTACAAGTTGGTGAATTATATACCTGTTGCAAAGGAATGAACTACCAAAGAAAAATACTACTTTTTTTTCTATAACAAATACTTCATAGCCATCTAGAAATGGAGTAGGAGCTGCCATAATTGACCAAAGTCCAATAATCACAGCACATGTGCAATAAACATTTTGTTCTTTAGAGTATGTTTAGTGTATGTATATGGGTATATGTGATGTGTATGTGTATATATGTATACATATGCATATACACACATTAAACATAAACTAAAATGTACAAGCAAATATGAAGTTCGTACGTATGTGTATGTGTTTATATATGTATGCGTATATGTATATATATAAAGTTTGTATGTATGTGTATGTGTATATAAGCATATGTATATATACATACACACATACACGCATACAAACTTCACATTTACTTATACTACTAACAAAGACAATATATTTATTCTAGTTGTGAATACTTTAGATAACATGGTCAAGAACTGATTTTCTCTCTGTTCCCAACACAGAACACATTATCTCTTATTTTCATACATTTGCACTAGCTGTCCCACAGACCTGGAATTCATCTCCTCCTCATCTTCACTTCACACAGTTCCTCTTTCTTTAAAGCACGGTTCAAGTTTGATCTTCTGCATGAAACCATTCCTGGCTTCCCCAACCACTAGTGTCCTCTCCCAAATTATCTTGCCCTTAGCTACTTTGTATATATTTATATTAATTATTTTTGTGTTTATACTGTATATATTTTCATATGTACTTTTTCCCATTTTAATGCTATCTTCTTGTAAGAAGGGACTGCTTAATTCTTTGTAATTACAACCCCAGTGCCTAGCATAGAATGACAGTAGTAGGCACTGAATAAACACATATTGATTGATTGATTGATTGATTGATTGATTGATTAAAACCATATTCTTCTATGTGGCTAGCCTTAGTCCCTTATGCCATATTATATCTGTCCATAAAAAGCCACATGCAGTCCTATATATAGATTAACTTCTATGTACAAAGAGCTTCATTAAGCTCTACAGTGTGAAAAAAATTGCTGAGCATACAGACATGCTATTATTCCATAAAATTAATATGTATAATGTATAAAATATAAGGAAATACAATGTTCTTTTCTTCTATGCCAAGAAATCGCTTACAAAATGATTTTAGAAAAGAAGTCATCTGAAAAAAGTGTCTGAGGATAACCTAAATATATTTATTGCTTCAGTATTTAAAGTAAGAGCTCTCTCTGAACCCACAGAGTCAAATATATGTCTCATGCCTCCTTAAGAGGCCTTCCACAGGCAGAACTGACAGTGGAGACATAATAGGAATGGCTTGATTGGGCATCAGTATGTTACAAAAGTTTATTATTAGCAAGCAAACTGACTGGAAGCTAGTAAGGCCAGGTTTATTGGCTGTAAACGTATACATCCCAAAGGAAGACTTGACTGCACTTAGCTCCTTAATGGATCACCTGTTGGTTACATTTTTAAGTTAATATCATTGTGTGAACTATGGCAAACAAACCCTCAAAATACAGAGACCAGTATAAATACAACAAGTAACCGCAACTCCTTCGTTCGAAATCAAAGCACTCTTGCCTTTGAGTATTGTGCTAAATAGTTCCCAGTCCAAAGACATAAAATGAGTATTCAAGTTAGTTTCTAATTATTCATGTCAAGTCTCAATATTTAAAATAAATGTCACATTCTCAAGATTCTCAGTCCTACAACAACACAAATAGGTCAGAGAATCAACACAGTCTAAGGCTGCCTTATTTTTTTTTAATTCATCCAAGCCAAACTAGCCTAATGATTGCTTGACAAACATTTGTTAAGAGAATGTTCAGTTTCATGGTGCTACTCTTCATATAGGGCTGGATGTTTCATAGAACTAAGTACTTGTTTGAAAGGGAAAGCCTTTATATATGCATATGATGCTGCAGTGAAGTAAAACCTTAGAGAGTAAAGAGGACCCTTTCAGGTCTTGCAAGTTCCACCTCCTATTGAGTTGAGTAAATTGCTTCTCAAATTCCCTGGCAGGTAGTAGTCATCCATTCTCTCCTTCAACACTTCAAATGATGGGGAACTTACTGTCTCATAATTCCTTATAAATAGCTCTCCATGTTAGTAAATTCTTCCTTATGTTGAAGTTATACCTGGCTGTCCATACCATTTGTTGTACCTAGTCCAACTTTTTAACATAACATAGCATAAGCCTGTTCTCTACCAGCTCTTCAGATAGTTGAAGTAAATTATTTTACCTCTTTCTAAGTATTCTGTTTTCAGGCAGATATAATACATTTCTGTGAAAGAATGACTAAATCAAAATAGATTGGAAAATTGTCTAAGTGTAATTCTCCATACTTCATTTATGTAGCTAAGTCATGTAGGCTGAATTCAGAAGAATCAGTTTATATGCTTTAAAAATTTATAATTAAAAAAGTTATTTTTAATTTATTGAATAAAACAAACATTTCCATAACATACTACAATAAGAAAGATGATTGTGTATAAAACTGTAAATCTACTATGCACAATTTGCTATTCGTTTAGAATATACAACAAAAACGTCACGTAAATTTCTTATTTTTTTTTTAAAAGGATTTATATGGCTTGAAGATGGCCACAAAGGAATGGACCAATGAAATTTGATGGTAACTTCCCTATCCCATAGAAATTTGACTATAAAGCTCATAAAAGGTATAGTGATAGGATAACTTTGAAGGTATTAATCCAAAAACGGCAGTTTGGAATCTCCTTTCCATAAGCCATCATAATACAATACATGATACAGAAATAGAAAGGCACAATATTCATGAGTGAGAAAAAAAACCAGTTCCATCAATTTAATAGAATATTCTCTTATTCTTATATTTTCTAATTGAATCCTAGAAGATTTTTTAAAGAGTCCTGGAAGTCCCACAGTTTTTAGCTAATATTATCATCATAAACTTAATAGAAAATGTTCTTTGCCAGTCTTTTCCTGGATTAGAAGCAAGCCAGAAAATCTAAAAATAAATGAATCTTTCATTTTAATAAAGATAGAAAAGTGGTCCTTATCAGTCTAGCAAAGGGGTCATCTCTATCTGGGCTGAAACCATTTTATCTTTATCTATGCATTTCCAAGTGAGCTTGGTCTCTTTTTTTTTTTTAATCATCAGATAAGAAAACATTCCATTTAGTCATCAAAACTCATAATGCTTAAATAATTTCTGTGCATCAGATAAAACTTCAAAAGGAATTAAGTGGCATTTCATGGAGTATTTAAATACAAATCTTAGTTCCCACTTCCAAAAGTAAAGAAAACCTGAGACTGATTTTGTCTATTTTAGAATGAGGACATGAGAGGACATAAGAGCTATTTCTATTAGAAACCAGAATACGGTTTAGGATTGAGAAACAGAGGACAGAATGGCTTAACCAACTTCATGTATAGTATGTCCCAAACTTCTTGGGTCCAGGTAGCTTCAGAGTTTGGTCAGGGCCACCCATCCTATCTCCTGGATCCAGAAGGGAAGTACAATACATTTAGAAAACAGACTGGACTTTATTGCTATGTCATTAAAATAAAACTCCTTGAATGATTGAGGCTCCCTGTGTACAGAAAATTCAAAGCAATTGTAAATCTGATCAATGAAAAATGTAAAATCTTTGGTCTAATTAAATAGGAAAAAAGGGCAAAGAAAAAAAACACAAAGATTTTAAACAATGTTAGAGAATCAGTGGCAATGTGGCATAACAGATAGAGAGCTAGCCTTGAAGCCAGGCTTTGCATCCAATGTGTGTGTTAGCTGTTATCCAGTAATTACCTTCCAAAGCTTTTATTAGTTTTGTTTTGTTTTTTAAAAAAATGTCTTAATCAGTTTTGGTACTTGGTACAAAGATAGAAAGCAGAAAGGAAAGTAGGCCCAAGAGTGGGAGAATATGGTATGTGGGCATTCAAAACTTAAGGACAAAAAGGAAGAACTGCACATAACAACTAAGATTTAAAAAACACAGCAATAAAATGATGCCATCATTTTCAGGGCTTTATAAAATGGGCAATAACTTTATTTTCACACAAACATTGTTTCACATGTTTCTATGAGATAGATTGAAGAAAATAGTAATTTTCCTAAGATGCTTCCATTCTAAAGAAATATCCTTGAATAGCTTAACTGTAGGAATCAGTATCCCTAATGTTCGTGGAAGAACACATATTCGTTTGCTATAAATTATTCACATGAAGGATGATGAATAATTAAAAATTGACTTTCCACAATTAAATTTACAGAGTTAAAGGTCAGCAGATACTCTCAACCCACATTATTCTGGTGCTTTAACTCAGGTCCGAGTTTTTTCCTGAAATACTTTGCAATATGTCCATTATCAATAGCCTCTGTCTTGAGAAATAAAAAGGATATCTGAGGTAGATATATTACGTGTTTTCTCTATGAATGTTTAGCCTGACTCCGAGAAGAGGAGGGGAAGTCATCTAATGAGAAAAAACCCTACTCATAATATCCAGTTTTTAAAAGTCCTAAGGAGAATGGGAACATTGATAGGAAACAAAGGAGAAATATGAGTGGTATTGTCAGTTTAGAATAACTGGAGGAAGCTTAAAGATTGAATGTAGCTGAGGCTTCCAGGGAATACAAGAATAACAAAAAAGTAACTTTTAAAGCTATCTTGGGAGTAAGAAAAAGATAAAATAAGGTACAGGAGCATAGATTCCTGGGATGATTATAAAGGATGAAGAAAAGAAGACAGAATAATTCAACTTGTAATTTGTTTCTATTTTCTATACGAACAACAATAACAACAAAAAAGAATTTTCAGACTGAGAAACACAGAACAACAGGGAATTGAAACCTAAGGTAAGTGAGGCACATAGTGGTTCTTGATGGGTTCAAAAACCAGGTATGGACAAATTCTATTCTAGGGTCCTGAAAGAACAGTTCTGTTGAACATTGCGTGTGTGCATGATTTCAGAAAGATAATGGAGAACGAGGGAGAAGCTAAACATTGACTTTCCCCCTATTTTCTAAAAGGGAAGAGAGTAGTTTCCTCAAACTACAAGTCCATGAGTTTGTCATCTGAACCCTGACCAAATTCTAATGAAAAGGAAGGAGTTCTATATCCCTCCCCTCACTTCCTACTTGAATTATTGTTAATTTGTCAAATTTTACATGTGTAAATAATATGACCTATGCCTTCTGACTGCATTATGAGGCATAAACCAATTTGATTGAATCCAGAAGTGTACCAAAAACTACTTTAAAGCCTTTGAGGCTTTAAATAGAAAGAAGAATTTTAGTAGTGTGGTGGTAGCTTTAGTAGTAGCTTAGTGGTGGACTAGGAGAGGGGAATTCCAGTTCTAGAGTAGAAAGCAAGCATCTGAGGAGTGGAATCACTGACAAGGGAAATTTTTTTCTTTCTCTCTCCTTCTCCCACTAATGTATCATTTGGCCAGACCAGAACAGTAGCAGACAATGAATCTAGCTAGGATTAGAGAGACTGAAGAAATTGGAGACAATATATTCAGCTGAATGGAGGGAGGACAAAAGTGGGTGGAAAGACAAACCTTAAAGGGGATGACAGCTTCAAGGATCTTGATAGCTTAAACCAGAGAAGAATGCTAGGTCAACAAAAGATTTTCAGGCCATAAAGCACCCTGAGCTGAGAATTAGCCCTAGCCACAGAATTAGCCATGTGTACCTCATTGTCATTGTTCTGTAAGATGGAGCCCCCTAGTCCAATGAATCTCTGTGTGTTTATGGATGATTGTGCTCCAAGATTTTGGACAGAATGTTTTGTATTGTTGTTCATAATTTACCATTCGTAAGTACTTTTGCTAAAAAGCTATCTTGAGATTAAGACATAGAAACCAGATGATTAGTAAAGGGTGGCACATCAGCGGGCAGTAAAATAATAGAAACCCCACCTCTCAGGATTACTTGTGCCTTGATTTACCTATACGATAAAGCTATGACGCAAAAGAATGATGAGCTCATCAATACTGTTAGAGTAAATATTGTAACAAAATTTAGGTTGTCAATGATTTTGAGCTAGCTCATGAGATCTGCTAACTCCTAAATAGTCTTTACTATTTTGGTGTTTCTATATCAAATGGTGTAGGGAACTGGCAATTTCATCCTCACCACCTGGGTAGTCTTGCCATTTACTAGGCATAAGCAGATGTTTTTTCCTATAGAAATTCACTGTCAAAGTGATGATGCCTGCAAAACCATTGAT
Organism: Phascolarctos cinereus; assembly: GCF_003287225.1. Lineage (NCBI taxonomy): Eukaryota > Metazoa > Chordata > Mammalia > Diprotodontia > Phascolarctidae > Phascolarctos > Phascolarctos cinereus. The sequence continues at coordinate 145,303,290 of NW_027556180.1, read as the reverse complement.
GGTTTTATTATTTTTTCTCTTATTCCTTCCTAGAAATACATCTGTGACTACAATGTTTATCCAAACAATTTCTCTTTACAAGGGAAGTACCTGATTTTTCATGACTTCCAATAACCTGTCTCAAGTCAAACACCTGCAGATGTGCCTTCTTATATTAAAACAAACAAAATTTAATATTGCTGCATCATATCTATTTTTGGAAATATTGCAACTGATTCTTCTCACTTTTTACAATTTGATTTCTATTGGGAGTAAACATCAGGGTTAGACTTATTCATAGAGGAAAACAGGATCACCTCTTTCAGCATAAAAGTTACAAAGATGGAAATGGGTGCATTGTGCTCTACCTGGTCCATACGTGGTTAGACTCAGTATTGTATTTTTGGCAATAGAGATTCAAGCTGTCTTTCTCAAATTCTCTCTCTCTCTCTCTCTCTCTCTCTCTCTCTCTCTCTCTCTCAAATCATCATTCATTCCCCCATACATTATCTACATATCATACATATATTTATTTTCTTTGGCCTATTCATCTTTGTTTCATCCCCATCATGGTGCTTGGCTTATAACTGGTATTTAAAACATTTCCTGGACTCATTTAAAAAAAAAATTGAATGAGATTCAAATCACAACATTTTAAATCACATTGTAATATTTTTTGTTTATTTGCTTTAATGATCCACTAAGTTAGTTGAGTGATACTGTACAAGTCAGCAAAGCTCTAACATTCTGTGATTTTCATTTCCATAGAAAATGGAACATCAAACATTTGCCTGTCATATGCAAAGATATTTGAAAATACCTACAGTGTTATACGTTTCCCATATACAGTTTTACTAGATGTGAAAGAAAAGGGAAGAGATGTGCATAAAGATGAGTATTCTCCAGTCTCAAACTTACATATTGAATTTTAGGGCTTGAACAAGCACTATTAAATTCTATCCCAAATCCCACCCCCCCCAATATATTTAAGAGACTGTATTATCATAGCTAGAAGCTTTCATTGACATAAATACCTGGTACAATACCATTCTAATTGAATTCTGAAATACAAGGATGAGTTTTGAATAAATTAAGTCGTATTATTTGAAAAAATGTATTTAATCAGATAAAAAAGGGCATATAAGACAGGCTGAAGCATAAAGATAAAATATGTTTATTGTGTATCTATCTCCTTATGTAACTCAACAGCTGTCCCTTGTGTTTTACTTTAATGATATGACTTCAAAGGGAATAATATGCTTTTATATATCTTCTCTCTTCCATAAATACCCGCAAGTATTGCATGTTGGTAGAAATGGGGTAGAAATACAAAGATATAGATTATTCCAGTCTTTGTAGAGCAAATCCAAATATCAGGCATGTAAATTTCTCTACAATTCAAGATTGAGAGGAGACCATACTCCAACTGGTCTGAACACTTAGCGATAATGGTTATGTTTGCAGCTCTAGACACACATCTTCAGAAATTCTGGACAAGGTAAGGCTCTGGAAGTCAGGAAAAGAAGGTCTGCAGAGGTGTAGAGAAAACACAAATGGTCTCCAAAGATGTTAAGAAGTGAACAGATTGAACTAACAGATTGGATCTCAAGGACAAAACTTGAATTTTAATATCTTGTCTGATACATTATGGTTTTAGAAAATTATGATTGCTAAAAATGTTTTTGAAAACCATTGAAAAATTGCTTAAGGAATTTTTATTCAATTCCTTTAAAACAAAATAAAACAAATCAACAAAAAACAGTCCTGCAAGACTTGGTTCTTCAGATTTCCCATTAACAGAGAAAGGAACAACAAATACTTCAGGGCTTTAATCACTGCCAAGCCATTTAAAGTACCTATTAATGCAACGGTTGACTGGGCTTTTCCAAGGAACTATATTTCTAGATGACTATGTAAAAAAGCTTTATTACATGCATATGTGAAGACAGTTAAGAACTGAAAAATAAACTCCACAGTGTGGTAGAGGGACCAATACAAAGTTTGAGAAGACCAGCTGATAAAAATTTCAATTCTGTGCTATTGACTGAAAATGTTGTTTCCTCCTTCTCAGTCTCCTTTGCTGAATCTTTCTCCAGGTCATGGACACTTATCCTGAATGTTCCCCAAGGTTCTGTCCTAGGTCCCCTACTATTTTCTTTATTCTATCTCAATGATTTGCTTATCTCCCATAGGTACAATTATCATGATGACAGACATATGATAACCAGATGTACATATCCATACCTACATAGTCTCTCTCTGAGTTCTAGTACCATATCCTGAGATGCCTCTTGGACATTCCAAACTGGATTCCCGTAGACATCTCAAGCTCAATATATATACAAAATAGACCTCATTAGGTCACCCTCAAAACCTCCTTTCTTCCAAATTTCTCTCACTTGTAAGAGCATCAGTTTCTTCCCCATTGTCCAGACTCTGGGGTCATTGTCAACTCCTCCATCATCACATTAACATCACTTATCCAATCTGTTGCCAAGTCTTGTTGTATCTACTTTGGCAATAAATGTCCTTTTCTCTTCATTCACATAGCTACCTCCCTGGTACTGGTTTTCATCGCCTCACATCTGCACTATTGCAATAGCCTTCTGATTGGTCTCCTTGCTTCAAGCCCTAACTCACTCCCATCTATCACTTGCCAAAGGGATTTTCCCACGGTGTAGATCTAATCATGTCATGCCTCTACCTCCAAACCCACTCAATAAACCTTCTGGCTTACTATTAACTCCAGGTAAAATATAAGAGGCTTTATTTAACATTTTAAGCTCTTCAAAACCTGGATCCTTCACCCTTTTGAACTTCTTGCTCTTTACTTCCTTCTGCCTCCTCTACCTAATATTACATTTCTTTATTCCATGCATTTTCACCAGCCACCTCCATGCCCTCAGCGTTCTGCCTCTTGGATCTCCAACCCTAGCTGCCTCATCCTTCCTTCAAGATCTAACTGAAATTTTACTTTCTGTAGGAAGTCTTTCCTAGTCTCTTTTTTCCACCTCCACTGCTCATAACTTATCTCAGAGATTGCCTCTCATTTATACTATATAAAACTTGCACATACATTTTTTTTTGCATGCTGTCTCTCTTTAGAGTGGAAACTTCCTGAGGCTAAGGACCATGCTTTTGCTTTCTTTCTTATCTCCAGCATGCACACAATACCTGATACATAATAAGGGCAGAAGCTGCTGCTCATGACCAGGCAGCTGAAATACAGGCAATAATAACCCTGATCATTTTTTTTTAATGTTTAATGAATTAATTGAGACTCTGATTTCAGGGGTTTTGAGTTTGCATCTGATAACTAAGTGTGGGGATATACTTCAGTACAATTGTAGGCACTTAAACCTAGCTGGTTTCTGTGGAGTACAACCTTCATGGGAACTATGTTGTTGCATTCCTCTGTTTGCTCAAGGGAGGACTCAAATGATTTATATCTCACAACTCCTGGGGTCCGATTGTTTCTATGTCTGGAGTAGGAGTAAAAAGGGATTTATGGTATCTGGAAGAGTAGGAAGTCTGTAGCCACTTGGTAGATATCTATTGTTTATTATGACCTTGTTATTAAATGACATTTATTTACTTACTGAATCTATGCCAAGGCTAAAAGATACACACAAACACAAACACACACACACACACACACACACACACACACATGCAGCATTCCAGCACCTGTCAGCTTCTGTGGGAAACAGACTCGATTTACATCAAGTTCATGTGCAAAGTACTCACTGAAATAGACACTGTCCAAAGAGAGGTGGGGTTAGCCAATAGAGAAGAGTTTGGGAACTAAGTTCTGATTGTATAGATCTACAAATTCACACACAAATTGACAGTGGGAGTCACTGCTCCTACACTATAGGATTGTTTCTCAAAAACCTCTAGTGTTTCCTTTTTTCTCCCCTGTAGAATAAAATACAAATTCCCCAGCTTGGTATTTAAGCCCTTTAAAATCTGAATACAGCCTACCTTACTAGACTCATTTCTCTTTACTGAACTTCACTCATTCTACATTTCAGCCAAACTGACCTACAGCATTTTCTTTAAATACAGAATTGCATCCTCAGCCTTGGTAAGGTAGTTGCTGCTCCTTCTTTTTTCCCCCTTCCAAAACCTGGAATATATTCCTTCCTCATTTTCTGTCACCTAAAATCTCTATTGGACTTCAAGGCTCGGCTCAGATATCACTTCTCCTGTTACTGATCCTTCAGTTGTTAGCACTTATTCCCTCCTCAAATTACTGTACATTTACTTATTTGTTTACTGTAACCCCCCCAAAGAACATAAGCTCCTTGAGGGTAAATGCTATTCTCATTATTTTGTCTTTATATCTTCATCACCTAGCACAATGCCTTTAACATAAAGGGCAAATAAATATTTGGTGAGTTTAATTAGGGAATATAATGCTAAGAGAGAGTAGGTTTTTTTCCCCCTTCATGTTCTTTCTAGTTTTTTTATCTCTTTTATTATCATACTCATTTTTCTTTATATAAAACTACATTAAGGTACTGAGTTTAATATGGCAGAATTGTTACCTCATTGTTGGTTGCTTTAAGAAAAAAAAAGGTTTCATAATCACAGCAAATATTTCTTTAAAAATCATTAACAGACTTCAAAGTCTGAAATGCTGACATTTTAAAGTTTTAATATTAGAGCTCTATTTTGGCTAGGTTTCTCTTTAAGCATTCATTTCACAATTACTTTTAAAATAGCTCAAAGAATTTCAAATAAATGTATTCCTTAATTCTCTGAAGGTTCTATCTATTTTACATGGACCTGATCCCAGTGTTTTTATAATTCAGTTTTCCCTAGAAGTCCTTTAACTATTTTTATTAATAGGAAACCTGACAAGGCCGTCAACATTTTAAGTTTTTGCTTCTTGGTTGTCGCTCATCGTTCATTCCCTTACTGTACATGATAAAAAGATTTATCAGAAGAGAATGCCTTAATCTAGTTCTGCTTTCTAAAAAAAATCCCTTAGGAAATACAAATGCATTTGCTGCTGAGAGTAATTTGATTATTTTTCAGGATTGGAGGCCTCCAATTCAAATTTGAACATCAACCCCCTCTACCTCCCCAACTCCCCCACCAATTTACCTATTTTGCCTGCTTCATGGCTGTAGGAGAGCAATTACCCAACCCTGTGACAAAGCTCTTATAAGTCATAATTTAGTCCCCACACAAGAGCAGAATTACGTCTTGCTTGTTTTTTTTTTTAGGGGGCAGTAGGAAGGGGAATAAACATATAATAAGAATGTACAACTAACATCCTTCTCTCAAGACAGGGGTTTCCAGTTTTTCCCATTAACTATGAAAATTTATCTTATGAATTTACCATAGTTCTTGTGGCATGTGCTGAAAAAAATAAACTATACTATATACCCACAAACGTAACAGTATGTCATGATTATGCCCCCAAGCTAATTAATTTTATCACATACTTAGATTTCTTTAATTCTAGTTGTGTTCTTTCCTTTCCATGTATAATTTCATGATTTAGAATGTTCATAGCTAAGGATGTAAAAGTTTCTCTTTCTCCCATCCTGCCACCTCCTAACAAAAAGCCACTGAGCATTTTCATGGGTAATTGTACTGAGATCTATCATTCCCTGACATTCCACAAAAAGACCATATTTAAACCTTTCCACTGTCTCGTCTTATCATAGGAGCCGTTTGGCATTTGGTGTTTGGAGACAGCTATAACACAGTACCATCTGTACCACTCTGTTTCAAGAGGGACATCAATTTTTATCCTTGTCGAATCCTACAGGAATTACCCTGTGAAAACTCAGCATGTGCACGAACCAGTTATAATTCAGTTGTCTAACTGTGGCCAAGATATGTGTGCCAGACGGAAGCAGTCGTGTTCATATATTTGGGAGAGAAAGAAAAATGCTGTCATATATTCAATCATAGAAGCACAGGATTGCTAAATAACTGACTGATAAAATATTTGTCTGGATGCTGTAGCCTCCAAGATTAATATTGGTATTTTGCTTTTAAATAAAATTCTAGCTTCTGCTTGGCAATACTAAAATTTGTACTAATTGCATTAGGGATTTTAAAAAAGACAATTTGACCAAAATGAGGATCTCTTTGTTACTTGGTACAAAATAATATTAGAGAATAGCTAGGCATTAGCATTAGGCAGCTAGGTGGTGCAGTGGATAGAACATTGGGCCTGGAGTAATGAAGTCCTGAATTCAAATCCGGCCTCAGACACTTCCTGGATGTGGGACCCTGGGCAAATCACTTAACCTCTATTTGGCTCAGTTCTATGTCTTTAAAATGGGGACATACCAGAGCAGGAAATGGCAAACCACTCCAGTATTTTTGCCAAGAAAACACCATGGACAAATTCCATGGGGTCACATAAAATTGGACACTGTTGAGCAACAAGAGAGTATTGACATACTGATTAAGGTTTGCAAACACTTAAATATGTTATCTCAACTGAACTAACACATAAAGAACTCTGAAAACCTTAAATTGATATATATAAATGCTACCATCTTCATTATTATTCTCATTTTATAAATGGGGAAACTGAGGCTGAGAGAGATTAAATGGATAGCCTAGGTTCACAAAGCTGATAAGTGTATGAAGCTGGATTTAAATGTAGATTTTCACGACTATAAGTTCAATACTCTGCTATTAAATAACAAGAAAAATGATATCGATAATAGTAATAGTTGGCATTAATATAGCACTTCAATATTTGCTGTGTTTTACATATATTAGCTCATTTTATCCTCACAACACCCCTGTGCTATTGTTCACCACTATTTTACAGATGAGTAAACTGAGGTTTCGAGAGGTGAAATTACCACCAGGGTTACACAGCTAGGAAGTAATTAAGGTGGGGTTTGAATTCAGGTCTCCCTGACTCCAGGTCCAGAATTCTTTCTACTTTGATACCCATCTTGCTATCCCAGAGCATGCAGAGAAACTAGGGTGAGATTACTTAACTAATCTTCTTATCTTATAAATCTCATTCCAAATGAACTTAATATTAAAAGGTGAATCTTCATTTAATAACTGGAAATCTCCTCCATCCCTTCAGTTACAGCTTTAGGAGGCTTCCATTTATTAAGAAAGTTGACACACTTGAAAGAGTTTGAATCTCTAACCGATTATGGAGGGTTCTTCCATGGTGATTTAATTCCATTTCATTCAATTCAACACACTAATTAAGCCTTGTGTGTGTGGGGGGGTGAAGGTAGTAGTAGTGGCAATGTACCAGACACCACGTGCTAAATGTTAGGGATGAAACAAAACAAACAAACACAAACAGCCTTGTCAGTCAAGGGACTTACATAGTAAGGAATGGCAAGCTAAGAGGTTTGGGTTTTACTGAGCAGGCATTGAGACCCCCTGGGAATTTTGAACAGGGATCATTTCTGTGCATTCAGAAGACTGATGTGGCAGTGTGTAGGTAGATGGGATTAGAAGACCCAAACAGGCAAAGTCCAAAGACTTGTGTCTAAGTCTAGGCTTTGCCACTGGCTGACTTTGTGACTTTTAGAAAAGTTTTACTTCTCTCTGGATCTCAGTCTTCTCATGATCAAAATGAAGGAGTCCAGTTCAGTGATATCTAGGGTACCTACTAACTCCAATAATTTGTGATCTTGAACCCCTAGAAATGCCAGCATGAGAAATTTAGATTAGCTATAAAGAAACATTTTTATGATAACTGTGAAAGGCGGTTAAATAAGGGTGACCGAAAAAGGCTTGTGAATTGTTCTCCCTGGAGATCTCTACAAATAAGATCAGTTTTCATTTGGCTCTGAAGGTTTGAAAATGGCACTGCAGGAAAAGGGGAGAACTTTTCCACATCCCATCCAAAGTCAAAATGCCAAAACTTGGTGATTTCCTTCTCAGACAAAATCGTTAAGAGCTAAAATTATTCTTATTACATGCCAAATGCTGCTGCTCTGTTGATTTTTTTAAAAAGGCTGGATTTCATAAGGCTTGGCTATTATTTATGTTTGGTGTGTTGTACCTGTGACAATCTAAAGAGCAGGCAGACTCTGTATTTTTAGTACCCATTTGCAATATACTTTCAGAAGGTGAAAACATGTTTTGAGATGCCATGGCATAGTGAGTTGTGGGGAACTATACTCTCCTTGAATAGACTAGTTTTTTAGAATTCAATTTTCTTTCCAATTCTGTTTACTCCTGCCCATCACAGGTACTTATCTCTATTCGGGTAAGAGCTCAGTTATATGCACTAGTTCTTTTGACTGTAGGATTTCTTTCTTCTAGCAGCCAAATGAAATTTAGGATTCCATAGATACTGTATGGACAACCTTGCATATGCAATGGGAAACTAGAGATACTTTCAAGGGAGCCAGAGGCACCCAAGGGAAAGGAATTGGGGTTAACAAATTACTGACCTCATTCATCACATCCTGACAACAGCCTGGATAAAGTTTTAAATTTCTTCCGTAAAAGCTGTTTTGCTAAGTTTAAATGCACTAGAACACTGGCACAATTTCTGGCTATTAGTATATTTTTGTGAGTCAGCATTTAAGTTCCTATGGCTTTCCCATATACACCCATATATTTATCAATAATACACACAAAAGCCTAATTGTTATAAGATAAATGGTTAGGCCAAACAAAAACAAAGCATAATAAGCCAAAACAGAAGAATCTTCCCTGGAGATAATACCCAAGACACTATACACATTTTATGAGATGATTTACTTTTCTATACTGTAATTTATTTTAAAAACTAGACTGTCTTTGTCCCAGTTTAAGAAAATAACATACAACTGCTGATTCCACAATTATTCTCCATGAAAAACATATACATAGTTATATACCACCTTACATCTTATAAAGGTGGGGTTTGAACAAGTAAATTAATGAAATCTTCACACCCCATTTAAAGTGTCAGGATGCTACCCTCCATACCATCACTAGGCATAAACACTTCTCTACCCTATTGATCAATCATAGGCCTTTGAATAAGTACAAAAACATCCTTGATCAATTGAAAATATATTTGCATTAACTAAGGAAACTATTAGTTCAGTTAGAAAGGTTCCACAAAGTAGATATGGAGATAGATAGATAGATAGATAGATAGATAGATAGATAGATATACACGCATACATACATACACACATACACACACGCATATGTAATTGGAATTTTTTTGTAGTTACAAAAAAGGAAAATTAAGGAAATAGCCAACAATTGAGGAATGACTGAATATATTGTGGTACATGAATGTAATGGAATATTATTTTTCTGGAAGAAATGAGGAAACATGATTTAAAAGAGGAACGGAAAAGACTATAAGAACTGATGCATATTGAAGAATGTAGAAACATGAAAGCAATCTATACCATAACATCAATATTATAAAAATGAACAATTCTGATGACTTCGTAAACTAACGAATAATGAAATGAGAACCAGGAGCACAATTTGCATAATAACAACTGTAAAAACGGCCAACTTTGAAAGCTGTCAGAACTAAGAACAACACAATAACCATTCATGCTTCCAGATGATAAATGATGAAAAATTATATCCATTTCAGAGAGGTGACTCATTTAGGGCTTAGAATGAGATGTGTATGTTTTATACATAGCCACCAAAAATTGTTTTTCTGGTTTTTTTATTTGTGCTTTTTTCCTTCTTTTTTTAAAGGAGTAGAGGGTAGGAGGGAGAGAAAATAGATTTCTGTTCATTTAAAAAAGTGAGGTGGGGAAGTAAGAAATATAAAATATTGAATATCCTTTCAGACGAGGTCACTACAATATTAGTTTTGCAATTTGTTTACTTGGTTATTACAAAAGACCTCTCAGAAAGTAGAAGTGATTTGTAAATGATTATATTCTTTAAAAAAAAAACACATCAGTAACATGTTAAAATTTTTTAAAAAGTAATTGAAAGGAGGAGAGGAAGAAGGAGAGACCTGGGCCTCTTTTTGATCTTCTGCTCCTCTCCCCTTGACTGTAGGAGGACCTAGTAAACTCTGCCAGTGTGGAATACTTCCCATCTTGCCACTGGTGCCACAATAGTTTCCCTAGGTTAGCTGACAGTTGTGTCTGTATTAGGAGCCAAGGACAGACTGGATGATTCATGGATCCACATAGAGCCTATGCAGGGAAATTGCACCATGCCTAAGGCAAACATTTTAAGAATTGCAGCAAAAGGATTTCCATGAATAGTGTGTTATCATATGGGTCTCAGGCATATTCTACCTTCCCCTGGATTCTATGTTCTTGCGGGAACGTATCATGGACTTTTAGAGGGAGGTTTTAGAACCAACTGGTCTTACTCTAGCATGTTAGTATTAGTAAAAGCCCACTTCTAAAAATCTAATTAAGTCTGGATGACCAATCTACTAACAGTCATGCCCAAAAGTATATAAGTATGGGATCACGAGCATAAGTAAATCACCCCCAAGCTCTCAGGGCTAAACCTAGCCCTGTGTTGTGATATAGTAACTAAGCTCTAGGAACTCAACTCATTAGTGTGCAAAGGAGTTGGGATATCAGTTCCAGAGCATGAATTATACGCATTGTTAATTGGTTCTACAAAAATATGATGAGGAGTTAAATTACAATAGAGAGGGAACATGGATGGTATGGGGGAAATGAATGATGTTGTATAGAAACAATGTAATATATGTTATAAACTGGTGATTGGTCAAACTGTTCAGAAAGGGTTTTATGATTTCACAATTGGGATTGGTTATAATAGATTAATAATGTTACTATAAAATGTCATTAAGAAAAGGTGACCTTATGCAAGGAATACCTGTATATTCAAAGACAAATGATTTTTTGTACTTGTACAGTCTGTGATTTCCAAAATACAAGAAGGTATTTTTATAAAAAACACTTCCATTTACCATATACTAATTGTTGTATATTTATAAAGATTTACATATGGGTACTTATTTAAAGTATGGAATTTGTGCATTCTAAAGTTTACCCCTGAGATTCTCTCAGTACTTGCATTGAAGATTGCAGTCTGATTTTCAAGATCCTAGCCAAGTGAACCCTGCAAGTTGGTGCCTAAGTGTATCTTTTCCATTATTTATGATCTGACAACTTAGGATGGTCTTCTAGTATATTATGTCTTTATTTTTAAAAATGCAGCGACAGAAAGTCTTTCATGCTTACCTAATAGGTAGAATGAGTATGCTTTGGGTAGAAATAGGGTAATAATGGGGAAGTGCTTGGCACACAAAATTTTGTTGCACATCTTTGGGGTAACTCCTGTTTTACAACCTACTTTCCCACATCAGTCTCAAAATACTTTTGTGGACCACTACCGAAGCCAAACATGTGGCTTTGCGGCTAAATCATCCTCTAGGGCTTTGAGGATTAAGCTTAGCTTGCCCCATGAGTCAATAAAGGAGACATAGGCATTCTTCCCTATGTACTGTTGTGCTTGTGCAAGCAAAAAGAAGAGCATTGAACTGAGAATGAAAACCTCTCCTCCACACAGAGTATGGCAGCTGCTTGGGTACCCTACTGTTTCCACTCACCATCCAAATTCATCTCAGCAGAACTATGTTGTGATAAGCACCACTTCAATACCGATAGACTGACTGGATTTCAGTATTGATGTCAGCCTTCCTGCTCTGTTATTTAACATTAGAAATGGAGAAACAACTCTGGGCATTGTGTGTGGATGCTATCTGGGTAATATAATGAAGTAGAATAATTAGTGGAATATAGGTATGTTTTTCAAAAATGATACGTGTTATCAGAGTTGGAGATTTTCTCTACACAGCACTGAAGTATACAGATGAAAAATGAAAAGTACCAACTATCTAGATGTATCTAAAAATCCACTTGTTCAATGTGTTTAGACACCTCATTCCAGTGAGTTAGATGACTTTTTCACTTTTCATTCAGATATGTGGGGGTTGATACTAACACAACCTAAAACTACAATTCAGGATACACTTCGACACACTTTAGGGCAGTAGTTGCCAAATGGCATTTTCATAATTTTATACCATGCAGGGGTAGATAACAACATTTTTTATCCATTTTGACACTTTGGATTTTCATGAATACTTAACATATTTTTAAAAATTAAAACACAATTTTTCAAGGGCATCTTAAAAATGAACATCTGCCCACCTACAATTATGAATACTGACAGTAAATAATCAGGGTCTACAGAAGTAAGTTTAAAAAAAAAAAGGACATGATTTTGTAGGAAATGATGACAGTTCTGAGAGCATAATGTAATCACCCAAAGGCACACTATTGCTTCAGTTATGTCCTCAGATACTTGGACTATGGATTTTTATATTTAAGATATCTTTAACACTAACTGGTTAGTGGATAGGTTATTGGTGTCAGGAATTTCTGTGCCTTTTGTAGCATGTAGAACTACTCTGGCCAAAAAGCTGATCTTCAGGGGTTCAAAATAGTTGACATTCTCCCCTCTCACAGAACTGGGAAACCTTCTGCTTCCTTCCATGAATTTTTCAAATATTTTCAGGTTATCTTTAATCTGCAATCCGATTTTTTTTCAACTTATGGTGAACAGATTTACAGTGGTGATTAACTTCCCTTTAGGGTTGACGCTGTGGGCCTGCCTTATGACGAAGCTGTTTTAGCATTTCACTAATCGAATTTCTTGGGTTGACATCCAATATGGTGAAGTTTAGCCATGGTTAAATGCAGCACAGAAGCATAGAATTTGACTGAGGTCACACTATGAGCATCTGGTCTAATCCATAAACAAAAAGAATCCCTAATATAACATACCTCACAAGTGGTTGAACAGACTCTTATTTAAGATCTCCAAAGGAGGGGAAAATATCACCTCTCAAAGCAGCACATTGTACTTTTGGATAGTCCTAATTATTAGGAGGGGCAGTTAGATAACTCAGTCGATAGAGTCAGGAAGACCTGAGTTCAAATCTGCCCTCAAATACTTACTAGATTGTGACCCTGGGAAAGTCACTTAACCTCAGTTTCTCTTAATCCACTGGAGAAGGAAATGGCAAATGACTCCACTGTCTTTACCTAGAAAACCTCACGTGTAATGTCTATGGGGTCATGAAGAATCGAACACAATTGAACAACAAATAGGAAGTGTTTTTTTTCCTGATATGAACTCTAAAGAGGCCACTTGGTAACTTCCATACAATATTCCTGGTTCTGCCCTCTGAGGCCAAAGAACACAAGTCACCTCCAAATGACAGCTCTTCAAATACCTGAAGACAACAATTATGTGTTCTCATGAAGAAAAGTCTTCCTCCCCCTAGGCTAAACATGCTTATTTCTTTCAACAAATTCTCATATGGCATGGACTGGAGGCCCGTCAACATCCTGATTACCTTCTTCATATACTCTAGATTTTCATGTCTTTCTGCAACAATGGTATCCAGAACTGAACACAAGATACTCTGGATAACAAGGGGATAGTACTGTGGGATTATGACCTCCCTATTCTACTGAATGCTCACTCTACTAGGAACAAGGTATACAAAGATAAAAGGTCTTTTAGTCTTTTCCTCTTTCTTGTTATACACATTTTTGAAAATGCTTTTTACCCTACTCTTTATGTGCAAATTACCATTGCTAGTGTGTTGGAGCCTACTCATACCCATGAGTACTCATACCCACATTCATACCTTTGAGTCGTGTCTCAATTGCTCTTTATGTCACCTAATATATTGGCACATCAAAAATGTACCTTTGGATGACTGCATTCTGTTCTCAGAACTGTCATCACTTCCTTTGAAATCATATTCTTTTGTAAAATTAATTTATTTAATTTTTAGTTTTCAATATTCACTTCTATAAGCTTTTGAGTTTTAAATTTTCTCTCTTCCCTCCCCTTCCAGTTCCCCAAGAAAGCATGCAATCTGATATAGGCTCCTCATATACATTCCTATTAAACATATTTTCACATTAGTCATGTTCTAAAAAAGAATTAGAACCAAGAGGAGGAACTACAAGAAAGAAGAAACAAAACAAAACAGAAGAAAAAAAAGAACAAATATCATGTTTCAATCTGTATTCAGACTCCATAGTTCTTTCTCTGGATGTGGATGGCATTTTCCATCATGAGACTTTTGGAGATTCTTAGATCCTTGCATTGCTGAGAGGAGCTAAATTTATCAAAGTTAGTCATAGCACAATGTGGCTGTTACTGTGCACAACGTTCTCTTGGTTCTGCTCACTTCACTCAGCATCAGTCCATACAAATCTTTCCAGGTTTTTTGGAAGTCTGCTTGCTCATAATTTCTTATAATACAATAGTATTCCATTACATTCATATACCACAACTTGTTCAGTCATTCCCCAATTGATGGGCATCCCCTCAATTTCCAATTCTTTGCCACCACAGAAAGAGCTGCTATAAATATTTTTGTACGTGTGGGTCCTTTTCCCATGAAATCATATTCTTTATGGAGCTATATCTCTCTTACTTAACTTCATGGTTAGAAAAAAAACTTTCTTAAAATAATACTGTGATACAGATCATATAAATATTGTTTATTGGTACTAATAACCACAACATACATTTATACTTTGCTTTAAGTTATTCAAAGTGCTTTTCCCAAAAGATACTGTAAGGTAAGTAGTCAGATTATTAAATCCGTATTATCAATGTACAAACTAGGGCTTCAATATGTGAAGTGACTTGTCCAAACTAACAGGGCTCACAAAAGTGAGATACCTAAGAATTCAATCCATCTTTCCTGACTCCAAGTACAGTCTGCTTTGGTGAGAAAACCTTGTACCTAATTCCCTTCTTTAGCAAGTAACAATATGTTTCTGGCATACATGGAGCTCATGATTAAATTTTTCCATCTATAACTATCCTAATATAGGCTTTTGTACATCCAGTTGTGATTTTATCCGTTTACATATTTACATATGCAATACTAGCAAGCTTGCAGACTCTTTTCTTCATTCAGACTTCCCAAGAATTATCAAAGACATACATGTTTCACTTAAAAAGTTTATAATCCAGCAGTTTAATTTCAGCTTCCAAGTATTTTGAAAACTGTCCCTTAAGATACCATGTCAAACAAGGATTTTGTATTAAGATTTTTTTTTAAATGCAAACTTTGTTTAAGTTGCTACTATTGAAGACTTCAACATTTGACTTGATGAAAGATGACTTGCCAACTGGTCTTAGAACATGAACCTCCATTGTGAATGACTCTATAGTAGATATTGTAATTCAGAATGTGCTGTGAATTAAGCTTACAAAAGCCTCTGAATATATTTTAAAAATTGCATTCTGACCACGTGACAGAAGTGGCTTCCTCTTCCAGTAATAATAGGTTCTGTTCTCCATAAATGTAACTGTCCAGAATTCTCTAACCAAAGCAGATTGTTGCTGCCTTTAACGATATACATATGTAGTACATCAGCTGCATTCCAAAATAAATGTTGAGTTCTCTAGGAAGAAAGCCAAAAAGAAATTCCACAAAACTTAACAGAAGCTCAGTTAAACAAAAACTCTGAGTATTTTCATAAATTGAGGACCATTGAGGAGAAAGATTTTCTAGTTAGAGGATGAAGAAATATCTTTAGCTGATATGTGTACATCACAATAGAGAAATATAATTTACATGCATAGTGTATGTGGTATCAGTAAATTTTATTTATTGAATCATAGCTCTCCAAATTCCAAGGCTAATAAACAAATAAAAATTAAATTTTGAAAGTACTGGTAATATTAAGAAAGGGACATGACGAAAACAACATAAAAGAGGTTGAATAAAGTGGTGATACATGACCAATGCTAAATTATAATTCCTTTTCTAGATTTTGGTTGATTGATGGGTTTTCTGAATGACTAACCAAAAACTTTAGCAAAGGGGATGAAAATAATATTTAACTGCAGAAATTTAGTAGATAAGCAAAGTTTATATAGATTTTATTCTATAATTTAAACACGATTACTTTTAATTGGATATATTTAAACTTATTGTGTTAGTCCATAAAATAAATAGTTAGTTCATCAACACATATCTATATCTATAGATGCATAAACATCTATGAATATACACTATACACATGCATATATACCTGTATGTATACATATATGTACACAACACTAACTCAACCCATATAAATGTGTATATACATGTCTATAACACATGTGTGCATATGTGTATGTGCGCATGTGTATGCATATGCATATGATGAGCTGGGCCAAAATTGGATGGAAACAAAACAAGTAACTGGATATTATTTGGGAAATTGAATTTTTCAATTTTCAATATTTTCAATGATGCTGAGCTGTTCTCTGACAAAGACCTGTATTTTTAACATCCATTTTCCACTGGTGAAAATAAGCAGCTGTCTATTCTGGAATACCACAATCAAATTTGGGATGACACAAAAGGCAGTGGGGATACTACCCACTGGAGATGGGTGTAAGTAGACTGCAATTCAACCACTAATGGTGATATCACTTGAAAAGTGGAGCAAAAATTCCTTCAAGGACATGCATGAAAAGAAAAGGGCAATGATTGTATCATTTATCCTTTTATTACCAGCATCTACTACTGTCAGAATACAGGAGGATCATACAGGATGAAAAGTTATGAATGAGTTGCAACTAGAACCACTGGAGGGAATAATCACATCAATGAGTTCCTAGGACTGGAATTATTTTAGTAGGCTGATAAAAAGAGAATAAATGAAAAACCTTCTTCTGTGTCACAGCTATTCAAATACTTGAAAATAGCTATTATAGCCTCTCTTGAGATTCTTATCATGGTCCTATCCTCAGCTCAAGGAGATTTTGTGTGGCATAGTAGGAACAGCTGTAGACTGTGTGTCAAAAGGCTTGCCAATCCTTAACTGAGTTACCTTGGGCAATTCACTTATGCTTTCATGGCTTCAGTTTTCTTCTTGGATAAAAAGAGGGTGCTGATCTAGATTATCTTGAAGATCTCTTCTGCATTAGTGAATGTGTGAATAAATAGACTTCATCTAGTGATAATATTAATGGTAACAGCTAACATTTACATAAGGCTTTAAAGGTTTGCAAAACACTTTACTGATATTATTTCACTTATCCTCATCACATGCCTGGTAGATATTATTACCCCCATTTCACAGATGAAGAAACTGAAATAGACAGAAATTAAATGACTTGCTCAAGGTTATACAACTCTAAATTACTAATGAGTAAAGCACTTATTAAGCATTAATATTTGCAAAGAGCTAGAGATACAAACAGAATACAAGAAAGGCTTTGCTCTCAAAGAGGTCAGATTCCAGTAACAAATATGTGAGGTTTCAGCTGCAAGTCATATAGAAAGGTCCCACGATCCTTAGGGTGAAGTGGAAAAGCAGAAAGTAAAGCCTTTTCTTTGCTGGCATTTCCACCAATAAAATCATGTCAATTTCTGATGTTGGATCAATTGACAGGGCCAAGGATTTTGGTGGTAAGAGCTTTTCTTTCTAGGTTTTCCATAGTTGTGACTGTAACACTCGCACAAACAGTTGCGAGGTTGCATCTTCAAGGAGGTTGCTTCCCAGGATGATGACCCAAGGGTACTGGTACAGAAGCACTGCCATTAGGTTCAGGTTCTTGGGTTCATGGTCCTGAGCTGTCTCCATGAAAGTCTTAGGGAAATGGTGGTTAAGTTGTCAGTGGTGGTCTGGTTTGCCTGGCACATACTGCTTACATACTGCTTTCCATATCTCCCTCTAAGTGCCTTCCTGATGGAACTAAGCTGGTTTGCCTATGCAGAGTGTGGCAACAGGGTGGTAGTTGGTGGCAGTGGCTGGCCCCTTCTCCACAAGAACTTCTCCAGATGATGACTACTAGGGCTAGGCTGAAAGCAGCTTCTCCCAGGGGATGCTGTATTCTTAGGACTCCTGAGCCTATTCCCTTATTCTGGCCAGTTAGTTAGCAGCTACTGCTACTGGTGATGAAGAAGGTAGGTCTCCTCTCTACAGTTAATTCTTCCTTCAATAATGTGCCTGGAGGCTGGTAACAATACAACGAGTAACTGTATGGGACCAGATTTGAACTCAGATTTTCCTGACTCCAAGTCTAGCACACTATCCTCTACTCCACCTAGCTGTCTTAATCACTACTTACTATAACCTTGATCTGGTCCCCCAACCTCCCTCATCTTAAATACAAAATGTTCCATTTAAATAATCCTACATTCTACATTATGTCTTGAATTCAAATCCCCCCAGTCCTAATATATAGTTCTAAAATTTAAGGCCAGACAAGCCATTCCAAACAGTTTTCCTAAGTCACCAACATTTTCTCTAAAATACAGCCACAAATGATCTATTCAAATAATTTAGGATATTAAAGCTTAAGGAATTGTTTTGGTTTGTTTTTAAATCATAAGATTGGGAAAGCCCTAGAAGTCATGTAATCTAATTCTTACCTCTCTTTTTCAATGTTCTTTTCAATCAGATTTCTTAGCTTTTGGGTCAGTAAAATGTTCTATGCTCTTCACTCTGATCCTAATGTACCCTATATTGCACAAGAAACCTCAAACAGTCTCCCCTAACAGGGTTGAAATTCAATGGCCAAGCTTACCCTGATTACAGAATATTTCTTTACTTGTCCTGCTCTATAGTTTGGCTTGCTGTATTTTTCTTTGGGAAAGACATGCTCCAACAATCATATCTGTTAGTTCCAGTGAGAAGTAAGCTCCTTGAGGATAGGTTTGTCTTTATATTCCCAGGGCAGAGAAGAGTCCCACGTACCCATTAGTTGCTGAATTGAATTACATGTATCTCACAGAAGTGCACACACATATTCCCTTTACTGGTTGAGGAGACTTGTAGCAAAGACCTGAGGACACCTATTTTGCAAACTGTCTTTGACATAAACCTCCCGGAAACTGTTTTCTAAGGACAGTACATCTTCCCCCTGAAAAAAATCCAAGGAATTTTTTGAAATAAAGTTTTCAAACACAGATATGAGGGTAGCTTTTCCACTAGCAATAAAGGGAACCTGTTCCCACCATCCTGGTAGGTGGATGAAAGTAGTGTCATCTTCCCTTCTGAGATCTCATCTCCTATATGGTCTCTCTTGATATTTCTATTGGGTAAAATTCATGACAGCTGTCATACCATTTTGATAAATTGATAATATAATCTTTTTCCAGGAAGCATTTGTTTTATTTTATTCTATAAATGCTCAAATCGTGAAGACAGAATTTCATGGAACCAATTATTTCACACAAAATCTCCCTCCTTTTTTTTTAAATAATTCCTGTCTGCATTGAATGATCAAGTAATTCACTGAGACAGTATAGCTTCTGAACAGAGAATTTAGTAGTCTCTTAAAGTTAGTCTTGTAGTCAAAGAAATCCAAAGACCAAATCTTCATGGCCTCATTAATATAATAAAGAATAAAAGAGTCAATAGGTCCCTAGAATAATTGAATATGTTTTAGTGGGAGTGTCAAATACACTTACACTGACATGGCATTAACTCTGTGTTTTAGCATAAATGCCATCGTAATGTCAAGGAGGTCTTCATAATTTCCACTCTTACTTTTCTTTTCAAGTACAAGGGTTTTTTCTCATCATGAGAACAGTAAAAACCTGATTTGTTCCTGGCACCATCACAGCCAATTGTATAGGACACTGGTGATCCAGTTAACCTCGCATTAAAACTCAAATGATAACACCTTTCACTTGCAGTCTAAGGCTTAATTAATACTTTAATTAAACTGTTTAAGGTGGTATTGTCATTAGAATTAAGTTAAACCTTATTCTGTAAGAGTAGCTTTTTAAAAAGTTAGAATCATCCTCAAGTCCCAGGGTGCTATTGAACTGGAAATTTCAAAGTTCGGCTAAGTGGTCAAACATATAAAAAAAACCACGTAGCTCAACAGAACATCTCCAAGTGTTTTTCCCAGCTACATTCTTTTTGCCTTTTTCATATCCTAAATACTTCCATGACATCATTTATGGAACATATTTCAATCCATTGATGACACCACATCACAATCTGCCAAGATAAAGTGACTAAAGTGCATTGTTGGACAGTTTACAAGAGACATGCAGCCTCTTTTTTAATGCTGGAAAATGCTTCATATGTGTCTATATTAATAAAAAACCACAATGTGTAAACTGAGCACTTTGAAGCTGGGGCTACTGAGTCAATCATTTTGGCTAAATTCTATCACACAACTGGAAAATTCATCTCAGTACCTTATTTAATACCCCAGTGAAACGGCTGATGTTTATATTTCTATAGACAGTCATAGATAGCTTGGCTTGGTGTGAGCTTTCTCCCATTCTTTCACAGTGTTGGTAGAAAAGTGCTGCCCCATTTCTGTTTAAGTAAATTTGACAGCTAGAGGCTTTCCCTACATTCTTACAAATCAAAACCCTGCAATCCTCCTCAAGGCATCACTTTCCTAAACACCCCCGTGAGAACTGATATTTCGCAAACTCTAGAGCGATTGCATTAAATGGGAATCCAGCTTTGTTCTTACGTAGAAAGGTCTTGCTGGTTTTTAAAAGGAGTTTTACCAATTTTTCAACTAAGCAAATCACAGACTACAAGAATATAACAGCTGTCTTCTGGCACGTGAATACTGGAGTGAATTTCCTGGTGTGAATCATCATCATAATAATAATTGACAAGAGCTTTTCTTATAACAGACCTGTCAACTAGAGAATATAAGCATTATTGTCTCCATTTTAGAGATAACGAAACTAAGGCTATGAAAATTGTTAAGTGACTTCCCTGTGATCACTATGGTCAGTCAATTAATTAATCAATAAACATTTATTAGGTGAAGGGATTTACCTATATTCACCATGGCAATTAATCAACAAATAAGCATTTATTAAACACTTACTATGTGTCAGTCACAGTGCTAGTCTCTGGTGATATAAAGAGACAGAGTGAATGGATTCATACTCTCAATTCATACATTTCTGGGCAGAATTCAGAGACCTATGCTGCTTGACTCCAGACCCAGAACTTCTACCATAAAATATTACTGGCCTTGCGTTTTTGTAATTCTACCACACTTTTTTTTAAACCACCTACTTTTACTTTCCTTTTTATTCTAAATTTTAGCAGATGGATAGATGCTTTAGCTTGCTGACAAAGTAAGTAGGCTTCAAGTACAGAGACGAGGAAAAATAAATGGCTATGGTATCTGTAGATAATTCAAATCGAGAACAGATCATCACTTAATTACCAGTTTCTAATTACAAATCCAGAAGTACTAAGAGCTGGGAAATTAATGATGTACCCTATAGTATAAATACACCCAAGACAGGATTTGCTTCAGAAAGTAAAAGGTGATTTATAGAATATGAAGATATTAATTCAACTGAATAAGAAAAAAAACATCAAAGTCAACTTTATAATGAATGATATTCAAGTTTGGGAGGCCCACCAAAGTTGTATTAACATAGAAATGGTTAATTTCATCTAATTACCCCAAACAGATTCCCTTCAATGTTTATTGTTTTGTTTTTTGTTTTGTTTTTACACACACAAGTTATTATTGGTATTCTTTTAGTTAGAAGTCATTTTGGTGCATAACTAAATATGTAACATTTGATTCAAAATATTCATTTAGTGCATTTCCAACTATTTATTATTTTTCTAAATCAGTTTCCATCATTTTAAATTTACTTAAAAGATAGGTTGGCTTCTTCTCAACTTGCAAAGAACACATGTGATGATATGATGTCATAACATTTCATTTCAGTCTTTTTGGGAACAATTAAAAAAGAGAGAGACTGTTCAGTTAAAATGTATCATCATTTTCTAAGACTATGTTTTTCCATTGAATGTTATAAGTGGAAGGAATCTTAGGGATGATCTAGTTCAGATCCTTACCCCATTTTTTTTAAGTTGAGAAAACAGAGACCATGGGAACTTAGGAGACTTTCCCATGGTCAGATAAGTCACCAGAGTCAGAATTTAAACTCAGTTAATTTGAATCCAGGTCAAGTGAATTTTTTGCTATTCCACACAGCCTCCAAGGACCATCCTACAAACACCCAGTACCTACTTGGCATTTTCATTTCTGTCCAGTAGCTAGATATAATTTTCAAAACTTTGAACGGAAAGAACACAAAATTATTTCTACTTTGCATTGTAGTGACTGATGTGATGGGGAAAGGAAGAAAGACCTGTTAAAAATATTTAAGGATGACAGATTTCTAATTAAAGCATTATCTTAAAAACTTTCAAATGGAATGCCACGTCATTATTCTAGGCTTTGGAGTGGGTAGTAAAGGAGGTGGGGGTGGCAGCATATTTTTTAATATGGCTCTAACTGGTCATTTGTTTCAAATTCTGGGGAGAATGCTGACAAGAGATGCCAGTTACCCACTAGGTTCTCCCTAGGGGAGCCTTAGAGGCCATCTAAACTGCCCCGCTCCCTCCCTAATTTTACAATTAGGAAACTTAGGCCCAGTGATATTAAATGACTAATTCAAGGTCACATGCTATGCTTCTACCTTACTTTTCAGGAAGCGTATGCTTCTTCATCTCTAACTGTGAACCCTTTCCCCCTAAGAATACACATGCAGAACCACAGTCATAGAAGAGAATCAAAGAATATTAGAGTTACAAGACTCTTGGAAGCCACCTAATCTAAACCTTTAATTTTTACAGAGGAGAAAACTGAGACCCAGTGAACTTAAATGACTTTGCTCAAGGTCATGCGTGTAGTTTATAGGAGAGGGGAGGCATGAGTTTATTGACTCTATGTCTCCTTGCATAAGCATGACTGAGGAGAAGTTTACCATGGTGGAGTTTATACCCTTAAAATAGCTGTTCTCCCATGAAGATCAGACAGAAAAATAAGATTCAGTTTAATTTTCCCCTTCCAACTCTGTAGGGGAGAACACTACGTCCTTCAGAACCCACAAAACAGACTCGACCCTTTAATGGTTATTCATTTCTATGTTGAATAGAATTTTCCCACTCCATATAAGCCTTTAGAGTGCTTTTCTATACATATTTATATCTCACTCTTTTCCTGTGTATGGGTTAGAGATTATAATAATTGTGTATTTTAAAAATTTCCTCCCTGCATCCTTACCCTAGTTCCACTGGCTCTTCATCTCACTTTGTGTATGCATTTGTGAGAAAACAGACTTAGTTGTTCTTCTCCGAAGATCTCCAAAACCTTTAGAAAAACGAGGAATTTTTGCCAGAGTAGCAGGGATTTAAACTGTTCTGTGGGAAAATGCCTATGCCTCTCAAACAAAGGGAAAACAAGAGACTGGACTTAGGTGTACAAAAATAAAGTCAGCTGGTGTTTATCATGAAAGAAAATAACCTAATTTAATAATGGATGATATTCATTCTATCTCATTCAGAAGAGGCAATATAGCATAATGGATAAGAGCACTGGCTTTGGAATCATGAAAACCTGAATTCCCTTCATTTCTTACACATAATGACTGTTTGACCCTAGGAAAGTCATTTAACTCTCATTGGTCCCAAGTAACTCTGCAGAGCAGGCACCCATCTGCACTGATAGCCCATATTTCTCAGCAGAGTTAACTAACTGGATCACAGATTCTGTACCAAAATAACGTTATTGACATTGATACAGTGATCTGAAGTTGTCATTGCTGGTTTTAAAAGCGTAGTATTGGTTGTGGTTTTTAGGAGACCATGGTGCAGACAGGAATTATTAAGTTTATTCTTATAGCAAAATTACGTTATATATCTGTGCTATTTAACGGTCTCACTCACATTGTGATAGAAAGCACCCTGTCCTTACAGACGGCACACTTGTATTAAAAATCCTCCCTCTCTATTTGCTGTCTATGTGGCTTTTCTTAATCTAAAATATGGGAATGATAATACTACCACCCACCCAGCATTACAGAAATGACTGAGTGAAATAACATATAAAATGCATTGTAAGCTATGAAGCACTACATACATTTGTGATATTGCTGTTTGGTGGAATAAATTTCCTCCTGTTTCATCACCACAGAATCTTGACTCTATTGACATGTCTATTAATAACTAATTATTATTTATACAATACTTGAACTAAAAAGCTCTGAGGAGTTAAAGATGACTTAGTGCTTAACATCAGTTAGTTAAAACATTGAGATTAGTTCATTCTCACCACACAGAATAGATCATGTTCAGCTTTCATTCTTGTTGTCATCCTCATCTCATTCACTGTCACCTTATATGCCCAAATCATTGCCCAATTAAATTATTTCTACCTTCACAACATCTCTTTGATACATCTCCTCCTCTCCAGTCACTCAGAGGCCAGTACTAGCTCAAGGCTTCATCACCTCAAACTGGCCATCATAGCTTTCTGCTTCAAGCCTCTCCACACTCTCTATCCTCCACTTAGCTACCAAGGGGATTTTTCAGAAATCTAGGTCTAGATATGTGGCACCCCCCACCCCCTGCCACAGGCTTCAGAGACTCCCCTTGTCTACAAGATCAAATATAACCCACTGCCCCTTCCCCAGGATCAAATACAATCCCCTCCACCTTTAAAGCTCTTCATAACCTGGTCCCTTTCGACCTTTTTAGACTTCTTACACTTTACTCCTCTCCTCATACTCTCAAATCCAACTACATTGGCCTAGCTTCTGCTCCCCACACAGGACAGCCTATCAACATTTCTTCTCCTATGAATGTTTCTTTGAACTGGCTATCTTGCTGTTCTTTCTCCCCACCTCTATTGGCTTCCCTGGACTCCTTCTGCTAGAGGCCTTTCCCTATTATGCTTAGTTACATGTATGTTGTGTCACATTTAGATTGTATGCTCTTTGTAGTCAGAGATTGTTTTTTTCCCTTTCTTTGAATCCTTAACATTTATATCAATTCCTGGCACGTAGTAAGCACATCATAAATGCCTGTTGACTTGCTGACTCAAACCATCATTAGGAAAGTCGAGTTAGTCATTTCTATGTCTCCAAATGCAAACTACATTTGTGGTTTCTTGAAGCAAGAAGAGGAGAGTTCCAGTAAAAACGCCACATTTTTTGTGAAATATACATGTAATGTGAATGCACAGTACCACTAGAGATCTTTGCTGGGAGAAGTCTGATGTAATATTTTCAAGAAATGATCTGGAAGAAAGAATACATAGCAAAATGCCCACGTTTGCAAATGAAATGTTTTTTTAATAATAAAATTGTTCCAAAGGGGATACACTGCAGAAATTTCATAATCTTGTTTAAGTAGAGAAAAATGGCAAGAATGATGATGGTGATGATGATAACTGGCAACTAGGTCATCTATTTTGCACAGTTTATCTCATTAGAACCCCACAACAATCCTGACACAATGAAACAATTGGTATTATTGATCTGATTTAAGAGGAGGAAAATAAAACTCATACTGTGTACATGAGTTTTCCATGGTCACACAGCTAGCATTAATTCAATTAAATTTAATAAATATATGCCTATTAATCACAGACTCTTTACCAGTTACTGTATTAGGTATTAGAATAGAAATGAAAAAAAAGATAGTCTCTGGTCCCAAGGAGCTTACATTTTACTGTATTTAAACTCAGAACTTCCTAAATACAAGTCTAGCAACTCTATCTATTGTGGGGGAAAAACAACCCAAAATGTGCTTACAGGGTAGGAAAGGATGTGAGATATCAAACACAACGAGAAAGTGGTAATCATGAAAGATTTTCCTGAAGACATCAGCCAAATGAAGACGCTCCTGAGTAATATCCACAGTAACTCAAAAGAGCTTGACTTAATTATCTATATGAGACAAAAAAAAATGCAGATAAAGATTGCCAACTTTCCAGAGTACACTATTAAGGTACATGGACAATTTCTAGAGCTTGACTACCAGTACACATATCTCGGACATCTATAGCTAATGAACAGTAGACTTGGTTCACAATGGAAGGGGGGTAGGTTAGTGGACTGATTTGACTTTGTGAAGCAGAGAATATTTAATATCTCCCAAGTTTCTCCCAGAAACAAAGGCCTGGCTTTTTAACACTAACGTTCTTGCTGTAATGCTATATGGTTATGAGGTATAAGGTTTCATAGTCTTTGAAGAATTACAATTGTGAATCATCTAAAGGGCAATGAAGAGGTGTGTAGTAGATATAAATAAGCTTTAAAAATTCCATCACTGAAGAAGGAGAAGCATAAAACATATCATCAGAGATGTAAATCAAAGAAGGAAGTAGGGTGGTCATAGAGTGAGAATAAGAGATAACCAGTGGACAGCCTGCAACTCATGTCTATGAACATCAAAAGACACACAGAAAGCCCTTGGCATATTTGGTAAACTCCTGTGAAAGATTTATGAGGGAAATGAGGCCAGGAATTGGTCAGGGTAAGAATGTGTGGAGAGGTAGTTATCACACATAGGATATTCATTGGAGGCATTGTCCAGATATATGAAAGAAGACAGAATCACAGAAGTATCAAAGAAGTATTTTACACAATTAAAAACAGATAGTAAGATGCAGAGGTGTGGTATCAATTCTAAAAGATTGTCATAGGATTGGTTCTTGCCTGAAGTTGGAAGCTAGATGGGACTGTCCCTAATGTCCATATCTAAAATTTACTTTTTAAATTTAAATTTTACTTTCTCTAAAAGTTCACTTTTACTAGAATTAAAAATGTCTAATGTTTTGAACTTCTGGAGTTTAATTTCTTCCTGTGTATCAAGCTTGAAGTTAGCAAGTTCAAAATGGAATGGGTGAAGATGCTTTTGATCAGCAAACATGAGGTTTTCCCTCAGCTTTCCATATTGTCCCTAACTTGTATGAATTCCTTCACAATAATTCAAAGGCAATGTAGTCCTTGAAGATGCTGAAACTCTTTCCAAAGAGATAAAGCTTCATTAAATGTCTTCTCCCGATGTTCTGTTTCTATTATCCTTAGAGTAATGAGTTTTCTGTTTTCTGTCCCTAACCTTTCACGGTCTACTACAGTTTTATTCAGTTTCCAGTTGAGAAACTAATCAGTAGAGCACTAACAAGTAAGTAAAACTGTCAGGAGCTCCTGAGCAAACCTGGGAAATGTACCACATAAGAATAAGAGCTTGGCATGACCTGTATTTTCGTCTGTCTTAATGAGTATTAACTGTAATAACAGAAAACAGTAGCCTACAGTGCTCTCTTTAATAAGGCATTATATCAAAGATTCAGTGATTAATTCCATCCAATTCAAGAAGCATTATTAAACACTTACTAGGTGTAGACACTGAGGATACAGACAAGAGTTAAAATAGTCCTTCCCCTGAAGAAGCTTCCAGTCTTCTGGGGGAGAAATGGTGTCAAAATATATAAATAAATATTGTATATGTGTGTATATGTAGATACCTACATATATGCTCATATATACATATTTATGTATGCATGCATGTATGTATGCATGATACTTTGTGAAGTAGGATCAGGAGTGCCCACAATTGGAGGAGGAGAGAGAATCAGAAAAGGCTTCATGTCAGAGATAGTACTAGAGCTGAGTTTTAAATAGAAGTAGGAATTCCAAAAGGTGGAGCTGAGGTGGGACAAAATTCCAGACAAGGGAAACAGATTATGCAAAGTCACATTAAGGAAAGAATTGTTACCCACTCCTCCCTGTATCAGTTTATTCTCTGACAAGAATAATTTTTTGATTAGTTCATATGACATATCTTTATTTTACTAAACAGCGCAGGAAACTAAGGTTTACTACCAGTTACTTTGGAATCTAAGTCATGATGTCATTGATGGTTCTACATAGAAACACACTTCTTCCTTGTTCTCATTTATGACCAATGTTTTATATTTGAGGTATACGTGGCCAGTACTAAGAGTATGATGTATAGCTAAGCAATAAGTTTTCTTAAGCTAACAGAAGTCTGAACAGAAATCAAACCCTTGACCTTGGCCCCTTATCAAGATGTTCTAACAGAACAAAGCTAATCAAACTAGACAGAACTTGTGACAACTTTAACTCAAATGCTTGGGTACAGCTTATGTGCTGGAAGAATTATAATCAATGATGAGTGTATCTGCATGTAGATGGCTGATGAGATTAAAATGTGGCTAGTTTGATGAAAACAATCCCCTATCATGAGTGCAAGCACAGGATCCCACTGAGCAATCTCCTTGCCACCACATTAGGAACTATTTTAAATATTTCCAAGCTACAAACTTGTTCAGTGTTTTCTATATTTGGAAGCCTAGAAACTTTAGTCAATCAAGGACATGAATGAATCAATGGATGAATGGGGGAGGGGGGAAGTGTTTATCTCTTAATATGTGCCAAACTTTGTGAAGTCTCTTGCAACAGTAATCTATCCAACAATGGAAACTGGTGACTTAAGAGAGAAGTTCGCTGTCACTAAAGTTATCCAAGCAAAGTTGGGATGACTCTTTAGAAAGGATTCTTGTAATGTTCGGGAAGTTTAGTGAAAGTATGTCTTAAGTTCATTCTAACTGAGATTCAGTCTATTATATCATTAAAACAAAGAAATATGCCTAGCACAATAAAGAGAGCAAATTACAAAAGTTGAATAAGATCCATATAGATCCCCACCCAGAAAAAACAAATCTGAATGTTCCAGAATCATGCTGTAATACTGGTAGCACATACATTTGGGTCATTGCTCCATGAAGGAATACTTGGATCAAAACTATTCACTCTAGTAATCTATCTTACCATAAAATAAATTCTCCAGTGATTCTCTCATACATATTTTCCCGGCAATACACAGTAAGAGTCATGCTAAGCTCAAAACTCTAGCCATGAGATCACTGGGAAAGAACAGGATATATATTTTTTCCCTCCTTAAAAACAAGAAGAGTTGTTTCTCTTTTCTGGATTTTATCTTCTATAGGACTAGCAGAGCCTACGTGATAGAGTTTGAAGGCCAATAGGAAGGATCTTAGTCTAAAAAACTGACCCACCTACTTGATCTGATTACTAATTAATGGATGTATAGAATAAGTTTAGACAAAAACCCTTTAATTTCACAATTGTAAACAAAAACTGAAACCATCCCTGGGAGATGTAGTAGTGACTTAAATTCACAGCAAAGTAGAAATTATTTTCCAGATAACTGAGATATTTTTCTAGTGTAGAAGTGAGAGTAGAGAAGCATCAGGTCCTTGAGAGGGGTTACTTCATGACAGAAGGGCAAGGGCACCAAAAACTGTTTCTAAAAGAACAGATGATACATTTCACCATTTGAATTAAGGTTGGACTTACTCTCTTCTTTCCCAGCAATTACAGACTTGATAATTATAATTAACTTTAAAACTGTCTATATTTCATGTTTTGCAACAGCTTGTTAAAATATTCTTTCAAAAATAAAATAAAATAAAAACCAAAATTCCTGCTTGGCAAGCCATCACCAGACTCTCTGCCCAGCTTGGCAGGAGCTATTCTTGCTACTATTGCTAAGGGAGGTTGGAGGAGAACCCTCTTTGCCAATACAGGCAATGATAACCAGAATCTGTCCAGATTATAGGTAAATTGGAGAAAGGTAGAACGACATAAGGGGAAAAAAATACCTTAGTGTTAAAAGACCTGAGTTTGAATTCTGCCTGACATGTGCAAGCCATGTAACTAAGAGGAAGTCACTTTGACTCTGGGTCTCATTCTCTTGTCCACAGATTGAAAAGATTCAAAGTGATGGTTATTACTAAGGTCCTTTCCAATGCAACCATTCTATAATTAAAAAAACAAGAGAACAACAACAACTTATCTCTAGGGATAAATGCCAATAACACCAGAAATCAGTGGTAGTACACTATAAAACAAAGGCTGCATCATTTTTATATGTATTCTACTTTATGAAGAGGTGGGGTCCATGGCAAATAGTATATCCTGATTCTCCTTTATTTCTTTGGTGCAATAAAACATTATGAATTTCTTAGACTTCAACATAATTATGTGCGGCACATTTCATAATTGCTTGTACTTCTTGGCAGGCTGGTTGAGCCCCCAGTTCCCTTAAATCTTTGAAAGTAATTGCTGACTTCAGTAAAACTTATTAGTGAAAGCAGAGTTGCACAACAATAAGTCTCCTGCCACTGGCTTTTGCCAAACTAATTCACATAAATGGTGTGATGTGGAGCTCTTGGAATGTCTCTTGCCTTCCTTCACAGCTCTTCGATGGAAAAGGTGCATTGTTTCAAGGGAAAATGGAAAGGAAAGGCACATGGGTGCGACCAGAAGAACAGATCTAATAGACTCTGACTTATGATCCTATATCCAGCATAAAATACAGTTGGAAACATTTCTTCCCTGAGAAATACTGCGATGAGCAGTATAATCTTTTATGCAGCTATAAGTAAGCGATCAGGCTCTGAAAGACATGGTACTTTGCAATGAGTATAGTACGCCTTGTGTGGCATATCAAGGCAGAAAGTCCAAAGTCAACTTTTTTTTTAATCACCTAAGAAGTACGATTATCAAACTGAAATGCCTCATCAGTATGACATTGTACGGTTTGAATTTAACTAAGGAAATTCCCTTGAAATAAGGAAAATATTCAGGTTCCATTAAACTTCTTGGGTGGTTATTACTTTGTAGACAAAAATGGAAGCAGTCCAGCGCTACCCAGATTAGTGAAGTCATTTTGCACTATTTAAGACATTGTGGTACTCTCAACAAGGGGGGCATTCAAAAGATGCAGGATGCTGAGCTTTCCAAAAATCCACTAAGAAAGCCAATGTGTTTCCTTTTTCATTGACAATCTAGACATATCATCCCATGTCATAGCTTACAGGGAAAGTGCATCTGAGTGTATTTTCTTTTCTTTTCTTCCTTTCTTTCTTTTTTGGTAAGAATCATATTATCATACAACTACAAAACTGCATCAAAATATTTAGATGTAAGCTACAGAATTTTTAATGATACATATTTCCCTTTGGGCTTTCACATAGTGATGAAACTTCAGCATTGTGCATTTAAAAAGTATTCCTTCCTTCCACTTAAATTTTTTTTTCATAAAGCCTACAGAAAGTTACTTGAATTAGCAGTGTCTCAAAGGTTAAAACAATAAAAAAAAAACCTAGGACAAGCAAAAATCTCATTAAGTATTTCCAGGGTTTGTTGTTATTTTTTTTTTTTTAATGAAAGCAATTCACAGTGAGTTTGCATATATTTTATGTTGAAAATATATTTCAAATGTCAAAAATATTAAACGCCTAAATCTCATCTAACAAAATTCCAAATAGTGTCAGCTGTCTTTGGATGAAGTCAGACATAAAATAATAACTTCCCTTTGGTTGCACCTGTACTCTATTTCCAAGGTACATCTGTCATTTTATTTTAACAGACTCTAACAAGATCCTTTAATCACCATCTGTGTCTCTTCCTTGCATGCATTTTAGGCTTTATAGTTACCAAGATGATTCAAAGTTAGGGCTGAACTTGATTAAATTTGACAACAACAATATAAATGTATACAATAATATGGAAAGACAAGTAACATTTCAATAATAAAGTCTATTTGGTAATAAATCAGTCATGACTGAAGGTGTTAGCTGCATTCTACATATTCAACTGCATATCAAAATAACTTGGTAAGAATGATTTAAGTTCTTTCTTTGGGGAGATAATCATTACTTACTGATTCCAAAAAGAACTGTATATATTTAGAATGAAACTGCATTGTGTTTTTACAATAAAATTGTTATTCATTTTATGAACTGTTATTAAACTTAAATCCAAAATTGTCTTCTGTTCATAAAGTAGAACTATATTCCAAAACACATGCCCTTCAATAATCCGTAAGCATAAGTTTTGTTTTTTTTTTTTACATAGTTAAAATGTGAGCAAAGATTCACCGGGATGTGAGTTTATCCGGAGCATAGATTAAGCCTTTTCTCTGCTTTTCTGCTACATAACACCTAATTCCATCATTTACACTAGTGGTAAGTAAATGTTAAATAATTTTAAAGGCATCCTGTTGTTTCACAGAACTAAAACTCTAACTTTATTCTGATAAAGTTGCTGATGACGAAAGGATTGAAGAGAAGACTTACAAGAGACTGTACAGGAGTGTTCCTGAGTCCACCCAAATGTCTGAAGCTGATTGTTAAATTTCCAGGGTGAGCATTTTAAGCCTCTGATATCGACAAAGACTACAAAGCAGGGCTTGATTTATTATGTTGATTATCTACACTTATGTAAGTGATGGAAAAATGTTAATAATGCACTTTAACCTTAAAAATGTATGATGTATGCTCAATACTTTGCACCTACCCTTTGATCCAATGATAAAACTAGTAAGAATAGAAGAGGCCGAAGACAAGAGGGAAACGGTCCATAGGACATATTGTGCCTTAGACTTGAATTCCCAGGCCTTTCAACTGGTCTACCTTGGGACAATCACATAGCATTAGCAGCAGCTAGTTGGCATCATGGAAATAGTGATGGTGCCCTAGACAGAACAACCAGGATTCAAATGGTCCCAGAGGCTTTAGGATGTGCCTTGTATGGGATGAAGTAGCTCTAGAGTTGAGCCTTGAAGGAAAGCTAGGGATTCTAAGAGGCAGAAGTGAGAAGGGAGTGCATTCCTGGCATAGGGAATAGTCTATGCAAGTCTAGGCAAGGAAATGGGAGTTGGAAAGCCATATGCAAGGAAGAAGAGTAAGTAGAGAAGTTTTGACAGAACAGAGATTGGATAAAGGAGAAGAAGATGAAATAAGTCTGGGAAGATAAATGAGAACTACATTGTGAAGAATTTAAAATGCCAAATAGATAATTTAAATTTAAATTTAATTTAAATTTTAAAATTTAATTAATTTTTTCCAAAGCCTGTGAAGCAAGTAGGACAAGTGTTATCATTAGAGTACAAAAATTAAATGTAACCAGGGAGGAAAAAACAAACAAATTCGCATTGACACCTGCATTGAATGTTTCAGAACTTAAGGGGTTAAAGCATTTGTTTACCAGCTTAATTAGCAATTTTAGTGTGTACAATAGCTAATTCAAGTTATTACGAGAACATGGAACTTTTAAAAATTTATATTTTAAATTACCTTTTTACATTCATAAAAAAAAAATGAATGAGCACCATTCCTACAACAATTTAGAATTATGGACCTTTGAAAGGGACTGAATTAACTCTCTCTTAAAGGTCCTGTGACATTGAGTTGCCCCCTACTACTGTATAAATCAAGCCATCAGTTGAAGAGTTCAAAATCATATTTTAAATCCCTAAGTGGAGCAGAAGTCCTGAATACTTATAAAATCGACTAGCTATTCAGGCCTGTTCAATTCCCTACTTGTTCTAATTCACTTATATGTGAACAGATTTGAGAAAGGTTTTGGCTCCTTCTTCTCCCCAACCCTAGCATCCTGGTTCCTCAGTCATGGGACAAATTTGTGGGTTTTCTTCTCTCTTCTTTAGCATAAAAGATATTTGAGGGTGGAGGGCCAACAAAATGTAGTTTGCTGCAAGAATTTAGTTCTTAAGTGAGCTATGTTTCTTGAACCTGACTTTTGAAATATACTGAAAAATGATGCATATATGTTATAAATCTCAACTATAACCAAATATTTTCCTTTCTTATGCAAATTTGGTAAACAACAAGTTCTTACAAATATGACACATGAGAACATATTAGCCATGTGGTTCAGCAAATGTGTAAGAAAAACTTGCCAAATTGCATATTTGCAAAGGAAATGAGCTTAGCAGCCATCACTTTTTTATTGGCTTCTAGAAAAGTGTCAATGGAAAGTTTATTTCACTCAAATAAAATCTCCCCACCTAAAATGGCACACCTACTTTTTCAAAGGAATCCTGGAAGTTTGAAAGGGGAGATACATCTATAGATCTTTAGCCATTAATCAAAATTTCCAATTAGTTCACAGTAATGAGAATGAGAAGGTAACAGAAACTCTTCTATAGCTCAGTCTTCCACCGTTACCTAGGGGAATTCAGAGGGTGAGGGACTTACCCATGGTCACACAGTTTGTATCCTTAAGAAGCAGGAGTTAAACTTACATCGTCTTAGCTCCAATGATAACTCTTTATCCACTATACCATACTGGATATCTTCTCATAATAGGACACAACTGAGCAGCCTGGGAGCTATAGAAGAACAGGAAAATTGTGGTGTGCTGTTCTTTTTCCATGGATATTTTAAGGAGACAACTATTTTCCCTATATTTTATTTCTGCATACTGTTCTTGCTACTCATTGCTATATTTGAAAAGGGGAATTTATTGGAGGATTATTTTGGAAAAGGGTTTTTTTTTTAAATATGGGTCTTTAAATGCAGAAATAAGAGAAATGGTTGGTTATTTCCTAACCTGCGCTGAGGCAATCTAATGCATGTTCTGGACACTGCCTGATGAGAAAAATGTTTAAAAAAAGTTAGTCCAATGTTTCATCTTTCTAATGACTAAGCAAGATCAGCTGTGTCTAATCTGATAGTACACCATTACAAGAAGTAAAAGGAAAATACATATTTAAAAGAAAAATAGTTGATTCCATAGTGATGTTTGGGTACAATCCTCATGTCCTTCACTTCTTTGTTGTCCTGACTTTATTTATGGATGTGTTTATATCTATTGTAAATATAGCAATGTGTGTATAACTATGTCTCTAAAACAAAAGAGAGAATATGGGAGAAAGGATAAAGGAATTTCCAGATGGTGAGAGAGATCTCAAAATGTCTGAGCCAAGCATGCGAAGTTGTTCCAATTTACGGTATATTTACCAGACTTACTATCTATATAAACAGGCTGTGTGTTTAACTAACCTTTTCCTAGGGGCTCTAAGCTCTGTTGAGCAGAGATGTGTATAGCAAAAATTTGAAAAGGAATGTTGACTCAAATGGCTTCTTGGAGATAAATAACAAGAAATTATTTTTCTAATTAAATTTTTCAAGTTGGAATGATGATTTTACAACTCATTTTAGACCTGCTGAATTTTTCTCACTTCATCAGGAGGAACTTTGCAAGGAGATGAGCCTACCTCATTTTGTCTTCCCACCTGAGCCTCAAATATAAGACTATTCATTTAATCATTTCCCTCCATCCTCTTTCCATGTGTTCTGTTATTCTCAGTAGAAATTCTTTTGACATTTATTTGTTCTACAACTCTATCAGTGCCCTGACTTAATTATGATCAAAATAGAAAAATGCTAATTTAATTCAGATTTCATCACACTGATACTTTTTTTACTAGAATAAAATCAATGTTTTATCTTTTCATCTTCTTAGTATGGCTGTCAAACATTCGTGGAATCAGTGTTGTTTAGTCAGACAGAAAGCATGGGTGCTTTATTGTTACTATTTCTTGCTGAGCTACCAATTAGCACAATTCAGTAATTCTCTTGTCCAACCAATGCATTATCAAGTAACAGAAAAAAAATGAAGTATAACAGTTCTGGAGGGCTGAACTTTCAATGTCTTTTCCAACGTTTAGTAAACCTCTGGATGATTGCTGACACTGTCTACATATATGTCCCTCTTACTTCTCCATTTGTGGTTAGTATAGGCTCAGTAACGATGTCTTCATTAGAGACTATTGACTATTATTGATTTGTTCATGATTTTATTAATGGGGTGTATGGGGTGTTCGAGGAGGACTAGCACTTCTGGTGTGAGGGATTGCAAAGCCATAGGCTTTTCTGGACTGCTCATCCACCATTGGTGTCCCCCAATCACCCAACTCTCACCTGTGGTTCCAAAAAGCTTAGCATGTGGAGTGTCCACACCTCAGTAAAATTGTCTCAACAGACAGGCCTCAATCCCACTGATGAGTTAGGGGATGTCTACTCCAAGCACGTGAAGAATGTCCCTTGTAGAATGGGTGAAGGAGAAGAATATGTTCCAATGGCCTTGAAGGCAGCTGAAGCAGGTGCTGTGGAATGCTTAGTGCTTGGTCAGACAATGAAGACGCCAAGGTCATCCACTACATCCCAGGCCATTACCAGTCACCTTGATTTTTGTCTTGCCACTGAACTTAATAACTGAGGCTGATGACTTTGTGCAAGTCTGCCTCACTTAAATCCAATTCACACCTAGTAGTCATTGATCCTTTTTGAAAATGAAGGGCTTAGGGTAAAAAAAAAAAAAGAAACCTGGGTCCAAAGTCTGCAAGTGGTCAGGGAGGAAGACTGCCTAATTAATTCATTCAGAATCCAGAATAGCTCCAGAATCTGATTTTTTGGTAGAGTTCAAAATTAGCTTAATTACTTTTTTCATTTTTAATATTCTATGACATTTTTCTCTGTATTTTTTGTCACATTTTAAGTTGGAAATTGTCCCCCTCCCTTCCCACCCCACACTAGAGAAGGTTACCATTTGATACAGATTTATTAACATACGTAAAACTGTACTATGTGTAATTCTATTTATCAGTTCTTTCTCTGAAAGTATATGGCATCTTCCTTTATAGGTCCTTCATATTGATTTGAGTATTTATAGTATTCAGGGTAACTTCAAGAAAAGTCTACTTCATTGAGAAAGTTTATAAACTTGTCTGTAAGATATCCTATTTATGTGTTTTTGACTACTCATATTCTGACTGGAACCTCCTCCTCCTGCAATATCCATTGGAAGCTTTCACTTTCTTGCCCTGGAGCATTTATCTACCATTATTAGTGAATCCCTCTTGAAGCCTCCATTTTGAGTAGGGGCAGAGGGCCTGTCATCTTTCATTCCCCTCCCAACTTTGCTTCTGACTTTCCTGACATGAGCACTATGCGCCCTCTTCCAGCCCCACTCCCTTTTTCATCTGTCATCTCATATTATCTTTTGCTGTTGGAGTGCAGGCTCATTGAAATACAGTACTATTTCTTTTTTTCTTGTTTTTGTATCCCTTGCACTTAGCACAGTATCTAGTCCACAGTAAGTGCTTAACAAATTCTCGTTGTCTGCATGCCTAGTCACACTCTTCTCCCTTGACTTTTGTGACGTAGCTCTTTCCTCATTATCTTCTAGTTGGGATTACCATCCTTGTCCTATTCCCCAAGGCTCTGTAGCACGCCTTCTTTTCTTCCATTTTCTTCTCTCCCTTGGTAACCTCATCTATTCTCTGAGTTCAATTTTCATTTTTATTAATTGTGATCACTGGCTCAGGAATCAGTGCAAATGTGTTGAAATCTTGCTTCTGATACTTATATTTTCAACTCTGAGGAAGGCTTTTAACCTTTCTGGACTATAGTTCCATATTTATAAAAAGAGGGAGTGAACTGGATGGTTTCTGAGGTTCATTCCATCCCTAGATCTACAAACTTACGAAATCTCATCAGTGACACTAACTCATTTGTAACATATAGTAGGCATTCAGGACATATTAGCTGTGATTTAACAGAAGTTTATCTACATGAAAATAAAAAGTGTGAAAACTATAGTAGTTCTGAACTAAAGACTGAATTTATTGAACTAATGAAGTGGACTCATTTGATCATATTATATTGTTCCCCTTCACTCTCTTCTCTACCCTCTAACATGCCTTAGAGGAATTTGCTCTCTCTATATAGCTGTATTTAGAGTTTACTTTTTTAAATAAATGAGATTACTTAATATAAAATCCAACGGGTTCAGTTCTTACTGACTCCAGCTTAATCAAATTTTTACTGTTCCAAAACATTTTCAGCTGTGTACAAAACTGTAACTCAAAATTTACTTTGGCATTTTCTAAAGTGTCAATCCCAACATCTAAGAATACTCTCTATATGGCTGAATTGTCTGCTATTGGTCTAGCCTGCATCTGTTAGTGGTACACTTTGTTCTGGTTATAAGTCTGAAATTGCGAGGCTGTCTTTATTTACTGTGCTTCTTGAATAACTATAACAATAGAATCAGTTTACGATTGAGATTTAAGCATCTTAAGCTTCTGCCCTTTAAACCAAGATTAAAGGCAGATGTGTTATGGACCATTATTAGTTTCTCAATCATTAAAGTCATGGAGAAAAATTTTAAAAGGGTCTCCATAAATACACTTGATTTTAATGTGTATGAACACTTGATGCTAATTATTATTCTATGACTTGGACACAATGGTTGCATCAATCACAGATGGCATATGGGAAGCACATTTACCACAGACATTCTCTTTGGGGATTCTTGGAACCTTTAAATGCCCCATTAAGTAATGAAGATCCTTAAATACCTACTACAGATATTTACAGATTATATTCAGCTTTCATTTTGGGCATGTACCTTAAAGGTCCAAAGCAAAGTCCATATTCCAAATCTTAAGCTTGTCATATTAAGGGAAAAGAGCAAACATTTGTTTTCCTTTACTTATACAAAATCTTTAATGCAGATGTCAGTGCCAGAGGAGACAAGGAAAAGAGAGCATTTTTCATTGAACTACATCTGTACAGTATATATTCCTCTGGTATACAGGAATGCTACATCTGCCCTCTCATCCTCCACTCCTCCTTTTAATGTCCTTTTTCTACATAAGCCTACTTAGCTTCAGACACAAATTGATTAGATACATTTTCAATGTATTCTGATGTTTTCCTAATGAAACACTTAGCAGAGCCACAGGCCCAGTCTCCTCAATTCTACTAATGACTCCTTAGTCTATTTCAAGTCCATCCTTAAGAAGAAGGACCTATTCCAGCTACTTTTACATTTTGATGATACCCAGTAGTATCTTACTCAAAAGGATGAAAGTGCAGCACTTTCCATTTATGGCATATGTGTGCATACATATACACATGTTCACATATATAAACATGTATATATAAGTATTCATATATATATATATATACATGCATGTTCATATATATATATATTCATCTATACATAAACACACAAGAGTATTAGTAAGGAAACAAAAAAAAAGAAAGTAGTCTTTCATTAAATATCACTTACGACAAATACCTCACAGGCATCTTAAATATTACATATGGAACTATATTTCAGTATTTGGAACTTTAGAGAATATGCACATACAGACACACATCTACACAAATACATGTAAGGTTCCATAGAAAGTTCCAAATATACATTTGCATCCTCTCTAGGGTTCCAAATATACATATACATATTGCGTTTGTTGTCTTCTAAAACCTTTAGATCTCTTTCATATGGTCTGTCTCTCTAGTCTTGTACTTGCATTGAAAAAAAATTATCAGAGTGCAATTTTTAATTTATTCATATTCAATTTCTCATTTAATTTAGAATAATTTTCCAGCCATTGAGTATGTTGGCTTTTCCTCTTTTTGTCATTTATAAAATGCATGTAAGCATGATATTTAGCTATACCTTTATAAAAGTCATTGAGAGGAAAAAAACTGAAATGACGAAGAGCCAAGCAGAGACATGTGGTCTACTCCTCTGCGGATCTTCTTCTAAGCAGACATGGAACCAGTAAGGATAACTTTTTGAGTCTAGACATTTAACCATTTCCCAATTCATGATATTGCACTATTATCTAGAAGACATCTCTAGATATTAGGAATAGCATAAGAGATTTTTGTAAATGTTTTCATAAAATCTGGATAATTTAATATTTACAGAATTCCCCTGATATACCAGTTTAGTAACCTTATTAAAAATAGGTTACTTTGGTGTATAGGCTGCTAAATGGTGCAGTGTCTAAAGAGTGGATGGGCAGCTAGGTGGTTCTAAGCAGCTAGGTGGTCCAGTGGACATAGATAGAATGCTGGGCCTAAAGTCAAGGACCTCATCTTCCTGACTTCAAATCCAGTTTCAGACTCTTACTAGCTGGGGGACTCCAGACAAGTCACTTAACCTTGTTAAAATGAGCTGGAGAAGGAAATGGCAAAGCATTCCAGTATATTTACCAAGAAAACCCCAAATAGGGTAAAAAGAGTCAGATATAATTAAAAATGACTGACTAATAACAACCTATAAAGAGTGAGTCTTGGAGACAGGAAGATCTGAGTTCAAAAAGTTATCTCAGACACTAGATGTGTGACTTTGGCCATGTTAACCTGTTTCAGCCTCAGTTTCTTTATCTTTAAGATAGATATAATAATAGCACTTACCTCATAGGGTTGTTATGAGGATGAAACGATTTAAAATATGTAAACCATTCAAAAATATGTAAAGGGTATTTTGGTGAACTTTTAAGTGTTTGTATAAATGCTAGTTATTATTGCAAGTCACATTGGTATTTGTGATCACTGTTTATTGAGATACACACACACACACACACACACATATATTATCCATTTACTTGTTGTTGTTGTTGATCATTCTTGAAAACAACCAAGGACTTCAGGAAGGTGATATCTTGACTTGCAAGTCAATTGGATTTAAGTGGGGCAGAGCTGTGCAAAGCCATTGGCCTCACTTTCTCCTCCAGAGGGTCTTCCCTTCTCAGATTGATTCTTTTGAGAAGGCAAACTAACCCATCTTTTGCCTCAGTTCTTCCCTAGTCTTTAATCATTGAATCATAAGCTTAGGTCTTTCCCAGGTCCCATTTTGTTTAAAGTAACACCATTCAGTCTGGGAGGGGAATACTCTCAGGATTCTGGCCAGAATAGAAAC
Source organism: Phascolarctos cinereus (assembly GCF_003287225.1). Taxonomy (NCBI): domain Eukaryota; kingdom Metazoa; phylum Chordata; class Mammalia; order Diprotodontia; family Phascolarctidae; genus Phascolarctos; species Phascolarctos cinereus. Next base: position 145,262,909 of record NW_027556180.1, on the reverse strand, counting down.
ATTTGCTATTTACACTCACTCTGAGCCATCAGAACCCAAACTATGTATGAACAAATGAGGCTTGGGCTGGGATCTATTATTGGCCAATCAATGAAAGCCAGAGTGATTTGGGTTTAAAGGCATAGTCAAGTAGTTCCATTTGAATCCCAATAGGCTTTATCAAAGCCTGGTTTCACATAGCTATATTTTAAGAAACCATACATGAAAACTACAGGACACAGGAGAGTTAAAAGGATTGTATGAAAAGAGAGAAGGTTAGCACTTCTCTAGATAAGGTTGGGAAGAGGTCCCAATGGCCTTTATAACACATATACAGTTAAGGCATTGCTATCTACTCTGTGGCCTCTAACAATTTGGGGTTCTTATCCTTTCTTATCCTTCTTATCCTCTGGTATTCTGATGAAGCCAAAACATTCCTTCTAAGAATAAAATTTTTTAAATAATTGAAAGAAATGTAAAATTTCACTTAGAGGTTAGTTAAGATAATGATGTATTTTTTTCCCATTCAAGTTTGTGTATCTCTTGAAATCAAAGGTTCCACAAAATGCTACCTTTCTTTAAACAAGACATCTTTCATCCATTCAACAAAATTATTCAAGATTCCTTGAAAGACAAAAATAGAGATAATTTTGATGACATTCTTTGCTTGAAAGATCAAAGCATAAAATTGGGAGATCTGCTTGCCCAAATTAATTGTCACTGTCATAAAGTAAATTTCCCTCAGAGTCCAAGTTGAAGAGTGATTTCCTATGAATGATGAACTCCTCTATAGGTGCTTATATTTGAAGATGGAATTTTGCTAGAATATTGTAAATCCTGACAGAAAAGATCTATAACTATTCAAGACAGTTTATCTGAACTAGCACACAGAAAATGCAAAGGTAATGTAGAAGTTTATCTATAAGTATTAATATTTGTAAAAAAGACTGCAAATGGACAATGATTTGAATCTGGAATTAACCTAGAGGAGAGTATGCTGCATTATTTTTGTGATATTGCAAAATACCTTTAACAAATCCAAACTTTCCCCAGAAACTAAGGTTGATATCTTTAATACCAATAAGCAATCAGTGTTGCAAGGCTATAAGTCATAGAAAATTAGAGTTGTTGAAGAACTAAAAAATAGTGTCACTAAGAGGGCAATGGAGAAGTACATGGTGTTGGTGAAAACATGCTACAACATGTAACATACAAAGAATTATGAGCAGGAAAAAAAGCAGAGTAATAGAAGCCATGAAAGAAATCTTGATAAAAACAAAACAAAAGCATGGGCAAATATCAACAGAGAGAGATAATCAATATCAGACTATGTGTTCCACTAGTATTATTAAAATTTCAAAAGAAAAAGAGAAAAGCCCTCAGTACATCAGGGAAAATTCTTATGGTTAACTTATAGAAAAAGATCTTATATACATTTGATAACTAGAAAATTCTGCTAGAAATCAAAGTCAAGATCACTGACCTGTAGCTTCTAGATTCCATTTTCTTTCCCTGCTTTTAAAAATTGGAACGTTGGTTGCTTTTTTCCAGCCCAGATGTTAGTCACCTATTCCTCACAGTATATGAAAGACCACTGGCAGAGGCTGAGCAATTCCAACTGCCAGTTCTTTTTAGTACACAAAAGTCTCATTCATTTGATCTTGAGGACTTGGATTCAGTGAGGGGAGGTGTCATTCTCACTCATTTAAGATCTACTGAAGGGAACATTTACTCAAAATTATGCGCATACAAAATTGGAATGGGGTTTCCCAAGACATAGTGGATTTTTCTTCATTAGAGATTGTTGATAAATAGCAAGATGATCTCTTGTTGGGCATGTTGTAAGACAGCATTTTTAGTCAAGAATAGGTAAGACTAAATGACTCTGAGACTGACTTTGTTGTCAGCCATTTTGTAGACAATCATTATTTTGGAATTCACAAATTATTGACACCAAATTTAATGCATATGTATGAAGGCTGGGGAAGCAAAGCATACTAAATAGAACAATGTATCAGTATGTTTTCACATTTCATATATTACATTTTACCATTTCCCCATCTATTTTACAAATAAAAATAAGAAATTGCATCCATCTTCTCTGTACCCAGGAGAGAATATACTATTCCTCTCTTCCTAATTAGTTCAAACTCCCATTCCCTCTTACCTGGTCTATAGTAATAGCTTCCTTACTGGTCTATCTACCACCAGTCAATTTTTCATACTATCATATAACCTTATCAAATCTATTCTGTATGCATTCTACATTAAATTGTAAGTTCCTTGAGGGCAGAGATTTTCTTTTGTATCCTTTTGTAAACCAAGCATTGATTAATTATAACTCTGTCATGTTAAACTTCCTGATACAGCACTCTGATCATGCCACACCTAAAACTAAATTCTGCCATATAAATACCTTGTACCTTTTGACTACCTATTAGATCGTATGTTCTTTGAAAGCAGGGATAGTGTCATTTTACCTTTCTATGCCCATCTCCCAATACACATAGATTCTTATCAAATCTTTTTTTTTGGAAAGAATTAAATTATACTACTAGTTAAATTACTAGACTATATATGAAATATATTCAACTCAAGAGAGAAACTAAATCTTTGAGGAGCACCGGGACTATCTGGAAACTTGAGACTTTCATTGCTGGTTTGATTCTATTAGACACGCACTTCATTGTCCTCAACAGATGTAATTCCTGAAAAGTTAGACTTAAGAATGCAATCAAATTTTTAAAATCATCATTTAAAAATAATTATAATTTAAATTATTATTATTAATACTAAGGAACACTATTCAGAAGTCAAGAGATTCAAATCTCAGGCTCACACTTGCTACCTGGATGACCATGGACAAGTTACTAACTTCTCAAATCTCAGGTCCTTCATGTGTAAAATGAAGGAGTTGAACTACATAGCCACTGAGGTCCTTTTCAGTTGTAAATCTATGACACAATAACAAAGTACAAAAAAAATTGTGCAGGTATAAAAATCAGTGTGCCCAAGACCACGTTCCCTAAGAATTAGAAGGCTAAGGATGTATTTTCTGAGTATCTTCAGGTTGCTTAATTTTAGCCTAGGAATTTATATCTATTCCAATATAAACAATTCCCTTTTATAGCCCTATGCTCTTAGATATTTCTATTAAAAGGGTTTATCTTATGTCAAATCCCTTAACTGTTTTTAAAAGCCATAGTTAAGTTTGGAAGGTGGTTGTTGATATTTTGATTGAGTATCTTTTTTAAAGTGAGGTCTGGATTAATTTTCCACATATTTGGATATCAGGGGCTATTCAAAAGATAATTACTGAAATTTATTACTTATGCAAATGTTCCTCTCCACATACAATTTTCCTTTAAGCGTGGCACATCTGCTTTATGTTCAATTTTTACAAAAGGCATCTATTTTTTCAAGTGGAAAAATCAAAGCAATGTGTTTTAAATTTGTATTTTTAATCTTGTATATCTTTTCATAAAAATATATTTTTAAAGTTTCATTTGTGCGTGTTCCAGGCCCAAGGCAATTTGGATTGAAATTCAACAAAGACAAAGTTCTCTTTCAGAATGAAAATGCCCTTCAATAATACGATAGAATCTTCAAACCTGACTTGTGTCAGATGTTCTTTAAAATTGAGCAATCCATCTCTTCCTCTGAAATGCATCTTTTAAGAGACCTTTTCATATTTGCTGTGTTGCAAGCTATTGGATTTCCCATTAGCTTGTTCACTGGTAGCTATCAGATTATCACTAAACATGAAGAAGAAAATTCACTATACTGGCAATTTTCCACATTTGTACTTTGTGGAGATGTTCATATGTCTTGACTCACAAGATGAAAAAAAAAAGGAATATTAAAGGTCAGTGCATTTGGACAAGTACTCCATTTAGAACATTTAAATATTTGAATGTTTTATTTTTTCATTAAAACATAGATGTATGTATACACACACACACACACACACACATACACACACACACACACACAAGCCAAAGAAGGAAAACAATACCACAAACCATACCACCTGATCACTATCACCACCAACTACGAAAATCAAGCTAAAAAGTTAATCTCTCTCTCTCTCTCTCTCTCTCTCTCTCTCTCTCTCTCACTCTCTCTCTCTTTCTCTCTCTCTCTCTCTCTCTGTTTTTTTAAGGCAGTTGAGGTCAGATTTGAACTCAGATCCTTCTGACTTTAGGGCCAGTTCTCTATCCACTGTGCAACCTAGCTGTCCCAAAGTTAATCTCTTTTTGTGTATGCTAGTTATGTCTTAGAAAGAAAGCTTGAATAGGCACAATCTCATTCGACATCATTAATTTTAGGAGCATTGGACTCTGCATCTCTCTATGGCTTTTTTTTTCAGTAATTAAAAAGATCTTTTTTTTTTGTTCATTCGAAAACAGGTTTTCAAGTCCCATCTTTTATGAGGCACTGTACCAACATGCATTTTGTGTGAGAGTGTGTATGTGTGTATTTGTGTGCACACCCAAAATAAACAGAGGTTTGATTCTTTCTGAACACCACAAAGATGCCAGAGTGCTTCACACTCTGTTAGAGCTATCAAAAACTTGCTCCTTAGAATTATATCATAAAGCCCTGCTTTTGTCACACCATATTCATACTGAAAGTCAAAAATCAAATGACTTTTTGCCCTTTTGCTACAAGTCATTGTTCTAAAGCATGGGTTTTTAAACTGGTCCACGAACTTGGATAGGAAAAAAAATGATTTGACAAGTAATTCACTGTAACTGGTTTCCTTCACAATTCTGTGTATTTTATTTTAAAGATTTAAACATATTATTTTAAGAATCGGTCCATAGGCTTCACCAGAATGCTAGAGGGTCCATGAAACAAAACAGGATGAGAACTCCTGCTTTAAAGCTTTTAGCTTGTGATTCACTTTAGCACCTAAGATCATAGTTCTGAACCTGAAGATATCTAGGAAGTGATCTAATTCAGCCCCCTTATTTTACAGACAAGGAGACTGAAGAACAAAAGGATTTAGTGGATTTAGTGGTATGTCTGAGAGTCAAACTCAGGTTTCCTGACTCTAAGTGTTCTGTCCACTGCACCACAGTGTCTCAAAACATGTTAAACCACATTGTAATATACTGTTTTCAAAAGACTGTCAATTGCCTAAGAGAGAGGAAGAGTGAGGACTATGTTTTCACTTCTTTTGTATTCTCCAAGTTTGTACTGGTCCAGAGTTAGGGACACAGGGGGTGTTTAACACCTCTTGCCTTGATTGGAGTTAAATTGTCAGAAAGAAGATTACCAGGTAGGCAGAGAAAAGTCAAAGTATCAGTAACCACCACACAACCTCTAAACAGTATATTAGCTTTCCTTTGAAAACTGTATCCCTATGTTATTCTTATCAGAGATTGTTAATGTCTTAACATGCCAAATCATTGATCCAAAAAAACCCAAAAGAAATCCCATTTGCTATGAGAAGACAAAAGTTTCTTGTTTTTACACTTTATAAAATTCAAAAAATTTCATGTATTGAATCTACATAGGGTGTTGTGCCGCAGGCAACTGACTACCTTGCCTACCCCCTAGTCCTAGCTTGGGTGATAAAAGTGTTTTGGTAACTCACATACCTGGGGGGATCCCACACCTGGAGGATGACAGATGAATGGCAAGAAATAGGAGTTTGAGATGTGGGAGAGTTCAAATAATGGCCAACAACCCACTCTCATACTTTGAACCAAACCTGCACCCATCAAACAGACAGACTTCTGCAAATGTTTCAGTGCTTTGAGCAATCAACAGTCATCCTGGGAAACCACAGAACCACGAAGCCTCTGCCAATTTCTTCATCTATGGGTTGGTGTCTGGTTTCCAGAGTACAACTTCAAATATTTGAGCTGCTAACATCAGACCAACAATAGACTTAATGGTAATTGAAAACATCCTTTGAAATAACTAAAAACACAGTTTACATACACTCTTTCTTAAAAATGGCTCTCATTCCTTGGACTATCACAGATGGGGTTTGGAGATGTTTTCTAGCTATAGGAGTGGAACAAAATACCAAAAAGGTAATGAACTGATATGATTTGAACAGAGATATTTTTACAATTGTGAATTATGTCATCCATGGCCACTTTATGTGGAACTTTACTTGAAATAATGCCAAACAAGTCCATTGAATTCTCTTCAGCAAATTGCAAGCTAACCATATGTTGCAAAGGGAACAATGTGTTAATCAGTTAACATAGACTCAACGGTGAGAATTAAAATGGTTGGTTTCTCTCTCGCTGAACAGAAAAATGTATCTATGAGTTAGATGAACACAAATCTGATCCATCTTAGTAGAGGGAATCTTATGCACAGATCTGAAAAATTTCAATAAGCTGTAGAGTTTGGCAATGGCAAGTACATGTATAAAAATTCATGGTTTAAAGAGCTCTCTTGTCTTTCAGAAAGGCCTACTAATGTAAGTCAGCAGTTTGGAAAATTTGTAAATGATGAAGTCATCTCTCTTTATGTGGGAATCAACTTATCTCCTGATAAGAACCCACTCTATCTCCTGGACATGGCTAAAATATTTGGAAAGCAATATATGAATATTTAATCTAAAGACAAGTTTAAAGGCTATGTATGAATCATCTTATAAAATACAGACATTGGCAGACCTACTTCCAAGAAGCAAGAACAGACAGCATGAAGTGCAATGAGTCTGGAAATGTTATTTGTGAGAAATGAATGTTAATGGATCTCATTATGCATATTTGCTGAATACCCCAAAGTGGAAGACTCTGTGGGGAACACAGAAGATATAATTCCCTAATTTACATCCTAAGGCAACGTGGAAGGAAACAAACACATTACAATATGATTTGACAAGTCACCTACATCCAATTCAACTGGGGTGAGCCTCCTGGTGTAGAGAACATTGAGGAAGACAATTCTTCCTCCTCCCACTGCTAGATGCCCTCCCCTCCTATACATTTTCTGCCAACTTTCTCTTCAACATCAATTCCTTCTCTTTCTCCTTTCACTCACAGAACACATCAGTACTAGGTTGGGTATAAATATAGGAGGCCAGAGCTGAAAAGCTGTTAGAAGTCTTCTAGACCAATTCCTTTATTTTGAAGAATAAAAATCCTTATTGGTCTCTGGTACATTTTTTAAATAACATTTTATTTTTCCCCAATTGCATGTTAAACAATTTTAATATCTTTTTTTTTTAATTTTGAGTTCCAAGTTTTTTCCCTCCTTCCCTCCTCTTTCTCTCTCCCTAAGACAGCAAGCAATTTGATAATAGGTTATACACGTGAAATGATGTAAAACATATTTCCATATTGGGGATGTTATGAAAGAAAATAGAAATAAAAAAAAAGAAGAAAATAAAGAAAATGAAAAATAGTAGTCTTTGATCTGCATTGACTCCATCGGTTCTCTCTCTAGGACTGGATAGCATTTTTCATCATAAGTTCTGATAAAATTTAACATCATCATCATCATCATCATTATCACCCTCATCACCATTATCAATAATAATATCAAATAATGGCCAACAACCCACTCTCATATTTGGAACCAAACCACGAAGCCTCTGCCAATTTCTTCATCTATGGGTTGGTGTCTGGTTTCCAGAGTACAACTTCAAATATTTGAGCTGCTAACATCAGACCAACAATGGACTTAATGGTAATGATGACATCATCAGAGACAGGATGGTGTAGTAGATAGAAAGCAGATCTCACAATCAGTCCTGGACTCAAGTCTTACTTCTGACATGTCCTGGCTTTGTGATCCTGAGCATGTCACAACCTCTCAGTGTTCTTGGCAATCTAAGACTATAGCTTGAAGAATAGATGCTAACTAGACTCATTAAATGGAATGTCTTCCATCCACTAACCCCCTAAATCAGCAAAATCTCAGATCCAGTACTTATCCATATTTTTATTTTGTTCATTTTATCTTAACAGTCCATTTCTATGCAAGTTCAGTAATTCTTTGAATCAGATTCATTTTCTTAAAATAAGTGAAAGCATTAGGTTCTTTCCTTCACTTACTCCTGCCTCCTTCCCCCATTTATCTTCTTTACTTATATAAACTTTTTAAGATATAGGAAACAGGATCAAATGATCAAGAATTAAAATTTTTAGTAAAATCTCTCTGACAAGCTATTTTTGTGAAGGTATTTAACATTGTTTCATTTAAAACTATGTAGTTAACACATTTCTTGACATTCCCAAGAATGGGCCAGCTCAATTGTAAAGCTAGTCCTCATATTCAACAATTATATTAAACAAATACATGCTATAAAAAACCCAACACTACAAAATCCACTTGTACTACAGAATCTAAGTTCTTTGTGGGCTGGGATTGTTTTAATGTTATCTTTAAATACCCAGCACTTAACATAAAAATAAGAAAAAAAAATAAAGAAAAAGAAAAGTAGGAGACTTTTATGGATGAAGAAAATGAAGCCCAGGGAAGTTGGTTGACTTGCCTAGGGTCATGTAGGTAGCATAAGCATAGGAACAGGATTAAAGGGGTAGGGTGGAATTTCAACTCAGATCCTCTGATTCCAGAGTCTTTCCACTTTATCAGGAGATTCATCATTTGGTTAATGACCAGTGTAACATGTCAAACCAATTACTTTAGAAATATTATAAGAAATAGATGAATCATAACTTCTTTACAAAATAATTTAGCTGATTGATAGCATTCCGCAAAAAGTGGCATCAGTTTGAAAAGTAGACAGATTTGAGATCAGAGTACCTGGATTGAATCCTGGCATTGACAACATGTCTGAGTGACCCTACCCAAAACACAGTATATCTGAGATTCAGTTTCTTATCCATGTAGTGGAGATAATAATATTTTTACTATCTGACTCTTGGTGTTTTGAGAAAGGTGATTTACAAACCTTAAAGCATTATATATTATTATTATTAATAACTCAGATTTATTGTTTAAGAGATCAGAATAAAACCTTTCTTCTTAATGATTGTTTCTGTTTGTTGATAAATAACAGCCGTTTCCCTCACAGTATCATAGACATCATTCTAAATAATCTACAACATGAACTTTGATTATTTGTGGGATCTTTTAAATAAGATTTTAAAGAAATAATTTCTAAATGTTAAGGCAGCATGGAGATTATTGTAGTAAGGACAGTAATTATTCAGATTTATCAAAGACATAATACATTTCAAAAAAAAAATTTCTCACTTCACAAAATGTCGGTTAACCTGTAACCATTGGGTATTGTATGAATTTTACAAAATCATTCTTCCTACTCATATTTAAAGTCTCGCATACTTTTCTAACAGCACAAATTAAGTAGACATTTGGCAGGGAATTACTTGACTAGTTAATCTAGAGATCCAAACTGGATAAACAAGATCCCCAAATGGGTTTTGTTTTGGCCCATTTACATTTGACTTTTTTTTTGGTCTAAATTGGTTAAATTAACCTGATAATTGTTAAACGTAAACACTATTTATCATAGATTGTGATTTTAATGTTCTACAATGTTTTAATATGCTTACATGTAAAATGATTTTGTTTTGGGTGATATCTCATAAACTTTACAAGCTATATTGAGACAAAGCTAAAAAAAAGCATTAGGATGCTCTGAAAAAGGAAAGGGGATGTGATTGTATAAAGCCAATAATAATATATTATTTCCTTTTGAGTAAGTGATACATCTAAGAATAATCCTGAGTCCTTCAGTAAAGACTAATTATTGACACTAAAAGGTGGAAATAAAGTCAATGGTATTGAAAGTCCATTTCAATTCCTATATTACCTTATAAACTTGTTCCCAAGCTGGTTATGGAAAATGTGGTTTGTGTTTCTTTTATGCTCTGGGTAACTGTAAAGAATAATTATTTTAATGGAACTCTTGTTATTTCAAAAAGGCAATGATAAATTACTTAGTACAGTTCTGCCCACCCCAGACCACCGTATCATTCCCTCTGGCTTTTCTGAGTTATACAGGGTGTTCCACAAGTCACGCAGCACTAGAATTTTTGGGATACCTTGTATTTGAAGTACCCATATTAGATTGTGTATTATTAACAAACAAGGTGAGATGCATGAGTAGTGAAGTGGATAGAGTGCCAGCTTTGGAGTCAGGCAGACCTGGATATAAGTCCCAACTCTGATAAAGTCCTGTGACCATGGGCAAATCATTAAAACCCTCAGTGCTCAAGCATCTAAGACTCTAAGTTCTGGACAAGTTGGTGCTCATCTGTATCAATGAAAGAATTTTCCACTTGAGGAGTTTCCCACAAAATGAATTTATAGTACAACCATAAATTAAGTTCAAACAATTCTTTTTCTTTTTCCTACAATCCTGAGACAAAAAATGACAAAGTACTAATTACTGTATCAAAAACATATTCATGGGAAGAGTTTTGATTATATTTTGGTGGTTTTGCTGGAAATTTCTGCTATCACAGAAAATTTCTGCTTAAAGTAAGGAAAATTACAGTGATCATTTAATGCCCCATCCAGCTCAATTAGTACACTTTTCCCTGGGTGGGTGGTGACCATTTACTACAAGATTATGTCCCACAGGCAAGCAGTTTATTAGATGCTAATAGATTAATGACACATTGAAATGCAAACGAAAAAATTAAATTAAATTAATGAGTTCAAGGGCATACAAATTATGCCTAATGCATGAATTAGAAGAGCAGGAAGAAAAGTGGAATTTTTTATGTAGTCATTTTAGTAAATATTCCTGCCAGTTTAAAAAACGTGAAACTTGTAAGTTTGAATGTAAAAGAATTGCAAAGTATTAGCAACTATGTGAAAGAATGTTGCAAATTACAAATAATAAAAGAAATGTAACATTTCTCTGTAATTCTTTTGTTTACTCCTTAAATAGCACTGAATTGGGAGAAGATATACCTTATATTTGCCGCACATAAAACCAAACCAAACCAAAACAAAACAAAACTTGAGGCTTTAATTCATGCCTTGCAAATTGATAAAGATGAGAAAATATGGAAATAGTGTTGGAGACTTTGTAGGAAAATAAGCACAACCCTGCATGTTGATAGAACTGTGAATAAGCACAACCATTATGGAAAGCAATTTGGAATTATGCCAATAAAGTATCTAAAATGTCCACATCCTTTAACTCAGATTTGCCACTATTAAATTCACACCTTAAGGAGGCCATTCATAAAGAAGAAAATCTTAAAAATAAATCAAAGCATTCACTGCAGCACTTTCTGTAATAGCAAAAATAATTGGAAATAAAGTAAAAGCCCACAGATTGAGGGAATGGCTAAACAAATTACGGTGCATGAGGACATTGGAATGCCATAGTGCTCTAAGAAATGCCAAAAATGATAAATACAGAGAAGCATGGAAAGATTTGCATGAATTGATGCAGCCTGAATTAAGCAGAGTCATAAAAACAATGTATTCTGTGACTACAATGCTACAAAAAGAAAGAATAACCACAAAACGGTCAAAGGTAAATATATTACAAAGAACAGTCATGAGATAAGCAACAGTGGTGTATGACTTTATCAGGAGAAATAGCATTAAAGAAGAGACATTACAGTCTGCTTTGCTACTATACCCTAAAGGGCCTTTCCATATGAATTGGAGGTGAAACCTCCTATGGTCATCACCCCCTACTAAAATGTCAGCTCTTTGAAATCTTGTACTGATTTAATTTTTGTTTCTGTCCACTAAGCAGAGTAGATTGGTATATACTAAAATATTTTTATTTTCATTCATTTAAATAGTACACAAGTACATAATACAGATGGTATGTTTGTGCACATATATGAATCCATATCCACACTTACATTCTGGTTAATATATATTTTCTCTCAACTCAGTGTTAATTAAGGATTAAGCAAAAAGAATTGACAGGATGTTGCACTACGAATTCCTTTGTTAGTTCCCAGCTACTATAATAATTTACATATTATAAAAGTTGGAATTTCATCTTCTGTCAAATTAGTCCCAAAGTGCAGAAGCAGGATTAATGGGATGGAACTGTCAAAGAGGCAAATTCAGACTTCTTTTCAGGGAAAACTTCTTAACAATGTGAGGAGACCAAACACAGAATGGGCCGCCTTGGGAAGTGGTCAGTTTCCTACTCTTCGGAGATCTCTGAGCACAGTTTGGAGACATATTGTAGATGGGATTTGTTTTTGGTATGTATTGGATAAGATGGATGCTGAGATACCCATGATTCTGTGATATGGCACACCTTGAATTCTGGTGGAGGCCAGTTGTATACTGGAGCTGTGCTGTATGGCTCCTGAAGGTCAACTGTTAAATTTTCAGTGAGAACATTTGCATTTTGGAAATCAGCAGATGCTAAAAATAAGGACTTAATTTATTGTTCCATTAATTGTCCAGACTTAAGAAAATGATGGAGAAAATGTTAATAATACAGATTAAACTTAAAAGTGCATCGATCATCCTTCCCTTCCTCCCCCTAGAAATCCAGCACTTAAATATTTACCAGTACACCCCTGGTGCATGCAGTTACTATCCTATGCTCATAAATATTTGCATAAGAATACTGTTCTGGAAATTTGAGATATAACTCTGCATCTGGTGAATATTTTATGTTAAGATGATCTTGGATGTAAACCTAGTTTGTTTTCATTAAAAAAGAATCATTACAATCAAATTAAAGTAGAAAAGACAAAGTGACCCATGCCACCAGCTGTTAGAGGCAGCTAGATAGCATAGGGTGCAGGGCCTGGAGTCAGGAAGATCCGAGTTCAAATCCACCTCTGATGCATACTAGATGTGTGACCATAGGCAAGTCCCTTAGCCTGTCTGGCCCAATTTCCTCACCTGTAAGACGGGAATAATAGTAGCACCTACCTCCCAGGACTGTTGTGAGGATCAAATGAGATAAAAATGATAAAATGCTTAGCACATTGCTTCGCACATAGTAGGTGCTATATAAATATTATCTATTATTATTTAAAGTATTTAATGACAGAAATATGATAGAATAGAAACTCTCTGCCTTCTTTAAGTCTACATTGAAGTATATATCTCGCTATTTGTTTTCCAGGAAAATGTTTGAAAACAGAATTTAAAAAAAAAAAAGTTTTGTGGGCAGTTTAGTAGAAAGCACCAGATTTGGAATCTAAGGGCTTTGTTTCTGAGGCCAGCTTCTATGCAAAATCACTTTTCTCTCTAGGCTTCTATTTTCTTATCTACAGAATGGAGAAATAAAGCTGCTTAGGTCTTTCCCAGCTCTAAGTGCCCTGAGATGATGATCACTATACTAAGCTACTAAGTTTCTGTACTTTTGTCAGCTGAAGTGAGTAAGGGGGATGTGCTAATAATATGTGACCTTATTCATGCCACCAGCATTATGATGCATAATGTATTATGAGATAGTGGGTGGCAAATTGTGAAGCAATTCCATTAAAAGCAAACAGAACTCCAACCCAAGTATATGTTTCAACAAGAAAAAAAAAAGATTAATGACAAAGATGAGAAGCAAAACCAACAAAGAATGAAAGATAGCATCCATTTTAAAGATTAACCAACCCTCCCAGATATTACCACCCAGGACAGGATGCAATGATTCTGCCTTTGGCATCTATTGCTCTTTTATAAGTAAAATGAATTTTCATGTAAGTGTTCCCTCTTCTCTTGCCCTTCTTTTAAATATGTGATAATCAGTGTAGTATTTTCTTCAGCAAAATCCCATAGTGGTACTTTCTGTGAGCCTCATGATTCAGAAATGATATTAAACTGAATCTTTTTGCTTTTTGGTGGTGATGGTGGAAACATTTCGAGATTGATTTTTTCCCTTCAAAACTGACTCTTTAGCAGTTTCTATTTAATCTCCATATTAGCTTTACCAAAGGTTCTTCAGGATTCACAAATCAAATTCTAAACCAAAGTAGATAACCTTCTTTGATTATGTAAACTTCCATCCCTCCCTGTCCTCCACTCAGTAAAATGTTTCTTGAGGGCAGGCACTGGTTGTCCTTTGGATTTTGTAATCCTGGAACCTGCTGAGTGCCTTTCATATAGTAATCATTTATAGGACACTTTTGGGATTCACTTAGATCAGGAATTATGGCTTAGTTCCAATCCTTGTTGAGAATAAACAGGTTTCTATCATATTTTGTGGAGACAAAGAAAAAAAGGTAACTCCTCTTAACGTTTTGATAGAGGATTTGTGTCTTTCTACTTCTGTTCTCCATTTCCTGATTCTAAATGTCAAAAACCATGTAGGGAAAGAAGTAACAACTGCCCAAGAGCCGAAGCCAGACAATTTGTCAGTCCTTGTCTATTTGTACTACCTAATGGTCTCTCTTACAGTCATTTGGGATTTTCAGCCACAACAGCCAAATCAGACTGATTGTTTGATGACACAGTCAATTGCTCGACAATCAGTCCAGAATGACTAGGACAATGTCATTTTCATTGCACTTATATGAGTACAGAGGCATTTCTGGAAATCTGTTTTAAACTGAAGGACCCAGACCAGGTATCAGGATTGGGGTTCACTGTTATGAAGAGAAAATTGGTTAGAACTATGTGGTTCACTGTTAAGAAGGGAGAATTGGTTAGAACTATGTCTGGAGCACTATAAACCTGTGCATACCCTTTCACCCAGCAATACCAATAGTAGGTCTATATCCCAAAGATATTTAAAAAAGGAAAAGGACCTATTTGTACAAAATATAGCAGCTGTTTTTGTGGTGGCAAAGAATTGGAAATAGAGGGAATGCCCTTTAATTGGGGAATGGTTGAACAAGTTGTGGTATTTGATTGTGATGGAATACTACTGTATTATAAGAAATGATGAGCAGGATGCTTTCAGAAAAACCTAAGAAGATATATGTACTCATGCAAAGCAAAGTGAGCAGAACCAGGAGAATATTGTACAAAGTAACAGCAGTATTGCAAAGATCATCAACTATGAATGATTTCGCTAGACAATCAAGATAACGATTCAAGCAGTTCCAAAGGACCCACGATGAAAAACACCATCCACTGCAGAAAGAGAACTGATTAACTCTGAGTGTAGGTTGAAGTATACTTTTTTACTTTTTTTTTTTCTTTGTGTGTGTGTGTCTTTTACAACATGACTAATATGGAAATATGTTTTGAATGACTTCACATGTATAATGAATATATTCCTTCCCTTCTCAAGGGGTGGGGGAGGGTTGGGAAGGAGAGAATTTTAAAAAAATGTAAATTTTTTTTTACAAATAATTTAAAAAAAGAAAAAAGTGAGAATTGGGACCCTGGAATTGAAAGGGAAAGCTTTGATAATGGCTATGGTAACAATAGGACTCTTCTAAATGTTTTTCAGGTAAAACTACTTCTGGAGGCCTTAGAAGATTTTTTCAGTGGATCTTTGAACATGAAAGACAAATCCATCCATGAAGAGGTTTCCTAGTATAGTGGGGAAAGTGCAGGAGTTTGTTTTTTTTTTTTTTTGGTCATGTGATCTGAGTTCTAGTTCCACTTCCAATACATACTATTAACAGATCTGTGGGTTAGGAACTTACTTTCAGAAGCCTTAGTTTATTCTAGAAAATAGAAAAACTAATACCTTCATTAATTACCTCACAAGGTTATTGGGAGCATATGATATTGTGTATTATACAAAAGTTAATTATCATTATGTCAACCTTTCAATAAACACGTGGAGGCTTCTGGTCAAGATGATTGTAAAAAAATGTCATAAAAGACTCTGGATGTCTCACATTTACTTCAGCAAAGATCTAAAAAATGATATCAGACTGAATAACAATTAAGAAAGACTACAGAAATGATCAGTAAACTTCCATGCAGAACAGGACTGGAAAAAAAAAAAGCAAAAGCTTGAGACTCCTTTACTTGCAAAGTCAGAATAATTACAGGTAAACAATCCAGAAGCTTGTTAGCACTCTGACCAGAGACACTCTAAAGGCACCTGAAAACTCCAGTTCTGCCGTCAGCACTGGGCAGAGGGCCAGGGTAAGATGGGCAGCCTGGAATGCTCTTGGAGCAACAGAAACATGGCTCATTGCAGGCTGTGACTACCTGACCAGTAGGTGACCAGATGTGACTAATGCTAACTAGCATTCTGGCTAGATGCCCCAGAGGCATCAGGAAGTCCAGTAACCCAAAATGCTCTGTGGGGCCTGAAATCTATCCTGCCAGCATTCTGAGTACAGACACACAAGGGGAGATTACAGCCAGTGGCAGGAACCCAGGAAGGCAATGTCAGGACCAAACAACGTTTGACCACCTGTTTAGGCCAGACCTAATTCAAGCCCATCTGGTGCTTCACATTCAGGACAGAAATGAAATGAAACACTTTCAGGCCATGTAACAATTAACAAAAGGAGGATCACTTAGCTATAACAGAAAGCGATATTCAACAAGGACATAATATTTACTTGGAAAAGAGCGGCATTCCCTCCTCTGTGCTGGTCAAGCTGGCTGATCAGTTAGCAGCTTGAGGGAGTTGTTGACTCCTCCTCAGCTGGCTTTTGTACTTAAGCCTTCAGTTATACCATCAGTTCAGGCATTAGTCCTCTTGGTCTACTATATCCCAGGGATGATATCAGTATCTTATAAGGAAAAATTAAGTTTGGCCTGTGTGGGAAAGACATTAGGCTATTCTTTCTACCAATGCCCACCCTTTGGTGGCACAGTCCTAATGGAGAATTAATGGATCTAAAATCAAAATAACAGCAACAGAAAAAAAAAACAAACCCAATAAGCAATTTTACAGCTTTTTGAAGTGGTCACACAATATAGAGGAGAATGAAGACTAAAAATCCCATGCTTTGCTTCTACCTTTGGTAAACCTGAATTCTGAATCTTGAAAACCTAGTCCTTGTTGTGAATAAGGCCACATTTTTGAAACTCATATGCAATCCTCTTTTTTCTGGTCTTTGTGTACATTGCTCCCCTCAGTTTCCTCATCTGTCCAAAGGGAATAATAGTATTTATCTCTGGCGGTTGTTGTAAAGATAAAATGAGATATTTGTAAAGAGCTTTACAAATCTTTGAGCGTTACATAAATGGTAGGTTTATTATTAGAGAAATGTTTTTGCTGGCGCTTGACAAACATAAAATAACAAAACAGACAAAAAAATTAACATACAAAACAAACAAGCTTGGAAATAAAATAGGATTCAAAGAGGTAGATTCTGCTTTGTTTGATACTATGTAGAGAAATGAGATGATACCACAAATACTGAGGTAAGAAAATACTCATCTAACAGTCCTCTGAATGTGACCAGATGCTATTTAATGTGTTTTTTTCCTCTTCTAGGAAAACAACAACAACAAAACAAAACAAAACAAAAATATATTTTTATTACTACCCCTCTTCCAAAAGGTTACTCTAATAATGAAAAATCCACTTCAATAAAATATAATGTGTATATCAAGACTTAACGACCATTGGAGCATCTAGGTGACCCAGATGATAGAGTGCTGGGACTGGAGTCAGGAAGACTCATCTTCCTGAGTTCAAATCTGCCCTCAGATACTTACTGGCTATGTGACCCTGGGCAAATCACTGAACCCTGTTTGCCTCAGTTTCTCAACCTGTGAAATGAGCTGGAGAAGGATATGTCAAACCACTCCAAGAAAACCACAAATGGGCTCATGAAGAGTCAGACACAACTGAAAAGCAACTGAACAACAAAGGCCATTCTAATTGTTCTTTCTTGATCTACTTAAAGACACTACTTTTCACCATAATGATTTCCTGGAAACCAAGTCATAGAAACAGAACCAAAAGAAAAAGATAATTTTCCCTATCACTAAGATGTCACCAGAGGTCACCATCCTCTGCTAAGAGACAGAGATTTTGGTCAGATGTCTCACTTCGATAAAAGTTCTATCACCTGACTACGCTCTTTTTTGCTGCAGTTTTCACCTGCTAATTCACTGCTTACAAAAGTAGAATAGATGCTTGCTTGTTTCTTTTTCAGGTGTATCCTATCCTTATATTCTCTGTGTATCTTGTGCAGGAATTGGAAACACAGTGTGGTTGTAGCAGAAAGAAAACTGGATTTGAAGATAAAAGACCTTAGTTCAAATCCTATTTCTTCTGTCTTGATCAAATCAGTTGAATTCTAAAAGCCTCATATTCCTCACGCGAAAGAAGAAAAGCAGTGAAGCATGGTGGAAAAAACATTGGTTTTGGAAACAGAGGACTGCCTTTGTGACCTGCACACTTCAGTCTCCTCATCAGCAAAATGAAGGAGTTGGATGAATAAGATAGCTCCAAAGATCCCTCCTAATCTTTCTTGGGAAAATGATGAGTTGGATAATACCATAAACTATTTGGGAGAAGAAAACACTATTTGATAAAAACTACTAGGAGAAATGTAAAGCAATCTGGTAAACACTGAACTTAGACTAATGCTTTATACCTTATATCGTGGTTGTACTCAAATTAAGATAAGATAAGAGCCAAGATTTGAACTTACTGGAGATCCTCTGGTCAAATCAATTCTTTGATTACAAAACAAAGCCACTCTAACATAGCTAGCTGGTGCAGTGGAGAGTGTAGAGGCTGGAGTCAGGAAGAACTGAGTTCAAATATGGCATCAGACACTTACTAGGTGTGTGACTCCGAGCAAGTCACTTTACTTCTGTTTGCCTTATCCACTGGAGAAGGAAATGGCAAACCATTCCAGAATCTTTGCCAAGTAAATCTCCAAATTAGGTCATGAAGAGTGGGACATGACTGAACCAAATGATGAAAATACTATAGATGGAGTCACGGAAAGACTTATATAATGCAAAATGCACTAGGAAAACAGCATATGCAGTGACCACAGCAATGCAAATAGAAAGAACAAACAATAAAAATTAAAACTGACTCCATAGCTCTTTCTCTGAAGTCTTTTGGAGTTGTCTTAGATTCTTGCATTGCGAAAAGAGGCAAGTCTATCAAAGTCAGTCATCACACAATGCGGCTGCCAGCTTTGCTCATTTCACTCAGCATCAGCTCATGTAAGTCCAGGTTTTTTTGAAGTCCTCCTGCTCATCATTTCTTACAGCACAATAGTATTTCATTACATTCATATACCACAACTTGTTCAGCTATTTCCCAATTGATGGGCATCCCCTCAATTTCCAATTATTTGCCACCACAAAATGAGCTGCTATAAATATTTTTGTAGATGATGTGGGTCCTTTTCCCATTTTTATGATCTCTTTGGGATATAGCCCTAGAAGTGGTATTGCTGGGTCAAAAGGTATGTGCAGTTTCATAGCCCTTTGGGCATAGTTCCAAAATTGCTCTCCAGAATGGTTGGATCAATTCACACCTCCACCAACAATGCATTGGTGTTCCATTTTCCCCACACCTTCTCCAACATTTATCATTTTCCTGTTTTGTCATGTTGGCCAATCTGATAGGTGTATTGTGGCACCTCAGAGTTGTTTTGATTTGCATTTCTGTAAGTGATAGTGATTTGCAGCATATTTTTATATGCTATAGATAGCTTTAAGAGCTGAATGCTGTTTAATTATAATGGCCAAGCTTAAGTATAAAAAAACACTTTTTCTTGCAGAGGTGGGGACAATTTCTATACTATCAGACTTGATTGGTTTCTTGATTAGCTTAGATGAACTGCTATTATTTTTTTTATCATCACTGTCATCAACAACATACTACTACTAATTAATACATAATAATAGCATTTCATTTGTTTTAAGGTTTGCAAAGCACTTTGCATATACTACCTCAGTTGATTCTCTCAGAACTCTCTGAAGTAGTTATCATTTTCATTTTATGGATGATGAAATCAAACCATGCCACATCACAATCCCATGACTCTGTGAACCTTTTAATGTGATTACTTAAATAAGATTAAAGTGGGAGTAATGTAGGTTGTCAAGGATATTATTGTCTTGGGCCAGGTGAATACAGATCCAAAATGGAAGTTCTGGATTTGGAGAGATTGAGTCAATGAGGCAAATAATAAAATACCCCCACACATCTACACCCACACTCACACCCACACTCCCCCCCCACACCATCCAAAAAACCCCACAAAACACCCTTTTGTTAAAAAAAAATCAAGAGCAAGGGCATTTAATGAGAAGTAGAGCTCTAAAAATCTGTACCCACAAGAATTCACCCAGTCTATCCTCCTTATGGGTCTTATTTCCATGAGTTAGGTCTACCTATATGCTCTAAATCACTAGTGCCATATAGGTTAGTCAGCACCTCAGGGCCCAAGATCTGGACAGAAAAAATAATACCTAAGATACATGTGGAAGAAGTAGGAGGCTACTGATCAGCTATGCATTTTTGGTTTAATTTGCCCCTCCCCTCTGTCCACAGATTCTTTGTGTATTGCAATGGGAACTAGGTTATAAAGTGATGTTGGCACAAGACGGTGAAACAGATAAGAAGAAAGAGCAGGAGAATTGGCCTCTTCACAGACTATTAGATATGCTTCGAAAGAGAGACCTTTAGAAACAATTACACTACTGAGCCAGTCATAGAGATAGGGCTCTCTCACACATAGCTAACAAGCAATATTGCCCTTCATCTCCTTTCATACCTCCCCTCACTTTGAATATCCCAAAAGACCCATAACACGAGCCACCTGGCCCCCTTAAGAACCCAGGAGTACACACGCATACACCTATCACACACACTTAGAGGAAACTAAATAGGTGTGTAAAGTTTAATTACAAATAACCAATCAACAAGTATTTTTTAAGTGCCAATTCTGTTAGGTACTAGGGAGACAAAGGTAAATATACAACAGTCCCTGAGTCCAAATAGCTCACATTCAATTAAGCAAAGGGAAACAAAATTTGACACCATCTTGAATAATGAAAATCCTATCATTATATTTATAATATCGTGTATGTGCAGGCATGTATACACATATTCATATGTATATATGTATGTGTGTATATGTGTATATGGAATATATGCAAAATTAATACAAGATCATTTCAGGGAAGAAGGGATTAGTGGCTGGGGGAATCAGAAAAGGTCTATAGGAAGTAAAACTTTTGCTAAACTTTGAGAGAAACTAAGAAGTACAATCCAGGTATGCGACACAGCCTATGCAAAAGCATAGAATGAATGAATGAATGAAAATGAATTCATTAAGCATGTGCTTAGGACTTTGTGGGAGTAATGTAGGTTGTACAAAGCACTCTGCTAAATACTGAGAATACAGAGAGAAAAGCAGGGCAGTTGCTTATCCCAAGGAGATCACATCCTAATCAAAAGAGACAACACATATAGTAAGAAGTTTCAGTTGGAAGTCAGATGACAAGTCCCTGGGTACGGCAGAAAAGCAGATGGCAAGGAATCTTCTTTAATGTTATTTCCACTGATAAAACCATCAATTTCTGATCTTGAACCATG
Organism: Phascolarctos cinereus; assembly: GCF_003287225.1. Lineage (NCBI taxonomy): Eukaryota > Metazoa > Chordata > Mammalia > Diprotodontia > Phascolarctidae > Phascolarctos > Phascolarctos cinereus. The sequence continues at coordinate 145,241,587 of NW_027556180.1, read as the reverse complement.
AATTTTGCTATAACTAAATTTGATATATAATGTGTGATGTTGTTTAAGTTAGTTCCAAAACAACACTATCTACAACAAATTGGATTTGTAGAGATTCAGGTATGTATTTTATCTCCTCTAGTAGGTGAGAAAGCCCTTCCTTGATGTTTCCTATTCATCCTCCTGTCAGAAGTCAAATTGATATTTCTAATGCACAGATATGACTGTCACTCATATGTTCTGTGTCACTCTAGAAGCTACAGTGGCTCCCTATTACCTGTAAGATATAAAAATAATTTTTATTTGGCATTTAAATCCCTTCACAACCTGCCTTTCTCCATGGTTTTTTACATTATTTTCTCATATACTCTAAACAGGTCTGCTAGTTATTGTCCATATGCAACATTCTATCTTCTATCTCTGTGGTACGGTGTAGGCTTTTTCGCCATCCCCGGAATGTGATCTTATCTGAGTGTTGCCTCTTTCAATTTATAATTCTTTTTAAGGCTCAGTGCAACTGGTACCTTCTATATGAAGCCTTTCTTCATCTCCCTAGAGATGAGGATCCTACCCCAAGAAAATAGAAGGTAAGTTCCTTTATAAGACTTTTCTTTGTTTTCTATGTATACTCATAATATGACCTTGTGGAACTGAATTTTTTTTGACATTACAATTATAAACTCTTAGAATTAAGGATTATTAGTATTTTGTCTAAAACTTGAATTGGGAATCATTGTGGAATCAATTAGCACTTAAAAAATCTATCTGTAGACTCTCCTCCTGGAAACCTAAATTGTTTAGTAGTCACAGTTTGCTGTTATTGTTCGTGGCAATTAAATGTCAACTTGAAACATTAAGATTCTGGATGTGATTTTTAAATTGACAATCTGGCTTTAATAATTAGATTTGCTCTTTGGAGAGGCACAAAGGGCTGAGTTGATTTCCCCCTTTAGAAATGTATTGATTCATCCAATTATCTCTAATTTTATTACATTTTTGCTACATAAATAAAATTTCTTCACTCACATATATACAGAATAATTTTTTCTGATTTTTATGTGTGTGTGAACATATGCATGTGTATACATTGCCTATACCTTTGGGAATGTTTTTTTTTTTCTAGCTGATACATAACTGTTCCCAAATGATACAAACATAGAATAAGCATTAAAATTCATAAAGTAAAATTCAAGATAACTGATGATCAACTTTATTGCCCAAGTCTATAGGTTTTTGTTGAAAACAAATAGAGTAGTCTTATGCACAGAATCACAGAATTGGAGAATCAGAAAGTGGCCATTGGTCCAACACACACAAAAGAATTCCCGCTACAAACACTTGACCAGTGAGAGAGGTGACAACAATTAGACTTGTGTATGCATACATGTATGCATCTATCAATACACATTTTATACTGTATTTTATATTTGTGTATCAATGAACATTTTATATTGATAATATACACACAAATACATTTATTAATATACATGTGTATAAATTTATAAGTCTACTTTTTAAGACACATTTAATTTTATATAACTAAAACAAATTACCTGGAAACCTTTATCATATTTCTTCTCCAAAGGTGTCTTTTCTTTAACAGTCTAGATTCTCACTTTATGCAAATTGAGTATGCATTTTCATTAGAGCAATTATCATTAATTGCTCTGCTGTGAATTCTGGCCTTTGGGAAGTAACTTTTGGATTTTATAAGATAAATATCAATTGCAATTCATTGGTTGATTTTAGGGTAAGATTATGATGGGACACAATTCTCTCATTAGAGAATATAGAAAGAGTCCTACTTAGGTGGTTTACAGATTGCTTTGGCAACTTTAATTATATTTATATTATTAATTCCCCATGGAAGTTGATCTTTTTTGCTGATAGCTATTATCTGCTCTGGCTCATCATTACATTTCCCAAGTAGATACTTAATGAATTCATGTCACAGGGAAAAAATGATAAATTTTACTTTTTATTTTTCAACATTTAAATTACCAATGTATCGACTACAATTCTTAAAATATTCATAGGAATTGTCAGAAAATAGAAAAACAATGCAGATGGCCACAAATGACTTAAGTACCTTAGAGGGAAAGGTTGGTGTGCCTCTAAAGAACTTTAAATCTTGTTTGAGGTTACTGCTGTCCTTGGTAACATGATTAGCATAGCACTAAATTGATACATTAATTTTGGAAGTTGCAACATTTTTTTCATATTGAAACAGATCAAATATCAATGTTGGATATTTTTGTGTTAAATTCCCCTTTTTATCTATACACCATTACTATTACTACCTTTGGCTTCAAGAATGAATGAAATCAGCCACAATGAAGGTAAATCCATGGAAGATGTTTGATGAAATTGGCATTTTTGTCTCTCCAAGTCCCCAGTAATGTTTCAAAAGCCCAAGATCTAAGTTATTGTGACTTAAGTTGACTTGATGTAATTACTACCACATTGTCCTGTCTTTTACATTTCATGGTCTGCTGGATGTAAAGATTGTACTTTCTTTTTTTTATTTACATATCTAGATATAACAAAATACATAGGTATGTATATATACATACACTCATAGACACTAAAAACAGTTTAAAAATTATACTGATACCAACATTAAAGGCACCAAAGGACAAAATTCACTGCCTGTTTATGTCCTTTATTCTTTAACCCACTCCCACCATTCCCTATTCTTTTTTTCATTGCTATATATGATACTTAGTACTTTTACCATTAAAATCAATCATACAAGTATATGTATTTTTTTTCTTACTGTGGAAATGTACTTTATTAATTTATTTTGAATTATCAATACTCACTTCCATAAGCTTTTGAGTTTTAAACTTTTCTCCCTCTCCTTCCACACCTCCCTGTCCTAGACAGCACACAATCTGATATAGGCTATACATATACATTCCTATTAAACATATTTTCACATTAGTGATGTTATAAGTAAGAATTAGAACCAATAAGAGGAACCACCAGAAAGAGAAAGCATGACACAACAGATTAAAAAAAAAGCAAATAGTATGCTTCGATCTGCATTCAAACTCCATGGTTCTTTCTTCTTTGTGGATAGCATTTTCCATCATGGGATCTTTGGAGATGTCTCACATCCATTTATTGCTGAGAAGGGTTAAGTTTGTCAATATTAGTCATTGCACAACGTGGTTGTTATTGTGTACAACATTTTCCTGGTTCTGCTCACTTCACTCAGCATCAGATCATACAACCCTCTCCAGGTTTTTCTGAAGTCATAGCATAATAGTATTCCATTACATTCATATACCACAATTTGTTCAGCCATTCCCCAATTCATGGGCATCCTCTAAATTTCCAATTCTTTGCCACCACAAAAAGAGCTGCCATAAGTATTTTTGTACCCATCAGTCCTTTTCCCCTTTGTATGATCTCTCTGGGACACAGCCCTAGAAGTGCTATTGCTGGCTCAAAGGGATACACATTTTTATAGCCCTTTGGGCATAATTCCAGATTGTTCTCCAAAATGGTTGGATCATTTCACAACTCTACCAAGAATGCATTAGTGTTCCAGTTTTCCCACATCTTCTCCAACATTTATCATTTTCCTGTTTTGTCATGTTGGCCAATCTGCCAGGTGTGATGTGGTACCTTCTACACTCCCTATTCTTAATGAGATTTGATTACAGTAGCCCAAATGCTATTAAATTATACTCTTTTTGTGGCTCTACACTGATGTATTAAGCAACTTTTAACTAAATATATTCCAACACAGTACTAACATTGAGTCCCTTATATTAATGTTAGATGCTTGGTCTGTTGTGGAGCATGGTGGATTATCTTGTGATCCTACATTTTGATTTAAAAGAATTTTTTTTAAGAAATAGATTAACCAGAGTTAGAGTCAAAAGAATAAAAAGGAATTTGAATCAAATTAGTTGCCAGCATTAAAGCTAATATTAAGAACCTTTCCTGAAAAAAGGAATATGGAAAATTCATGTACTTAAAATAGATATTCAAATTGATGAAATATATTTTACACACGTGAATAGCTAAAGTATAAAAAGTAATGTAGAATATTTCATATTTTTCTTTGAAGTATATGGTAAATAAACTCATTGTTCCCTTAAATATTTTTCTTGTTTTGTTTGAATATAAGCAAGAAGTTCTCCCATTTTAAATATACAGGAACTAAAACACAAAAATGTAAAATAAATTTCCAGTAATCAACCTATAAAGTGGGCATACATTCAAGGATTTCTTCTTGGCTCTCATCACACTTCATTTATCTCTGCATATGTATAGTATCCCTCAATCCTCTACCCCTGTACTGTAAGTTACTTTAACCCAGGGAGGCTCTTGTTAACAAATATGAATTTAATTGGATTCTTGAGATAACCAGAAATAAGTTAAAATAAACAAACATGTAATTCAAATAATCAGTCTTTTACCCTTACATGATAACCTTATAGTTTTGACTGATCTTTTCCCTTTCATGCATCAACTAGTTCTTTTAATATCTTACAGAAAAAAGACTTTTAACTAAAAAGAAAAAAGATTTAGTTGAAAAATAACCACTTTTTAGTTGTCTTCTCTAGAACAGATGGCTAATTTGAATTCATGGTTCCCAAATGAGAAGTAGGTACTTTCAGTAGGTATTTGGTCTTAAAGCCTAGGTATAGTGCTTGATTCAGAACACAATGGTGGTTTCCATGTCAAAAAGGCAACAAAGTAGAAACAAATACACTACATTTCTTTCCCTGAAAAGGCTAGAGAGAGAGAGAGAGAGAGAGAGAGAGAGAGAGAGAGACGAAAAATTAAGAGAAGTAGAAAATATTAGATTGCCTGTCTCAGAAGATACTTTCTATTTTCATGCACAATCTGGAAAAAAAACTCCTAGGAGTTGTCCGTTGTTTTTTTTTTTTGCCCTTTTTAAGTTTGCTTTTATAGGAAGAGGGTTGTTTAGAAGAGGATGATAGTGTAGACTTGGTTTAGAATTAGGTAGAATTTGTTGGAGGAAATTTTTAAGTAGCTTCCAGTGGTGCTTAATTTAGAAAAAATATATCCTAGTATGAAAAAGAAGATTAGTGAACCATCTTGTGCAAATAACCCTCCCCTTCATGAAGGAGTGGCTTCTATATCTTCCAATCAAACCAATAGTTGTAAACTTCCAGTAATGTGGGGATGCACGCATTACATGGGGAGACTGCCTATTCCTTGCTCATATAACTATAATTTAGAGTTAATACTAATATCTGTGTAACTTCTGCTCATTTATCTTTGTCCTCTAGAGTCTATTCTCTCTTCCATAGGACTGCTCTCAAAGTATTTAAATGCAATTAACATTATCCTTTCTCTCCCCAGGGTGAAGTCTTCTCCAGGAACCTTTAAAAACCTTTAATTCTTACATGTATTCTCTCTCTCTCTCTCTCTCTCTCTCTCTCTCTCTCTCTCTCTCTCTCTCTCTCAATATATATATATATATATATACACACACACACACACATATATATATATATATATATATATATATATATATATATACACACACATAAAGATTTTCTGGTTTACTATCTTTCTAGTCATTATTTTCTGAAGGTTCTCTATCTTTAAATGTCTACTTTGTAATGTGTATCCCACAACTTGACATAATAATCCAAATCTACTGGTTTGACCAGTAAAGATTGAGAACATTTCCTCTATTAATTTGAATGGTATAACAGATAAAGCTAATCTTGATGTCAAGAAGACCTGATTTCAATCAATACCTTTTTTAAAAGCATTTACTATGTTCCACTCTGGATATAAATAAAAGGCAAAAACAGGCCATACCTTCAACTACATTTAAACAGTAGAGACATGATATTTAAGTCAGAATTTACAAGTAACAGAGTAGATGGGTGGTAATCTTAGAGGTGCTATAATGAGCAGTTACATGGACCACAAAAGGTCTCTCAGAAGAGATGTCAGGAGAGCTGAGTCCTAAAAGAAGCTAGTGATTCTAAGTGCTAGATGCATATGTGTATTTTATTATTTGCTTTACATCTCTCTATCCTTGTTTGTTTTTTTGAATTATTATTTTTAATCTATAAGCAATAATTTATATTTTGCCTTCCCAGGTTTCATTTTGTTAGTTTCTGCTTATTATTCTTCATGAAGATAATTTCAAATCTAAATTATATTATCCATTATTATGTCATCCATTAGTAGCTGCTTACTTCTAGCTTTGGGTCATCCAGGAAATTTGATTAAGTATGTATTCTGTTCTCATTCAAGTTGATAAACATATTGAATAGGACAGGGACACAGACAAAGTTTCTGTTTAGAAATCTATCTACCAGTTAGCATTGATCTGTCACCCAAATGAGACTAAAGTTTACATAGCTATGAATTGATCTAAGTGTATTCCACCACTGTATATAGTCCAACATCATGATAAACTTTGTCCAATGCTTAGCTAAATTCAAGATAAACTATGTATACACCAATCAGTTGTATGTATCTATTTAATAACATGATCAAGGATAAAAATGAGGTTAGTTTTGTTTTACTAATTCTTGTGAATTCATGCTGGCTCCAAGTACTTGCTATTTTTTTTTCCTAAGTGCTCACAAGCCATTTTATAACCTAGGCCAGAACTTTACTGAGCTTTTACATTATTATTTTCATATCTATTCTCTCCCTTAAAACTCATAAAGCATTCATTAAGTTCTCATAGGATCAGGCAGCTTGTTTTAATGGATGGAATAAGTATTGGAGTAAGGAAGTCCTGAGTTTTAATCCCACCTCAGATATGGCTATCTGCTATATGAAACTTAGAAAGTCACTTAACCTTTCTAAGTCTCAGTTTCCCCAAATAAAATGGGGATGATAATAATAGTACCAGTGTTACAAGGCGGTTGTGAGGATAAAATACAATAAATATATGATTAGTGCTTTGCAAACTTTAAATTACAAATATAAACATCAGCTATTAAATTATGAGGATTGACACATAGGAAAACTGCAAAGACAATGGTATGACAGATTTGAAGAGCAGAAAAGGGGAACTATTTCCACTAGGGGATAATGGATGATTTCATGGATAGGTAAAGTTTGTTTTAAGTCTTTAAGAATGACAAGAACTGGAACAGGTTGCAGTGTGTTGGGGGGGACACCAATCCAGGCATGAGTAGTGGTAGAAGTATGAATACTAGGGTAAATGGAGGCAGGAAAGTATAGGAAAAGATTGGGTTGGTTTAGTCCAGCTTAAGTTAAACTTGGAGCCACATGAAGTAGGACTGTATGTAAATAAGAATGGGAAGTTTCAAACAGATGTATATGAAAATGGACTACTTTTTGGAGGTACGAGTACCCTTTAAAACTGCAAATCACTTATAAATATGGGATCTATAAATGGATCCTTTATGTAAGGCACTGAACATAAGCCTATGTCATTGGTAATGTCCATAATCTAAGCCTAGACTATTTAAAGACATTTCTGGGAGATTTTAATGCATCTGATAGAAATCTGGAGAAGCATGCTAATGTTTGTTTTCTCCTTAATTAAGGCTGCTTCTCTGCATTTAAGACTGTGGCTATATCCACCATGAAAGAATCATTACAAAACTGTTCCAATCACAGCTTTTACTTGTAAGCTTCCTAACCTAGGATGCAATTGACAAGGTAGACCTAACCATGTTTCTGCCCCTCAATGTGAAGTCTAACAACATACTCTCTTCCACCTGGCCCAAGCTACTTTGTAGTAAGCTATAATCAGACCATTTATACAAATAAAATTTTTTGTTTTACTTTTGGAAATAATAAATTAAAGTTCAACACCAAACATACCTGATGAAAAAGGCAGTGGTTTGTATTTTGGGAAAATGAGAATGTTTCATAACTAAATGAATCCTCTAGTTGTGATTAACGGTTAAATCTATTAACCTTTCAGTTTCTAAAACTCATCTCACAAATGACAGATGGATAGCCAATACACACTGTAAGAAGCTAAAGTGGGAAAAATGCAAGTAATATCCTTCTACTTAAAACATAACTAAGCACCATAAAGAAAATGGAAGAAAATAAATAAGCCCTAACTTATGACTGGGACATATTCCAGAAATTATTTATAGGTCAGTTACTTAGGATCCATATTAATGTGTTATAAGTGTTATAATGTGAATAAGTGTTATAGTGAGGTTCCCAGGACAACTCATAAAAGCCTTTTGAACCCACAATGTACCTAAAGCAGAAGATGAGTAGTACTATTTCAATGATATTTCATTTTCATTTGTTATGTTTTTTTTTTAATAAGACAATGCCACCTGACTTCCAGGTTGGTATACAAGAAGCACATCTCCTAGATCCAACACAGGCAATGGGGGGAGAAGAGGGGAGTGGGAACAAGCTTTTTATTAAGTACCTATTACACGCCAGGCACCATTCTAAGTACTTTAAAAATATTTCCTCATTCGAGCCTCACAACAACCCAATAAGGTAAGGGTTATTATTATCATCCCTATTTTAACATTGAAGAAACTGAGATGCAAAGAGGTTAACTGACTCTGTCAGAGTCACACGGTTAGTAAGTATTTGGAGCAAGATTTGAACTCAGGTCTTTGTGACACACGGCCCACTTCTCTATCCACTGTGTCATCAAGCTGTCAGGAATACAGCCTGTATCTGGCACAGCCGATAAATGTCTGTACTGGGAGTTTACATACTGTAGGGGTAAGGAAATGGAGTAGTGACAGGAAATATTACATCTGGGCACAAATTGTTCTAACTTGGGTATTACAATAGGGAAAGGTCAGGAGGCCAAGGTTTAGAAGAACTGACTATATATGAAGGTGTGGTCCAGCAGAGAGTCCAAGCCACAGTCTTTGGAAAGGTTCAAGCTTTCCAAAGGATGGCTGGTGAAGGTGATTTGGAGGTGGAGACTCAGAGTCAAATCATGGGTGAAAGTATATGTTTGTTGAGAGGCTCAAAAACCAAGGCTTTGGAAGCTATGTGAATGTAAAACTTGGTATTCCAAGTTCTGTCCTAAAACAGCTGTTCCATCTAACTTCTCTCCTGTCCAATACATCCATCACTTACCAAATACCTAGATTAGTAGTCAGTCAACAGGCATCTACTATGTGTCAGCCACTGTGCTAAGCAATGGTGATACAAAGAAAGGCAAAAAACAGTTTCTATTTTTGTGCTCACAGTTTAATGGAGGAAATAATGAGTAAACAACTATGTTGATGTTGTTGCTGTTGAATTGTTTCAGTTGTGTCCAACTCTTTGTGACACCATTTGAGGTTTTCTTGGGAAAGATAAAGGATTGGTTTGCCATTTATGTACAAACAGGCTATATACAGGATAAATTAGAGGTAATCAACAGAGAAAAGCATTCAACTTACAGGATATCAGGAAAGGTTGGATTTTAACTGGGACTTGAAAGAAGACAAGTAAAGGAAGGGTGAAGATGAGGAGAGAGAGCATGAGGACAGCCAGTGAAAAAGCTTGGAGTTGGTAGATGGAATGTGTTATTCAAGCAACAGGAAAAAGGCCAGTGTCATGAGGGAGGGGTCATGAAGGGCTCTAAACACCAAATGGAGGATCTTCTGTTTGATCTTAGATGTAATAGGAAGCCAGTGGATTTTGGGAAGGATGGAATTTGACATGGTCAGGTCAGATCTGTGCTTTAGGAAGATCTTCTTGATAGCTGAGAGGAAGATGGCTTGCAATGGGGAAAAATATGGTGGGAAAAATAATCAGAAGTCCATGGCAATAGTACAACAATGAAGTGAAAAGAACAAGCATCAAAGTGGTGGCAGTTTGTCACAGAAGAGATGGGGCAGTAGGCAAGAGATGCTACAAAGCTAAAATAAACAGGCTTTGGAGACATATTAGATATGAGGGAGGTAGGGTAATGGTAGAGTATTACAAAGCAGACTTTCCTGATGTTCATTCATAATTAATGGTAGTAAGTCAGGTACTCAAGAATCCAACACTGTCTTTATACATAGTAGAATGATTAATTCCCACTCTGAAAGGAGATGAAATATAGACATTAGCGATAAAATGTAAATAATGTAATATATAAAGTAAAAATAAAAACAGGCATAATTTTGTAACTTGAAAGGTGGGCATTTCATGGTATAAAACTACAGTCAGGGATCACTTATTTACTTGGTTATAAATTAAATGCACATCATTGTCTTAATACAAAAGAAAATTGCATTCAAATTCCCTATGGATGACACATCTTATTGCTCTATTGATATAATATAGCATTGGAGAGAAAGACTATATGTTCAGTATTCTATAACGTCAATGGAAACTGAATTTTAAATGGAAGCATTAAATGTTCTTACAATGATTTACAGTGAGGTCCTTATGTCAATGTTAAGTGCAGTATCAATATTAAGTGTTAGGTTCATTAGATATTCAGAATGTAGTCTTTCTTTCTTTGGCAAAGGACCACAAAATATTAGCCAACACGTGTAAATTTTAATATTTTGACAATGACCTTCAAGAACAAACAACGCTAGGCATAAGTATGCAGCCTTTGTATTTGTCTGATTTCATTAATTCATAATTTGCACCACCTGATAAATATCTCCAGAAATGCACTGTATATTTTGTTGCTTACACCACACATATTCACTTTCACCCTCCCTACTCCCCTCTCCACCAAAGTTATATTCAGGTAATAGCTATGTTGAATAGGATAAAGATTTTGCTTCTATCAGAAAAGTGAAGGAAGCTATTGATGTCTCATGGAGACATTAACTTCCTCTTGCCCAATTCTAATTTTAAAGGAATTATTTTCTTTAGTGAGCTTTTATATATCCTTTTCCATTTGGGCAATTCTGCTTTTTACTTTTTATTTTTTTTTAATATTTTATTAATTTATTTTGATTTATCAACAATCACTTCCATATGCTTTTAAGTTTAAAATTTTTCTCTCCATTCCTCCCCACCACCCTTCCCAAGATGGTGCACAATGTGATATAGGCTATGCATTTACATTCCTGTTAAACATATTTTCACATTAGTGAAGTTGTAATTAAAAATTAAAACCAATAGGAGGAACCATCAGAAAGAGGAAACAAAACTCAACAGAAGAGAAAATAAAAAGATAGCGATTCAACTTTCACAGTTATGACTACTATCTGTGTCTTTTTCACCACCCTTTTTGCCCCCTGTATATGCTTTTCTTTCTCCTCTCTCCCTTTCCACTCCCACCAGTACTTTGCTTTTGACCATGGCCTCCTTCAGTCTCTCCTCCCTTCTATTATCCCCCTCCACCATCTTCCCCTTCTGCCCCCATGGCTTCTTCCCCTTCCATCCCCCCTGCCTTTTCTTTCCCCTTTTCCCTCCTACTGCCCATAAGGCAAGTAGATTTCCCTACCTAACTGATTATGTTATTCCCTTCTTGAGCCAAATCTGATGAGAGTAAGGTTCAAATAATGCTCATCCCCCTCCCTTCTTTCCCTCTGCTGTAATAGTATTTTCTGTCTTTTCCTGTAATGTAATTTACCCTTGTCTTCCTCCTCCTTTCTCAGTACATTTTCTAAGACCAGACTAATCCACCTACTTGGATCTATTTAACCCACTTGATCAGATTTTTTTTTTATCATTACATCAAAGTCAGCTAATATCCACCCCCTTTAAGTATACTTCTTTAACATGGTGTAATAACAATACAGTTCTCAAGAGTTGCAAGTGTCATCTTCCCTTGTAGGGATGTGAACAGTCCAGCCCCATTAACAACATTTTGTATCTTTTTGTCCCATTTACCTTTTTATGTCTTTCTTGAATCTTGTACTTGAAGATTAATTTTTTTGTTGAGCTCTGGTTTTTTTATGAGGAAGGTTTGGAAGCCCCCATCTTCTCCCTTGAAGAATGCTCATTTCTGCAGGGTAGTTGATCCATGGGTGCAATCCAAGCTCGTTTGCTTTATGGAATATCATGTTCCATGCAATGTCTTGTGTAATCCTGACTGTGGTTCCATGATATTTAAATTGTTTCTTTCTGGCTGCTTGCACTGCCTTCTCTTTCATCTGGTAATTTTGGAATTTTGCTATTTTATTCCTTGGCATTGTCAATTTGGGATCTCAGGTTGTGAGTGGTGTATTCTTATTATGGTTATTTTACCTTCTGGTTCTAGGACTTCAGGGCAGTTTTCCTTTACGATTTCCCAAAAGATATTGTGCAGGCTCTTCTCTTCATCAAGATTTTCAGGTAGTCCAATGATTTTTAAATTGTCTCTCCTGGACTGATTTTCCAGATCAGTTGTTTTTCCAATGAGGCATTTTACATTTTCATCTATTGTTTTCATTTTTTTGTTTCTGTTTGACTGATTCTTGCTCTCTCAAAGAATCATTAGTTTCGATTTGTCCAATTCTAGTTTTTAACACACAGTTTTCTTCTGTTAGTTTTTTACTTCCTTCTTCAATTGGCCAATTGAATTTTTAAGGGATTTGTTTTCTTCAGTGTACTTTTCTTCCAGCTTGCCAGTTGTGTTTTTCAGGGACTTGTTTTCTTCGGTGTACTTTTTTTTCCCAATTGGCCAACTGTAGTTTTTAAGGACTCTTCTGTCTCTCACATTAGACTTTTAAAATCCTTCTTGAACTCTTCTAAGAAGGCTTTTTGGGCTTCAGACTAGTTCATACTCCCTTTTGATGTTGTAGATGTGGGTTTGTTGACAATGTTGTCCTCTTCAGAATTTCTGTCTTGATCTTCACTCTTCTCATAATACAAGTCTATGGTACGTTTCTTTTTTACTCATGGTGTTTCTTTATTCCCTGGCCTTTAAAGAGATTGAGCTCTCCTGCTGGGGAACAGAGGGCATTGACCCAAGCTTCTTGTGTTGGGAGCCTAGGTCTTGGTCACTGGTTTTGTGTGCTGGGGCCTGTTATGTCGGCAATTAGAGGCTGTAGAGTTCTGGCAGCTTACCTTGTGTTGGGCTGGAATCATCAAGGCTGGAACTTTCAGGCAATTCTAGGTTGCCTGCTTTTCCTTTCCTTTAGCTTTCTTCAGCTCCTTTTAGATGGGTGCTACAGGGTGTTTATCTACCTGGGGCCCCTTGCAGTGCTGTCTCCCTCATTTCTGCTAATGCACTGAGAGATTCCTTTGTGGTAGAGTACCAAGGCACCTGGTGGTTTCTGAGATGGTTTCCACCAGTTCCCCCTGCCCTCTCTGAGGCACTTGGAGGTCCAAGTGTTGGTGTTAGCCTGCTCTACCACCTGGGCTTCAGAATCTCCTCCTGGTTAACAGTTGGAGGCTATAGGGTTCTGACAGCTTACCTGGTATTGGGCTGGAATCAGCAAGGCCAGGACTTTAGGAAGACTTCATGTTGCTTTCTTCAGCTCTTTTCAGATGAATGATGCAGGGTGCTTATCTGCCTGGGGCCTTTTGTAGTGCTGCTTCCTTTATTTTTGCTGAGGCACTGGGAGACCCGTTTGCTGGGCTGCTGCACTGCTGCTCCCGTCTTTCTTCTAGTTCAGTTGTTCCAGGGTTTTTTTCTGGGGTGATATTTTCTGGGTTTTCAGAGGTTGATAGGGGAGAGTGAGAGCAACTACCTTTTTACTCCGTCATCTTGGCTCCCAGAAGTAGAAGTCACAATTCTGCTTTTTAATAAGGTTTTTTTTTTTTCTTCAATGAATTTTTGTATTTCCTTTCCCATTTGGCTTGTTCTGCTTTCTGACCAGTTGTCTGGCTCCCTCAACATCTCTGGGCTGAGAGCTCTCAAAGATGTTGCCGTTGCCATTATGGTAACAGTTTCTAAGGCCCAAAGCTGGTGCTGCTGCCAGAAAAAAATGTCTTTCCTTGACCTTTTATTGGTTCTGCAGCTTCAAAATTTGATTTGAGGAGTCGTCTTAGAGTTTCTTGGAAGATAATGTTTGGAGGGTTCAGCTGGGTTACTGCTTCTAATCTGCCATCTTGACTCCCTCCCCCACCCCCCCGGGAATTTTTATTTCAAAGAGCGCAGGAAGCTGTTAGTAAAGGCACTGACCAGAGTAAGAGTCACCAATATGAAGTATCTTTTACTGAATATTTTCAAGATTATTGTCAAAATTCAAACACTCTTCTGTTAGAAAAGGAAGTTGTGGTGAGGAAAGGGCAATCAGACTTAAAGTCTGTCATCTTGATTTTTTGTGATTTAGTGGAAAGCCCCTGCAATCAACTCATTTTAGATCCAAAATGCCACTTGGCATTGTCTGAGAAAATTTAAACCTTAACTTCATAGCTGATCTGAAGGTTTCCAGAATGTAAGCAAGTTATTTTGTCTGAGAGCTTAGAGTCTTTAGTCCTGAATATTTTATTCATCTCAAAAAAACAGGGAGGATAATCATAATTTGAACTGATTTCTAAAGTATCTTGGAACAAGGCCTTACAAGTTACCTTTTTTTCCCTTTCTAATTTACAAGAATTCTGGAAGAAGTTTAAATCTACAGAATGTTCACTGTGGGTGATTCATGCTGAATATTAACACTTCACACTTCACACTCTCAGGCCAAAAAAAAAAAAGTGAAAGGTAAACCAAGAGTTTGGAAGGTCAACAGGAACTCATTCCAAGTTAGAATAAGAAAAGGAGATTTGAGATATGGTCAGGGAAGGAAATGGAGAGCTGAAATCTGCCAAAGAACAAACTGATCAATTTTGTTTTGGTCAACCTTCTCCCCTGTCCTTTATCAAGATGTTTTTAAGCTGGAGAAAATAACAAAGATAGATACTTACCAGGCAGGGGCTCCTTTTCCAACAAGAAGGAGAAGAAAGAGACATGTGGACCTTGGCTAGTGTGCTGACTTTTGTACGTTCTGAAGTTGCATGAGCCAATTTCCAGATAAACAATCACAGTTCTTATAGCAATTATACTTGAGACAATGTAGGATTATACATGTCAGATGGACTGTTTTCCTTTGTTTATTTTGATGGGTTGAAGAAATGAGTTAGAAAATGGGATTTTTTGTTAGGAGAGGTTATGGGAAAAAGAAATTATAAATTGTAATTTATCTACATCCAATCCAATGAATGTGTAGTGTCTGCCTCATGAATAATATCACTAGGTGAGCCATATGTCTTTTTCATCCATGTGTTTTTCTTCTACAGCCAAAATGTACCTTCTACTCTAAATATGCCCATTCACACTGTCTTAAGCTCATTCCAGGCTTATTCTCACCTCTGTCAGTTGACTTACATGGAATAGGTTCTTTCTCTTTACTACTAGTCCCAATGCTATTCCTGATTTTAACGTCACTTCAGAAGACTGGAGGTTTTCAAACAACTCCTGCTGAAGTAACACATTATTCCAAGCACTTAAGGAAGTTGGCATCAGGGAGCCTGTTTGTAGTTGGTAGGCCAAAAGAATAAGCTATTTTTAGGTTTGGATAACTCAGAAGTAGAAATGATTCACCCACCTCTACAGTTTCTTGAGTCCAACAATGTTTTATTTATATCTTTTGACTGTATGGGATATAGGCCCTCTCTAAAACAAACAAAGAAAAACAAAACTAGAACTGAACTGAACTTGTAACAGAGGGAAAAAGGTTCAAGAAACATCTAATAATATCACTTCATCTAACTACATAAACACCATTCTGCAAGCATAGTCACCCACTTCTCTGATGAGAAGACTGTGGGGAATATATTTCATTATGTATCCTCCAGGACAAAGATTGTAGAAGTCTTTACCAACTGAACAGCATACATCTTGATAATTTTCTAATTTCCACACGTAATCAATGTGATATGCAAGTTAAAACACTAGAACAGAACACAGCTTCAAGTGAGGTTCTCTGGCCATTAAGTAATTGATACAAAAATGATTAGATAAAACTGACTCCTTACTCTTCCCTAAACATCTTTCTTTTACCCTCAGATGAAAGCTGTGTCAATGCCAGTTCATAGCACATAGACCAGCAGCTTACTAAAGGTGCTATTAAAGGTGTTAACTTATTTTTAATAATAAAAACTAAAATAGCACTCCAAAGTTTGCAAAAAGCTTCACAAATGCTATCTAATTTTATCCTCACAACAGCCTGGGAGGCAGGTGCTTTATTCTCCCCATTTTACGATGAGGAAACTCATCTGTGCCTAGTGTCATACAAATATTAGTGTCTGAGGCGGGATATGAATTCAGGCCTTTCTGACCCCAGGTGCAGTGCTCTATGGACTGTGCTATTAACTTAAGGGGGCAATGTAGCTGAATGAATAGACTGCTGGGTTCAAACTCCAGAAGAATTGGATTAAAATATAAGTATGATATTATCTATGCAATCATGGACAAATCAAACTTTCCAAGCCTCAAATTTCCTCATCTCTAAAATGGTGATAGGTACCTAATAGGGCATTATAATTACTTAAAACATATGTACAGCTATAAATCTCTCTGTTATGAGGAAGAATTTACTTAAAATTTCTCTAAACAAGTTAAACAGGCATCTCAAATCCTGAACTGTGTGCTCTGTGCCTATGGCTAGCAGAAAAGACCCTAATGAGAAGGCATGCAGCAAATCTTCATGGACCATGCACTTTTTACTCATTCAACAATCATTCCCGACAGATGGATGGCCCATTTCAGTTTTATACCTGAGCCCAGGGATGGGGAATCTGTGGCCTCGAAGCCACCTGTAGCCTCCTTGGTCCTCAAGCGAGGCCCTTTAATTGAATCCAAACTTCACAGAACAAATCTCCTTAATAAAAGGATTTGTTCTGTAAAATGTGAATTCAGTAAAAGGGCCGAATTTGAGGACCTAGAGGGCCATACATGGCCTTGAGGCTGCAGGTCCCCACCCCTGCCCTATCCCCTCCATAAGTTTCTATAGTTTCTTGCCAGATATTTCAGAAAAGACCCAAGTAGTTTTTCATCTCTAAACAATGATACGTTACTAAAGCAAAAAGTACCAGGTTTATTTTTTAAAACAATGCCCTATAATGACTCCCTTTCCAATCTTTCAAAAGCTCACTCATCTCATTTCTTCCTTACCGTCTCCTTCAACTACCTCAATATCTCAATTCTCTTAACTTCTGTTGCTAACATAAGAGGAGTTTCATCACTGGGAATTTCTCTACTTTCCATCATAGAAAATTATTTTTTCTTCCTTAGAACTCTAAGAGCATATTATTTGTACCTCTCTTCTGAAATTGGGTTTATAGTTATACTTGAATAACCCTCTTAGAGAGGAAATGATCTAAGCCTATAAGCAAGTGGTAGAGGAAACATTTTGCCAGGTGCCTTCTCTACTATTAAAATACCTGATCTGGTCTCTTTTACATATACATACATACAGACAGACAGAAAGATATACATACATTATGTGAACATATTTGTAGTGGGAAAAACACTGGATCTGTACATGGAAGATCTTAATTTGAGTTCCAAATCAGTTCATTATTTGCAATTCATTTTAACTTTCAATTAGCAATTTAGTTTCCTCATTTGTAAAATCAGAAGCCAGCTAGATGATGTATCATGCCCCTTTTATCACTAACTTTCAGTGATAATACAAGCTATAATTCTTACCCTAAGGGTAGGATCCATCTATTTATATTCATTTCAGCAACTAGAATGATGCTTTGCACACAGAAGGTATTTAATCATTGTTTGAAAACTAAAATGAAAACTAAAATGGACTTCCGCTTCCGGGAGCCAAGATGGCCGGAGTGAGAAGGTAGTGGTTCTCACTCTCCCCTATCAACCTCTGAAAACCCAGAAAATATCACCCCAGAAAAAAAACCCTGGAACACCTGAACTAGAGGAAAGACAAGGAGCAGCAGTGCAGCAGCCCAGCAAACAGGTCTCTCAGTGCCTCAGCAAAATAAGGGAGGCAGAACTACAGGGGGACCCAGGCAGACAAGTACCCTGCTGGCATTCATCTGAAAGGAGGTGAAGAAAGCAACCTAAAGGCTTCCTAAAGCCTCGACCTTGCTGATTCCAACCCAACACAAGGTAAGCTGCCAGAAACCTACAGCCTACAATTCCCAGCATAAGAGGCCCCAGCACACAAAGCCAGTGACCAAGACCTAGGCTCCCAACACAAGAAGCTTGGGTCAGTACCCTCTGTTCCCCAGCAGGAGAGCTCAATCTCTTTAAAGGCCAGGGAATAAAGAAACACCATGAGTAAAAAGAAATGTACCATAGATTCATATTATGAGAAGAGTGAAGATCAAGATAGAAATTCTGAAGAGGACAACATTGTCAACAAACCCACATCTGCAACAACAAAAGGGAGTATGAACTAGTCTGAAGCCCAAAAAGCCTTCTTAGAAGAGCTGAAGAAGGATTTTAATAGTCAAATGAGAGAGGTAAAGAGTCCTTCAAAAATACAATTGGCCAATTGGAAAAAAAATACACTGAAGAAAACAAGTCCCTAAAAAACACAATTGGCCAATTGAAGAAGGAAGGACAAAAACTAACAGAAGAGTACACTGAAGAAACAAGTCCCTAAAAAACACAATTGGCCAGTTGAAGAAGGAAGTACAAAAACTAACAGAAGAAAACAATCTGTTAAAAACTAGAATTGGACAAATGGAAACTAATGTCTCTATGAGAGAGCAAGAATCAGTCAAACAGAAACAAAAAATGAAAAAATAATGAAAATGTAAAATACCTCATCAGTAAAACAACCGACCTGGAAAATCGACTCAGGAGAGACAATTTAAAAATTATTGGACTACCTGAAAATCATGATGAAAAAAAGAGCCTGGACAGTATCTTTCAGGAAATCATAAAGGAAAACTGCCCAGAAGTCCTAGAACCAGAAGGGAAAATAACCATAGAAAGAATCCACCGATCACCACCTGAAAGAGATCCCAAATTGACAAGCCAAGGAATATAATAGCAAAATTCCAAAATTACCAGATGAAAGAGAAGGTGCTGCAAGCAGCCAGAAAGAAAGAATTTAAATATCATGGAACCACAGTCAGGATTACACAGGACCTTGCAGCTTCTACATTAAAAGACCAGGGCATGGAACATGATATTCCAAAGGCAAAGGAGCTTGGAATGCAGCCAAGGATCAATTACCCAGCAAAAATGAGCATCATTTTTCAAGGGAGGAGGTGGATATTCAATGAAATAGGAGACTTCCAAACTTTCCTGATAAAAAGACCAGAGCTCAACAAAAAATTTGATCTTCAAGTACAGGACTCAAGAAGGACTTAAAAAGGTAAATGGGACAGAAGGATACAATATGGTGTTAATAAGGGGGGGCTGTTTAAACCCCTACAAGGGAATATGAGACTTGCAACCCTTGAGAACTGTATTGTTATTACACCTTGTTAAAGGAGTATACATAAAGAGGGTGGATATTAGTTGACTTTGATGTAATGATAAAAAAAAATCTAATCAAGTGGGTTAAATGGATCCAAATAAGTGGATCAATCTGATCTTAGAAAATGTACTGAGAAAGGAGGAGGCAGACAAGGGTAAATTACATTACAGGAAAAGACACAAAATCCTATTACAGGAGAAGGAAAGAAGGGGGGGAGCATTGTTTGAACCTTACTCTCATCAGATTTGGCTCAAGAAGGGCATAATATAATCAGTTAGGTATAGAAATCTAACTTGCCCTATAGGCAG
Organism: Phascolarctos cinereus; assembly: GCF_003287225.1. Lineage (NCBI taxonomy): Eukaryota > Metazoa > Chordata > Mammalia > Diprotodontia > Phascolarctidae > Phascolarctos > Phascolarctos cinereus. Next base: position 145,222,068 of record NW_027556180.1, on the reverse strand, counting down.
TAGGAAGGAGAAGGGGAAAGAAAAGGGAGGGGGAAAGGAAAGGAGGGGAAAGAAGGGAGGGAAGAAGCAGTAAGACTAAAGGGGAAGAAAAGGGAAAGGGATAATAAAAGGGGGAAGGGACTGAAGGAGGCGGTGGTCAAAAGCAAAACACTAGTGAAGGGGAGAAAGGAAAAAGGAGAAAGAAAAGCATAAATGGGGGAAAAGGATGGAGAAAAAGACACAGATAGTAATCATAACTGTGAATGTGAATGGGATGAACTCTCCCATAAAACGGAAACGGATTGCAGAATGGATTAAAAACCATAATCCTACAATATGTTGTTTACAGGAAACACATTTGAAAAAGAGTGACACATACAGGGTAAAGGTAAAAGGCTGGAGCAGAATATATTATGCTCAGCTGAAAAAAAAAGCAGGGGTAGCAATCCTGATCTCAGACAAAGCAAAAGCAAAAATAGATCTAATCAAAAGAGATAAGGAAGGAAACTACATCCTGCTAAAAGGCACCATAGACAATGAAGTAATATCATTACTAAACATATATATGCACCAAATGGTATAGCATCCAAATTCTTACAGGAGAAGTTCAGGGAGTTACAGGAAGAAATAGACAGCAAAACTATACTAGTGGGGACCTGAACCTCCCCCTCTCGCACTAGATAAGTCTAACCACAAAATAAACAAGAAAGAAGTTAAGGAGGTGAATAGAACATTAGAAAAGTTAGGTATGATAGACCTCTGGAGAAAACTGAATGGGGATAGAAAGGAATATACTTTTTTCTCACAGTACATGGCACATACACAAAAATTGACCATGTACTAGGGCATAAAAACCTCACAATCCAATGCAGAAAGGCAGAAATATTAAATGCATCCTTTTCAGATCATGATGCAATAAAAATTATATGTAATAAAGGGCCATGGAAAGATAGACTAAAAAATAATTGGAAACTAAATAATCTAATCCTAAAAAATGATTGGGTCAAACAACAAATCATAGAAACAATCAATAATTTCATTCAAGAGAATGACAATAATGAGACAACATACCAAAACCTATGGGATGCAGCAAAGCAGTTCTTAGGGGAAGTTTTATATCTCTAAATGCTTACATAAATAAAACAGAAAAAGAGGAGATTAATGAATTGGGCATACAACTAAAAAAATAGAAAAAGAACAAATTAAAAATCCTCAACTAAACACCAAATTAGAAATATTGAAAACCAAAGGAAAAATTAATAAAATTGAAATTAAGAAAACTATTGAACTAAAAAAAAAAAAAAAAAAAAAAAAAATAAAAATAAAAATAAAACTAAGAGCTGGTTTTATGAAAAAAACAAAAAATAGATAAGCCTTTGTTAATTTAATTTAAAAAAAAAAAAGAAAGAAGAAAACCAAATTACTAGTATCAAGAATGAAAAGGGTGACTACCACCAAGGAAGAAAATTAAAACAATAATTATTTTGCCCAACTATATGCCAACAAATTTGACAATCTTAGTGAAATGGATACATATTTACAAAATATAAATTGCCCAGATTAACAGAAGAGGAAGTAAAATACTTAAATAACCCCATCTCAGAAAAAGAAATTGAACAAGCCATTGATGAACTCCCTAGGAAAAAATCTCCAGGGCCAGATGGATTTACATGCAATTCTATCAAACATTTAAAGAACAATTAATTCCAATACTATATAGACTATTTGGGAAAAAGGTGAAGAAGGAGTCTTACCAAATTCTTTTTATGATACAAATATGGTGTTGATACCTAAACCAGAGAAGAAGTCAAAATAGAGAAAGAAAATTATAGACCAATTTCTCTAATGAATATAGATGCAAAAATTTTAAACAAAATACTAGCAAAGATTGCAGCAACTTATCACAAGAATAATACACTATGACCAGGTAGGATTTATACCAGGAATGCAGGGTTGGTTCAATATTAGGAAAACTATCAGCATCATTGAGCATATCAAAACAAAACCAACAGAAACCACATGATCATCTCAATAGATGCAGAAAAAGCTTTTGATAAAATACAACACCCATTCCTATTAAAAACACTAGAAAGCATAGGTATAAATGGAGTCTTCCTTAAAATAATAAATAGCATTATCTAAAACCTTCAGCAAGCATTATATGTAATGGGGACAGGCTAGAAGCATTTCCAATAAGATCGGGGTGAAACAAGGATGTCCATTATCACCACTGTTATTCAATATTGTACTGGAAACCTTAGCTTTAGCAATAAGAGAAGAAAAAGAAATTGAAGGCATTAGAATAGGCAAAGAAGAAACAAAGCTATCACTCTTTGCAGATGACATGATGATATACTTAGAGAATCCTAGAGAATCAAGTAAAAAACTACTTGAAATAATAAACAACTTTAGCAAAGTTGCAGGCTATAAAATAAACCCACATAAATCATCGGCATTTCTATATATTACCAACAAAGCCCAACAGCAAGAGATAGAAAGAGAAATCCCATTTAAACTTCTGTAGACATTATAAAATATTTAGGAGTCTACCTCCTGAAACAAACCCAGGAACTCTATGAACACAATTACAAAACACTTTTCACACAAATAAAATCAGATCTAAATAATTGGAAAAACATCAGTTGCTCATGGTAGGCCGAGCTAATATAATAAAAATGACAATCCTACTAAGCTAATTTACTTATTCAGTGCCATACCAATCAAACTACCAAAAAATTATTTTATAGAGTTAGAAAAATAATAACAAGATTCATTTGGAAAAACAAAAGTCCAGAATATCAAAAACTAATGAAAGGAAATTCAGGGGAAGGTGGCCTAGCAATTCCAGATCTTAAATTGTATTATAAAGCAGCAATCATCAAAACTGCTTGGTACTGGCTAAGAAATAGGGAGGTGGATCAGTGGAATAGGTTAAATATGCAAGACACAGTAGTCAATGACTATAGTAATCTATTATTTGATAAACCCAAAGACCCCAGCTTCTGGGATAAGAACCCACTCTTTGAAAAAAAACTGCTGGGAAAACTGGAAAAGAGTATGGCAGAAACTAGGCATAGACCCAAATCTCAACCATATACCAAAAAAAATAAAGTCAAAATGGGTTCATCAGTTAGATATAAAGGCTGATACCATAAGTAAACTGGGAGAACAAGGAATAGTTTACCTATCAGATCTATGGAGAACAGAAGAATTCATGACCAAACAGGAAATAGAGAACATTATGAAAAGCAAAATGGATAATTTTGATTACATTAAATTGAAAAGTTTTTGCACAAACAAAGCCAATGCAACTAAGATTAGAAGGAAGGTAGAAAATTGGGAAAGAATTTTTACAACCAGTCTCTCTGATAAAAGGCCTCATTTCTAAAATATATAGAGAATTAAGTCAAATTCATAAGAAACAAGCCATTCCCCAATTGATAAATGGTCAAAGGATATGAACAGACAGTTCTCAGATGAAGAAATTAAAGCCATCTATAGTCATATGAAAAAATGCTCTAAATCATTATTGATTAGAGAAATGCAAATCAAAACAACTCTGAGGTACCACATCACACCTATCAGATTGGCTACCATGACAAAACAGGAAAATGATAAATGTTGGAGAGGATGTGGGAAAATTGGAACGCTAATACATTGTTGGTGGAGTTGTGAAATGATCCAACCATTTTGGAGAACAATTTGGAACTATGCCCAAAGGGCTCCAAATATGTGCATACCCTTTGATCCAGCAATAGCACTTCTAGGGCTATATCCCAAAGAGATGAAACAAATGGGAAATGGATCCACATGTACAAAAATATTCATAGCAGCTCTTTTTGTGGTGGCAAAGAATTGGAAATTGAGAGGATGCCCATCAATTGGGGAATGGCTGAGCAAGTTCTGGTATATGAATGTAATGGAATACTATTGTGCTATAAGAAATGATGAACAGGCTGACTTCAGAAAAACCTGGAAAGACTTATTTATATGGTCTGATGCTGAGTGAAGTGAGCAGAACGAGAAGGACTTTGTACACAATAACAGCCACGTTATGCAATGACTAATATTGTTAAACTGAACCCTTCTCAGCATTACAAGGATCTAAGACATCTCCAGAGGCCTTGGGATGGAAAATGCTGTCCACATCCAAAGAAAGAACTGTGGAAGTCGAATCGCTATCACTTATTTTTACCTTCTGTTGAGTTTTGTTTCCTCTTTCTGATGGTTCCTCCTATTGGTTTTAATTTGTACTTACAACTTTACTGATGTGAAAATATGTTTAATGGGTATGTAAATGTAAAGCCTATGTCAGATTGTGTGCTGTCTTGGGAGGGTTGGGGGGAGGAAAAGGGAGAAAAATTTTCAACTCAAAAGCATATGGAAAAAATTAAAAAAAAAAGAAAAAAAGAAAACTAAAATGCACGTGGCCTTAAAATGCTGAAAGCTACCTTTATGTATGCTAACCTTTTTTTTTTAATCTAGAGCATAGGTTATTTAAGAATAGAGAACAAATTTTAATTTGTTTTGTATCTCCTACTGTCTATATCACAGTGATTGTAAACTACTTGAAAGCAGGTACTGTCTTTTACATCATAGGTACTTAATGAATATTGATCGACATCATAAACATTAAATAAACACATTAATTGTTCCTACCTGGTCAGATAAGACCAAGACTTTTTCAGTAATTTACTGGACTAAAGTTATTGTATCAAAGGGAAGTATGGGGGAGAGGACTACTAAAAGATCTCATAGTGAAAGTTTTATTTGGTGGGTGATTCTATTTTAGGACCCATCTCAGGAAGACCAATCATGGGATATTTCTCCTAAAATGGCTTCTTACCCCTTCCAGATACAAATGCTTTCTTTTATGATATACTTGATGAAAATGACAGGTGTTATATTGTGAAATTATTTTTTCTAACACAACAGTTTTTGAAGTGTTAATCCTTTTCCTATCTCTTTTTGCATTACTTTCTCTGAATTTTCATAATAAAATTTTTTTTTTAAATCTGAGGTTATAGGAGGGCTAAACAAGCTGAAATTGTTAATTAAAAGCACTGGTGATTCTGACATTTTCATTTTTTTCATCAATTTAGAAGAAAACAAAACATAAGCAAAATTTGATAAGGCATTTCCTGTCAAAGGTTCACATGGCTTGAATATTTCTTCTGCTACTATGCTTTCTTTCTTTTCAGTGTTTCTTTGAGCAGTATTTTATAAGCTGTCACTAGAACGTTCAAAGAGCCAGGGAAATGATCATTGCTTAAACTTTTCCCTTTTCTTAATTTTTAAGAAAGATCACCAAACCTGTTTTAATGTTGAGAACAGCCAGAATGCCAGTAAACTTCCATTCTTGTGGGTCTAAAGAATTTTCCCAATTTCATGCTTCTCTGAATAGTGTTATTTAAAGTCAAGACAACTGGACTTATAAATAAACACTTGTCCTCAAATTTTCAACCAATCTCATCAATCTCATCATGCATAAATTTGAAGAAACTTTGCATTTCTTCTTTTTTAAAGGGAGAAATCCAACTCAAATGAAACACTAAAGTCCTGATTAATCCAAAATGAAGGATACATGATTGAGGAGAATGGGATAATAAGGAAAGATTATAAGAAGAGAGAACTGCTCCACACCTATTTTGTTTATTTTCTCCACTAAGAAGAATGATCTTCAGACTGAAGAGTGTGAAGAAAAAAAAAGAGAAAAGAGCAAACTCCAGCTCAGAATAAATAAAGAGATGATGAGGATATCTAACTACCTCAATGAGTACATCTGACTTGGCTTGGATAAACTTCATTTAAGGATTTTTAAATAATTTGATGGTTCAATTGCTGATGTGTAGTTAATTAATTGATATTTGTTACATATCTACAATTCTGTACAGCACTCTGCTAAGTCCTCAGCTTGAAAGAACAAAAATGAAACATTTTCTATCTTCATAAAGTTTACATTCAAATGGCATAGATAACATATATATGCATATATACATACATACATATGTACTTAAAATACAGTTACTATATAGAAAATGAATATGATGAAGTTTGGGGAGTGAGGGGAAGTGAGATGTGGAATTTAGGAGAGCATCAGTAACTTTGGGGAGAACATTTTGAGCATCATAATGAAAAAAGAAACCCAATGGTTGGGTGTAGGAAAAGTGAAAACAGAGGAGGCTGAGGTACCGACTACAAATGACTTTTTCCAAGAGTTTGGCAGAAACGGGAAAAGAGCTATAAGGTAGTTTCAGTGGAGGTAGTGATGGTAGAAACTAATGAGGGTTTTTTATTAGGATGAGCAGATTACATCAAGTAAGAATAGTACCAGTATATAAGGAGATATTGAAGATTAGTGATAAAGAGGGGACTTCATGGGTGGGATAATCTGCTAGAGGAGAAAGGAGGGGATCAGGTCATGGATACATGTGGAAGGGAGATTCTTCTTGAGTAAAAGGCTACCTCTTCATGAGGGATGAATAAATAGAACAAATGGTGAGAGATGACATTAGGAAATTGTGAGATGTGGAGGGAGGAGGGTTGTCAGATGATGCAGAGGTGAGAAGGTGGATTTTGAGAGATTTGAGGGGAAATGAGTAACGTAGATTTGGAGATGAGTTCAATAGAATAAGTACATTTTAGAAAAGGTTGCTATTGGAGAATTCTGTAAATCTCATTTTATCACCAACTCAGTTTTCTCACTTATATAGCAAGGATTGGCCCGGATGATCTCTAATTTACATTTTAGAGTTAAAATTACATGATTATAAAATTATACATCGATTATGCTGTTTCATTTTGGGAGAAGATAGGAAAATGAAGCTAGTAGAACTTGATGCTGAAAATCATACTGTAGCAAACATTATTAAAATCATGTGTTTAAATGTGAAAAAAGAGGAACTTCTGATAAGTTAATCATGTTGAAAGCTTCAAGATTACAGGGAAGGAAGGGTTGGGTTCAAGTCCCAGCTGACAGATAAAATAATGCCTGTACAATCTTGGACATACCATTAATCTTTCAGTGCCCTCAATCAACTCCCTAAGACTATGACTTGTAGAATAGTTTCAAATATATACTGGCAAAGCAAGTTCCTTGCTAAGGGTGCTTTATACTAGTGAAATCATAGGTTTAAGCCCTTCAAAAATACTCAAATATTCAAATATTCAAAATATTCAAAATGATATTAAAATATAAACATAGCTCCTTCCCCAATATTTACTGATATTTATCATATTCTTCATTCCATATTAGATATTCCCACTTTAAAATTGCAATTCCTAAAATCTTAATCATTATATTAAACTTTTCAATACCCTCAGATTAAACTAACTTTACATTCAAGAAAATTCTTTAAACTTAAAAAAAAACTTCAATCACTAAAACTCTTGAAATCTTTCCTTAAAGATTTGACTTCAAAATATTATCCTTGAACAGAAAAGTCAAAGAGCATAGAAAGCTAAAGATTCACATATTGAAACTTTCTTTAGCAGAAGATCTATCAGGGCCCAAGATTCAGTTAGACCATATTATCATGAAGAAATAATATTCCAAATAAATGAACAGCCTGGGGGTTCCATGGATAGAGTGCTGGGTCTGAAGTTACAATGGCCTGAGTTCAGATGTGCTCTTAGACACTTGCTAGCTGTACAGCACTAAGCAAGTCATTTAATTTCTGTTTGCCTTAATCTGTTGGAGAAAGAAATGACAAACGACTCCAGTATCTTTGCCAAGAAAACTCCATAGAAAGTATGATCCATGGGGTCATGAAGGGTTGGACATGACTGAATGATTGAACAATATATGAACAATCTGGATGAACATTCCCCTTATAAGCTTAAAAACATGGATAACATATATTTCATTATCTCCATGGAATTCCCATATACAGTTATCTAGTGATGCTTCTTTTCATATTGCCAACAAATCTAGAAAATGTAGAATCTGTTTTGTTTTGTAATATTTTTAAATAAAGAATCAGAAAGATAGATGATTTAACCAAACGATTCTAGGTCTCTACAATAAAATATCTCATCCTGATGATGGTAGACTTTTTCAAAGCAAATTCTTTTCCAAGAAGCTTCCCATAACTTCTTGACTAACTTGACTAACTTGATACTTGACTGTCTCTGCATAAAATTTACTTTGACTTAGTGAACCAGAATACTCTGTGTAATTTATTCCTTTTGCCTATCTTGAATTTTGCTTCCTTATGCTTGATTGCCCTCATATAAGTTCTCTGTTCTTGCCCTCAACTAACTCAAGACAGTAATTCAAGGTGTGATTATCACAAGTGCCTGACAGTGAACCAGATGCATCTTTTGTATTTTGTTTTTGTTTTTGTTTTTGTTTAGGCAGTTGGGGTTAAGTGACTTGCCCAGGATCACACAGCTAGTAAGTGTCAAGTGTTTGGTCTAAGGCCAGATTTGAACTCCGGTACTCCTGAGTTCAGGGCTGATGCTCTATCCACTGCGCCACCTAGCTGCCCCATCTCTCTTGTTTTTGGAAAATAAATGATAAATCAGTTGAGAACACTTATATGAAATGGTGGCATAAGTAATGTTTGTGTTTGGCATCATCCCACTTCCATCTCTTTACTATTATTTCTTGATGATATTATCTCTCTATCCTCAGATGTCCAGTGCCCTCATGTTGCCCACTGGTCTCACAATATCCAAGTTTTTTATCTTTCTTGCACCAGAATTGTCCCTCTATTCCCATTTTACCCCCCTTGCAATTAAAACTCACTTGCTTATTTCAGTGTGGGTCCTGTCATTTAAGTTTTAAGAAGAATGAACTATCATTAAACAAACTGTGAACGATAGCTTATTTAAAAATCATAGGAGTATTTACCATTTCAATAAAGGATACTTTATGAGTGTATTTGTGAGTCTACAAGAAGATATAAACATAAGACTTGTTGAATTTGAATTGAATTGTATTGCTAAGTTAGTGAAATTTGATACTATGACAGTGCAAAGTGAAAAATTCTAGGTATCTTAGAAGAGAGATTTATGGGATGGAGTCCTCCATGGAAGTCCTATAATTACATTACATAAGCAACTATTTATACAAAAAAAAAAGGTACAATGCAAAAAAAAATAACTGGATTCAAGTTTTTAGTCTGTTTGACCTTGGGCAAATCCATTTACATCTTTCATGTAAGCCAACACTGATGTCTGCAAACAACTCCCTCTTTATCTTTTCCTCTTAAAATTTTAATCTTCTTTTAAGGACTAACTCAGAATACTTCCCTAATTACTAACTTGTGCATCCTCCTCTTCAAATTACATTCAGTTACTTATCTATTTCCATGTCTTATCCTCCCAGAACAGTGGAAACTGTCTTATTTTTGTCTTTCTATCCTCAGCAACTAACACAGTGCTTTGTACAGCCTTAGTACATAACAAATATTTGTTTGATATAACTGAACTTAATCTTTCTAGGCTTAGTAGCCTGGTCTGTAAAATTAACTGATTGTATTTGCTCACCACAGTTCCTTCCAGTTCCATATTCTATGATTCTGCTCCACTCACAAGGAAGGCAACCCTGAATAAATGGTCCAGATACTGCTTTCTGATGTAATGACTTTCCTCTTTAACTAACGGTTGATATTTTCTTTTGACTGTGTTAGGCCATCACAACAGTATATTTTGAGAACAGAAAAGCATTGGCTAATTTTAGTGTACTGCAGTTTACTCACAACACATGCATCTATGCACAGAAATGGAAAGAGTCAGGACCATGACAGACAAGAAAACTACTATAACTAAGTGTCCTATCTCACTCAGATTCTCTAAATTCACATAGCATACATTGGTGTGAATGGGTGACAAGAAATGTGTTATCTCACTTAGGATATACATTAATCAGATGAAGGAATAATATATTTTCAATATTTTACCACGGGCAATCAATTATAAGAAAACATATATGGCAAAAGGGAAATGGAGAGTCATTAAACATTCAAAACAATCTTTCAATACATATGACTAGATCATCTGAGAGCAAAACAATTTATCCTATTTCCCAGCAGGCAGTCAATAACTACTATCAGATTAGTCATCTTTTAATCTTTAGAACTACTAGGCTATTAACATTTAGGGGATGAAATTAAAAAAATGGAGAAAATCTTCTTTATTAAATATTTACATATTATGACAGTCTTGTTTTTATTCCTTTTATTTCCATGAAGCCAATGGCAGAGGGTTCTAAGGTGAATGAGAAGGTGTGATGGAGTAGATTTTAGATTTCAGTTCTATCTCAACTGAGGGAATAATAATAGCTAACATCTATAAATGTGTATTTATACATACAAGGCCATTGTAAGGATCAAATGACATACACAATATATGTATATGTGTTGCACAGGCATACATACAAGAATATACATGTTTGCATATGTGTGAGTTTCATATTTGCTACTTACAACAACCTTTTGAGGGATATAATCTCATCATCCCTAATAGAGGAAGCTGAGTCTAAGAACAGTTAAGTGATTTGCCCAAGGTTATATAGTTAATAAATGCCTGAGGCTGGATTTAAACTCATTTTGTCCTGATTCTAAGTCAAGGGCTTGTTCCACTTTGCCAAGTAGATGACCCATAGAGATGGAATCCACCTAAGTAAATAATATCTTGAGCGTCATTTCTCCAAAAGAGATATGCCAATTCTTATATTCTGAGCAATGTAGTGCCATGTGTCAACACCTCAGTAGAAAGTAATCACCTGGATGACAAAGATTATTTCATTTCTTGCCTTTGTATCTTAGGTCTTCACTCTAAGCATCTAGCTCATCTCTAAATATGACAGAGTTGATTTCTTTGATAGCTTTTAGCAGAATTTTGCCTATAAACTCGTCTCACCATTAGAAAAAGAAACCACACATTTATTTTAGTTAAAATATTTACACACAATACTCCCAGTGTATGACCACATCTCATTTAAAAGAAATATGCTAAGTCCATTAGAGTTCCTTTTTGTTAGTCAGTCATGTCCAACTCTTCATAATGCCATTTGGGGTTTTCTTGGCAAAGATACTGAAGTGGTTTGCTATTTTCTTCTCTAGTTCATTTTGCAGATGAGAAAACTGGGACAAACAGAGTTAAGTGACTTGCTCAGCATCACATAGCTAACAAGTGTCTGAGGCCAGATTTGAACTCAAGATGAATCTTCTGAACTCCAGACCTAGTGCTGTAAAAATTGCACCACCTAACTGCCCCATAAAGTTCCTAATTTCTTATATCTCACTTGCAGGCTTCTTATGCTGAGATTGTTGGGATCTCTAAATATCCTATAAGGTTATTTTTTAAAAAATCCTCTAAGAAATAAACTAGCAGGTTAGAGAAAGAGACACAGAAAGACATATAAACAGAAGGACAAAGAGAAAAAGACAGGGAGAGAAAAGCAACATTGGTCAAAATGGTCAGGAGCTTGGGTACCCTGTGTTTTTGAAAGGCAACTGGATTTATTACACACTGCTGAACAGTTTGTCCTCTGCCCTCCATCTCTTCCTGACCTAGAGAAGTTGCATATCTTTAGGTTGTTGAACATAACAATAATAATTCATGTGTCCAGAATGCTATATGATTTTCAAAGCATTTTCCATCCACAGTAGAACAGAAAATGTACTTTATTTGGTATCAGAGCCCCCAGATTCAAATTCTAGCTCTGTAATCTGGGTGAAAGTGGACTAGTCAATTCATTCTGGGCCTGAGTTTCCTCATCTTTAAAATGAGTGGGCTGGAATAGATAATCTCTAAGAATTTTTCCATGTCTGAATCCACAATCCTATGATTATAAAGAGAGAAGAAAAAAAAAGAGAAAAACTGGAAAATACTATGAATGAAATGTATTCATTTATATTAGATTTTATTTTTGTTTTCTAATTTTTATAATTTTAAGTCAGTAATACAGCTAATTCTGATGTCAATATATCTGAATTAATGTGACGTCTCTGGATGAACAGTGAGATGAAGCAAAAGTTGAATGGCATGATGTAAAGAGAAGAATTTGAAGTTGAAACATTTTCTTTCAAATATCATATCTGCTTCATGGACATGGGTAACCTTAACTTCTCTGGGTCCCAATTTAATCATGCATAAAAATGAAGAGGTTGTTTGTGCTAGATGATCTCCAAATAACTTTCTAACTCTAAAACCTGATTTATCAAATATTATTGTGGGATTATATCTTTAAGTTAACATCTAAGAATCTTAAGTCCTAGATCAATTTTCCTGGTAATACTCATACTGAGCACATTCAATTCAATTAAATGAACACTAAGTGCTTACTATGAATATTTCTTTGTTTTTCCCCCTTTCTACCAACTCATCAAATTACATTCTTTCTTCCTAATCTTTTTCCTACTTTAATCCCCTTCTGTCTACACTAATGAGATGCTTCATTGTGTTTGTAGGAACATAATAAGAAATTTAATCATTTCTTTATCACACTAGTTGTAAGTAACCCTTTCAGGTTTTTATCTTCTGAGGACCTTTATAGTCAATCATCACCACCACATCATCATCATCATCATCATCATCATCATCATCATCATCATCATTATTCTGTTATTAATAAGATTTATATGTCACTTTGATGTTTACAAACCACTTTCTTCACAACTGTATTAAGCATTCAGTGTACGTTATCACCATCATTTTATAGATGAGGAAACTGAGGCTGAGGTATTAAATGGCTTGTTCTGTTCCAGTGTGTGTGTGTGTGTGTGTGTGTGTATATATATGTATATGTATATACTGGAGCAGAACCCAAGTCTGCGACCCCAAGATCTCTTTTCTGTCAACTACTCTAGACAGAATTCAATTAAGCAAATGTTTCTTAAGCATCTGCCAAGTGGAAGGCACAGTGTTAGGCTCAGATAGCACTGAAACATCATCAAAATATCCAAATTGTTTACCTTTTAAACCAAGGTCTTGTTTGGTAAGGAAGCCACTTGAGTTCTTAAAGTCAAAGACATTTAATTTTGAGTGCTTTGTGAATATGTTCTATTTCTTTGAATTGATTGCCTATAATTTATTGTGCCAAATTTCAATGTCCTCAAATGGATAGCACCCTCAGACAGGATGCTTTACATCCGGCAATGTCTTAGCCAATGTATCTTCTAGTAATCAGATTTGTATGTATCATTCCCTGAACAATCCAGCAGGCAAGGTAATTGAATCCAGGTCGCAGTGAATATGGTTCTTAACCTCTGAAATTTTAGATTCAAATGTTCTTTTATCTTAAAGTAATTTTGCTGCAGTCAGCTCCTTGAGTCTCTAAATGCTACTGGCTATTACATTTTGGCAGGTAGGTTCCTCATTGTATATACAATTTCAAATTAAATACAAATACCTGGAGTGAGAACTTTAGAGTAACAAATGAGAAAGTCAATTTTTATTTTGGGGATTATTTATGCCTGTATGCTTACACACACACAGGCACACACACACACACACACACACACACACACATATATGTTTATGTGTATGTATATATGCGTACATGTCACTGCATATAGATTTATATGCAGCTATCTCTCTCTCTCTCTTTTTTTAAAATGTATCCACTTGAACTCTTTGATTCAATGGGAGAATCTTCTATTTAGACAGGCTTAATTTAATGAAGAAATCACCCCAAGATATACCTACCTATTTACTTCTAAGAATGCAAACATCACCTGATACAAAGTATACATATACACAATAACATGACACCACATTATTATCATTTTCTTTTTAAAATCTAATAACCTACTTAAAACTATCTATTCTATGACTGCAGATTCCTCTTTTTTTCCCATTTCTTCCAAATAATTTGTCTGTACCTTATCATTTGAGTTTAAAATTTCCTTTGATTTACCTTTCAATTTCTTTCAAGACATTTACATTATCCTTTGTCCTCAACAATTTATTCAGTGATGTAGTTTTTAAGGATAATTTAAAGATAAAATGTTATCTTTTCCAACTATTATAATTCATCATATTTCTTTTAACCTTAAATGAGCATCATCTAAAAATAAAAAAAGCTCCGTATCAACTTAAGTTGGGTTCTGTTTAGTTTTTTTGGCCACAAGTTTTCTTTCTTAAAATCTTCCATAGGGAGAAATATATTTATTTTCAACAAGAACTTACTAAATTCACTTAAAATGCTATCTTTTGCATATTGTATATTATTGAGCTATTGAAAGAATTTTTAGAAATGTTTAAATGGCACAAATGGGACTTTGTGTATAAAGTAGAATAAAGATGAATTTTCATTGTTTGTAACTAAAATTTGATTATATTTGTATCTTCTGTGATGACAAGAAATAGATTCATAACTCCAGCCAAAATACAAGATCTAGAAAATCATTTTTCCTAAAATACATTTCTTTGAATTTAGTATTCAAGTGTGCAACAAAAATAATGCTGTAGTGATGCTTGGATGGTTTTTCTAGTTTAAGTAGCTTTTTTAAAATATTTAAAGGAATAAATCTTCCAAAACTATTTATGTAACATTAGATTTCTTCCTATGACCCCACCAACTTAAATGACATTTTCCAAGCCATTTAAAAACTATTACCACTTTACTCCAAACCTCTAAAATTAAACCTAAGATATGGATCCATCATATTAAAATTATAGCCCATTATTGAGTCTACATTATATTACGTTGATTCCACAAGACTTATATCACAATAAAATAAAATTCTGCATTTTTTAATAATAATTTCTAATATCTCTAAGAAAAGGTAATAGACATACAGCTAATAATTTTATTACATGGTTCATACTCTTGAAGTATGCAATTATTTTGAGGGTAGCACTGTGTAGTGGATAGAGAATTCACCCTGTGTCAGGAAGACCCATGTTTGAGCCTTACTGTATGTTAAGTCCCTTAAATTCTCAGTACTCCAGGCAACTCTGTAAGACTTGATCTGGTATCAATTTGCATTTGTGAAGGGAATTTGCTCACAAGGAACTCCCTATGCTAATGAAATCACATACCCTATATCCCCCCCAAAAAAAATGCCCAGTGGAGTTATAGTTTCAAAGTGATTGGAAGATGAAAGATTTGCTGATGACTCACAGTCTTAATAAATCCTCATTGTCATCATCATTTTGAATTATTTGACTTTGACTGACACTCCTAATAGGAAAGAATTTCATGGATTTAATTTTGTCTCTATTAGCTTATTTGGACAGGGTAGGCTGAAGCTGCTCTCCTGATGCACAGAGTATTCTCTTAGCCCCAGTTCTCAATTAAAAGATCCTTCATAGTATCCTCAATTTAAAACTAGAAGAGATGACAGAGACCATAATTCAAATCTGTAACACTCCTCCTGACATTTTATGGACAAGGAAATTAAGGCCAAGAGAGATTAAGTGAAGGGGCCAAAGATATCCATGTAGTAAGTTACAGATACAAGACTTGAACTCAGGACTTTGGTTCTAAAATGCAGTGGAGGCTCACTACTATGTTGCCTTGCTCTGCAATAGATGTTGCTATATAGACTGCAATAATATATGTTAGTATTTTTTCTTACACTTTCTGTTGTACTGGCTAGGCAAAATGTCCAAGTGCCCTATGAAATTATGTTTCTTGTTCGTTTTGTGTATGGTTAGAAAAAAGTTCTACTAATTCCTAAGGATGGTCTCTAAGCCATTTTTCTTTCCATTTAACTATAACTTTTTATGTCTTCAACAACAATGTCAATGGGTATGTGGTTCAATTATTCCAGTAGTCTATGAACATGTTGGTAATTAAAAATCATGTATTAAGAATACCAATAGTTAAAAATTATAAATTGTCTAAAAACTATACAAAGAAAACTATACAAGGGTGAAGACTGGCTTTTGGAAAGAAGACAGAATCTCTCACTGGGTCGATACTCAAGTTTTCCCAGCCTAGGAGACATTTCCCAAAGGTTGTGCTTTACTGGGATAGCTTTGGAGAACCCAATGTTACTACCACACGGTGCTGTACTAAGACTTTTTTGGACTCCTCCAAATCAGTAGTATAACCAAAATTGTGACTAAATATTTTTTAAAGACACATTTGTTGGGAAAATTTGCAAGCATTCTATTTCACAAAGATTACTACTCGTGAATTTCTCCTGCCAAAACATAACATATCAGGTAGAATGCAAAGTTACTTTTCAGGAACATAATGAAGGGAAAGGAATTACTGGAATGCAGTTAAAAACACAAAGCCAGAGGATGATGTAGCCATTTTTCATAGTCACACTTGTTCAAAAATGTATACTTTTATAGCAATATGCTCTTTTATTACAAAAGGAAACCATATTTAGAATAAAAGGAAAATTCCAGATGTAAACACATTAGGCTCTGCTTTCATTAGATAAGACATGAGCTGACTATTTAGCTAATAGTTTGCTCCTAACAGTTTGGATATCATAAAAGGTTCACCAGCCTATTAATGGAAAACTCGGAGCTCTATGCCTTCTATTTTGCAAGCACATATCTCTTTACTATAAATTACCAACTCTAGCTTAATTGCAAATCTAAATAAGCTCCCTGGTGATTACAGATTACAGTCACAAATCCCAAAAGGTACAATACAATGTCCTTTCTCCAAGAAAATTAATTATTCCAATTCTAGACAGCTCAATAGTAAGAATTCAGCCACCAGCTGGCTAATATGTACAGTCTGGGCATTTACCAGCAGGCTTTTACATTAGTAACAGCAAGATTCCATTTCACAGAAGAATACTGCAAATAGTTGGTATAAATGATTCTCTATCTAAGAGCCCTTAAGGCATAAGTGCTTTATCCCCTTAAATGCTTGGGCTAACTAGCACTACATGATGTCATCTAGATTAATTTTGAGGAAACCAAACAAAAGGTACTGTTTACTCCCCTATGCAAGTAGAGCAGTAATGGAAATCACATAATCTCATTATTTATAATCATAGCATTTTAAAGCTGGAAAGGACAATACAGATCATCTAATTTAACCTCCTTATTTTAGAAATAATGGAATGAGTATATGAGAAGCTAAGTGATACATACTCTAAGGAATTCAAAAATAGAAACAAAAGTCCAATTCAAGGCATCATGGTTCCATGGACAGGCTATTGCTTATGATGTCAGAGGATCTGGGTTAGAATCCCAGTTTTGCCACTTATTACTTGAGTGATTCTAGGTAATTCACTTAACTATTTGGACCCAGTCTGTCCATCTATAAAATTAGATGATTGAAGAAAATCACCTCTAAAGTTTCTTCCAGGTCTAAATATACTATCCTATGATGTAGAAAATTTTCAAAGGAGCACTGTGCATAGTAGCAGGGAACTAGAAACGATGGGCACCCTGTGATTGAGGAATGGCTGAAAATACTGTAATATATTAATTTAATTGAATATTATTGTACAATAAGTAATTATAAATAGGAAGAATTTACAGAAATGTGGAAAAACTTATATGAATGAGTACAAAGCAAAATCAGGAGAAAAAAATATACAATGATTATAATGTAAATGAAAATTATCATTGAGGAAGTCAGACTCTGAGTAAATAAAAAAAACTAAGGAGCATCTAGAGAAAAGATAAGGAAAGATCTCTCTTAGAGCAGAGAGGAGTAGACAGAATACTATCTGTGCTAATACTTGTGTATCAGCTGTTTTGTCTAATTGTTTTTCTCTATCACAATTGAGGGTTCAATCTGGTTGTGATATAAAGACAAAAAATATCAATGAAATGTATTATTAAAATCAAGTGAATGGTTTATGTTTACAGAATTACTCAGTTAATGCTGGTATTGAGTCTAGCTCCTGGGTCCCTTGGTAAGTCAGAGTCTGCTTCAATTGGAGCACAGCTGATAATGTTACTTTCTTACTTTGCTAAGGAGACTGATTCGAAGTTCTTGGACTATAACACTCCATCTATTCATCTCTCCCTTCCTCCTTCCTTCTAAAGACTATGGAATTTCCATGGACATTTTGGAAAAAAAAATTTCAATTTACAGAGACAGGAAGCATGCATAGTCCCATATCTGGGATTGGCATCAGCAGACCATAGTTAGAATATCAACTCAGGTTTCACTGTGACCTTGGACAAGTTTTATAATCTTGAAGAGACTGAGCTTATTAATTTAAAAATATATACAAGGCCTTACAAACTTAAAGCATTATAATATAGTATATAGTAAACAAATCATTGAGTTTGATATCAGAAATCCATCAGTTTATGTTTAACTTCAACTACAGTGGCACTTGATTACTGATCGGCTATTTGTCTATTTCTTACATGGGTTAGTGGTTACTCTCAAGTAGCATTATCACCATAACTCCACTATCAGTTATAACTACATCAAGTCAATTGCTTTGACATGACAGATGCATACCCCTATTAAGAAGGCTGAAGATGTTTATTTCACCATCATAGTGGTAGCGGTAGTATGTCAAACCATTGGCCCATTTCCCATATGGGTAAGTGGTTATTCTCGAGTGGTATTGTCACCATAAATTCTCTATCAATCAGTTAAGACTACATCAAGTCAATTGCTTTGACATGACTGATGTGCACACCTATGAAGAAGTTAGAAAATGTTTATTTCACCATCATAGTGGTACCTGCAGTTTGTCAAACTGACAAGACCTGATGGTTTCATCCTTCTTATGTGTGTACAAGAATATAAAGAATTTGTCATAAATATATAAAACCACCAAAGTGTGCTTTCAACAAGTTTTAAAGTTGGTCCTTTGAGAATAAAGAGAAAGTGAGGGGGCATAAATAATCAATGCAATATATAAATTATAAAATTCATTTTTAATTTTGGCCATGTGCTGAATATCTCAAACTATCCCATGGTTTGTCAATTGCGGTAATTACATTCCATACAGAGGAGGAAAGAGGGTTCCGTGAAGACAGAAATGTTAATCTGACACTCTAACAAAAATATTTTACATTTATAGAAAATATGCTGCTTCCCTTACCCCCCCACCTGCCATAACAGATGATGAATGGCTCCTCTTCCTTCTAAAATGCAATGCTGGTTTAGCTGATATTTTGTATTAGTTACATATACATGGAAGGACCATATTTCAGTACTTCTCAGTGGGACCATAACTGTATGTAGCTCTTTGCTACAGCATCACAGTGAAATGTAAAGCTATTAGATATTCCTATCATAGGATACAAGCTGCCAGCTATTCTATGTGGCTTTCTTGGGTTTAGAATCTTAGTTTTCAACCCACATCCCACAACAGTTCTGTGGATAGTGGCATTCCTGGAGTTCTCCTTATTATGGTTGGGAGCTGGGCCTATGATTTCATTAATATAGCAAGGTCCAAGATAAGGAAGCTCCCTCTGTCAATGCAAGTCTCTGCGATATGCAAGTTAGGACTTGCACTGGCTTCAAGGCAAGTTTTCTATCTACTATAATCTGCTGCTTCTCATAGCCAAAGAGGATGGAAAATAATTCAAATAAG